>NC_056735.1:367675596-367981846 GCF_019279795.1 Protopterus annectens
GGTAGGTAGCTCGGTAGCAGACTCAGCCGGGGCCTCCCGGGCCGCGGTGGTCGGTTGAATGGATTCGGAAGAAGGAATAACCGAGGACTCTGTTTCGGCCGAAACCAAGACACTCGCGGTAGGCCTTATCGTGGTTTCGGTCCTTGTCCTTCCGTTTTTTCACCAAATGCGAAGTCGGAGTCTCCGACGGCATTTTTCATGCAAAATTGGCCCCAAAAAACTCCTCTGCAAACTCCGACCGACGTCTAAGAGTTCGTCGGTTGAAGGAAGCACAGGCTGAACAGGCCGATACGTCGTGGTCTGGGCCTAAGCAAGGAAGGCAGTAGGAATGGAAATCGTTATGAGGTATTTGTTTCCCACAAGTTAACCAATTATTTACTTTGTCTGACATCGGCTGAGGCAAGAAAGAGTCCCCAATGGGGTACTTAGCTTTTTCAAAGTCTTCGGTAGCTGAATTCACTGGATCTGACCGACCGGCACTTGCGAACAGCTTCTGCTTCGGGCACCGCGCGGCAAGAAAGACAGAGGAAAATGGTGTCGGCTGATGCTTTTATACCCCAGACGCTCTGACGTCGGGGAATGTGCGACATCAGCCGAGGCCAGACCCAGACTTTGGAATCCGGCCGACCGAAGGGCTGCCTGAGGCAGGACAACCCTTATGTTATGACTGCAGATGCATCCTTGAAGGACATTTCCTCTTCATTAGAAAAGTGAGAAGAAATAGAATCCTATTCAGAAGATTCATAGTCAATTTCTTGCCTAGGCCTCTTAGAAGTGGGGGGGGGGGGGTTGGCTACCTATGATCAGAGTAATTAAGCCTTCAGCCATTTTGATCATTTCTTTTTTAGGCATAGGGGCGTGCACATGTGGCCTAGGCATAGTTTTTTTAAACATAGTTCGAGATTTTGGACTTAATATTGAAGATGATGTCTGTTTAATATACAAATCTGTAGGCTTGAATACACCCTCAGAAGCCGGTGCCTGCACAGCGGCTCCGGACTCATCCAAGATGGAGACATCCGCGGGTTCCATAATTGAAGCATCTCGTGGCATACTGGATGCCGAATGGGTCTCAGTAGAGGCCTACGAATCAGAAGTAGCAGGTATCATGGGCAGGGAAAGCACCTCATTGAGTACTGGCGACTGGCTTAGGAGAAGCGCCGTCGGCAGTTTTAGACCACAACGGCCTGTCTTTTTCTTTGCGTTTTTTTTTAGGTATTCCGGTAGTCAGATTGCTAACAGACGTCATTTCTGGATAATTAAACAGTTAGCCAAAATATTCAGAAGCAAAAATGTACAGACTACGGATAGTGCGCGGATCAAATAAAGCACAGAACCGACAGCAAGGTACGTCGTGGTCAGGGCCTAGGCAAGGAATACAGTACAAATGAAAATCCTTTATGAGGTATTTGCTTCTCACAAGTAATACATTTATTAACTTTTACTGACATCGGTAAGGAGGCAGAAAAAGTTTCCCCAACGGGGTACTTAGCTTTTTAGTTGAAGACTTCGGATCCGAAACTCGAAAACGAAAATTTCAGGAGTCGGCCGACAAGCACTTGCGAACTGCTTCTGCTTCGGGCACCGCGCGGCAAGAAAGACTGCTGCAATGGCGCCGGCTGCATAGCCCTGACGACCTGACATAATGGAAGAAGGGACACTAACTGACGCAGGACCCAAGACTTAGTTAATCAGGCCGACTGAGGGCAACTTGCCAGCAGATTACCCAAATGTAATGACTGCAACAGTGAAACACTAAGAACATCTCCGAAAGGATGTAGTGGAGGAGCTGGTGAGAAATGTACAGTTGTGTACACTTACAATAAATGCAGATGTTAGAGTGTATTCACTGTTGCAGTCATTACACTTGGGTTATCTGCCTGCAGGGAGCCCTCAGCTGGCCTGAATACCAGAGTCTTGGATTCCTGCGTCGCATGCTCTCTTCTTCCACGACGTCAGGGGTATAAAACATGCAGCCTACGCCATTACATCAGTTTTTCTTGCTCCAGATGTCAGGTGCCCCCCTAATGGGAAGCAATTAAAAGTACAATGATATACCTCCAACAATAAAGCAAATACACCAAAAAGCTTTTAAGCATAGTAAAGGAGACGTATAACCAAAAGAAGTTAGGGGGCTAGAGGGAGGGTAACCAGGACTGCAACAATGAATACACTCGAACATCTACATTTATGGTAAGTGTACACAACTGTACTATGTTCGTGTTTCACTGTTGCAGTCATTACATTTGGGTAGATTGCCAAAGCAATGGCTGGGAGGAGGAATTCAAAAAGCATTAGGACCAGCTATAAGGCCCTGCAAGACTGCAATGGCAAAGCCAGCTCTGGATTTAGAAAAAATTGGCAAATGATTATGCTTGGTAAAAGTATGTACAGAATTTCAGGTAGCAGCTTCTAGGATGTCCCTGGTAGGGACGCCTCTGAGAAAGGCTGTAAAGGTAGATGCACCCTGGTGGAATGGGGTCTGATCTCCTGGGGTATAGACTTTCCATGGTGCTTATAGCAGAAATGAATGCAATGGCCTATCCATTTAGATATTGTTTGCTTTGAAATAGCTTTCCCCTCTGCCCCTGCAGCAAATGCCACCAGCAGTTCAGACTTCCTTTGAGGTTTAGTCCTGTCCAGGTAGAATCTAAGATGTCTGTGCACATCTAAGGAATGCAGTATCCCTTCCCTTTTGTTCTGTGGATTGTGAAAGAAGGTTGGCAAATGAATGGACTGATAAAGAGCCACACTGGATACCACCTTGGGCATGAAGGATGGATTGGTTCTGAGGGGCACCCTGTCTGCATGAAAGAGGATGAAAGGCTCCACTGCCATAAGGGCCTGTAATTCACATACCCTTCTTCCTGAAGTGATTGCTAAAAGGAAAGTGGTTTTCCAAGAAAGAAATTTTAAGTCCGCAGTAACAGCTGGCTCGAAAGTAGGTAGAGTGAATTTCTCCAAAACACATTTAAGGTCCCAGGCAGGGGTTGGAGCTCTCCTGGGTGGTCTCAAATTTTTGGCCCCGCTGAGGAACTGCTTGAGCAGTGGATGAGAGAAGAGGGGAGGTTCTGTGTTATAATGAGCTGAAATGACTGAGGCGTGGATTTCAATGGACGAAAAAGGCAGGCCCTTGTGAAACATCTCAGTTAAGTAATGTAAAATCTGAGGTAAACTGGGTTCGGCTGTGCTTATCCTTTGAGATTTGTTCCAGGCACAGAATCTTTTCCATTTTTCAGCATAAGATTTTTCTAGTACTAGACCTCCTTGCCTCTAAAATGATAGCCATCACAGGTTTACTGAGGGATGGTAAAAAAAAAAAGATTAGGTAATTAGCCAGGCTGCAAGGTTCAGTGTTAGAAGCCGAGGGTGCAGAATCTGGTTCTCCTGCTGGGACAACAGGAAAGAAGTCGGAGGCAGGTGCCATGGGGATGACCGTGACACTGTGCAGGAGGGGGTACCAGTGCTGGCGTGGCCAGTCTGGAGCAATCAAAATCATCTTTGGTTTGTCCTGTTTGATTTTTAGTAGCACTTCGGAGAGCAGAGGCAGAGGGGGGAAGGCATAGATTGATATGTTTTTCCAGCTGAAAGACAGAGCATCCACTTTCCAGGCTTGTTTGTGTGGAGTCCTTGTGCACAATTTGTCCAAATGGTAGTTCTGCGGAGAGGCAAATAGGTCTAGATCTGGGCTCCCCCATTTGCTTGTCAACATGTGGAAAATCCTTGGTTCCAGTTTCCACTCATGTGGGTCCATGAGGTTTCTGCTTAGTCCATCTGCCAGAATATTTAATTTTCCTGGCAGGAATTGAGCTTGTAGGTGCACCTGGTAGCTCAAGGCTGTGTTCCACAATGCCGTGGCTAGTCTGCAGAGGGGATAAGAATGTGTACTCCCTGCTTGTTATGTACCACATAACAGCAGTATTCTCCGTTTTTACAATTAGTTGTCCTGGAAGAACGTAGTCCTTGAAGGCTGTCAGAGCATTCTGTACAGCTAACATTTCTTTTTGATTGACATGCAGGTGCATTTGATTTGGGTTCCATTTGCCCTGAATGCACTCCCCTGCCAGGTGAGCCCCACATGCATAGTCTAACGCATCTGTTGTTAGGGTTGGGGTGGCAGGGGATGGTGTGAAAGGTAGTCCCTTGTTTTGGTGGCAGGCCTCTGCCCACCAAAGGAACTCTAGGCATAGGCAAGGTAT
This sequence comes from Protopterus annectens, assembly GCF_019279795.1. NCBI lineage: Eukaryota > Metazoa > Chordata > Ceratodontiformes > Protopteridae > Protopterus > Protopterus annectens. Next base: position 367,679,796 of record NC_056735.1, read on the forward strand.
GATAGGAATCATTGCTTCTAGATCCAGGGAATGTTGACACCATAGGCTTTTTAGATACCACTGTAGTTTCCTCATATACAGTCTTGTATATGGAATTAGAAGAATGCAGGAGGCCATGAACACCAAGGCTTGCAGTATTTGTCTTGCAGATAAGCAGGGTTTTTGTTGCCACATGTTTGAAGTAGGTTGTCAAATGAATTTGTTTCTTTGGCATGAGGTACGCCATCTGGGAAGTTGTATTCAAGCTTGCTCCCAGGAATATAATTTGTTGACAGGGTACCAGGTGAGATTTCTATTCATTTATGGTGTACCCCAGACAGGTTAGAACCCTTTGCACAAAGGCCAGATGATTCAAAAGTATGTCCTGGCTTTCTGCCTGAATTAGACAATCGTCCAGGTATGGGTATATTTGAATATTTCTTTGTCTGCAAAAAGCAATAAAGTACAGTTTTGTACCTACCATAAATGTAGATGTTCGAGTGCTCATACAGCTGCAGTCATTACAGATGGGTTATCCTGCCGTCAGGCGGGTCCTCGGTCGGCCGAATTCCAAAGTCTAGGTCCGGCGTCGGTTGTCGTCGCTTCTTCCCTGACGTCAGTGAGGCAGGGGTATAAGAGGGGCAGCCGACGCCATTTTCTTCAGTTTTTCTTGCCCCAGATGTCAGGTGCCCCCAGAAGGAAGGCAAAACATATATTTATGCAAACATGCAATATAGAATAATAAAAAAACAGTAGTTGCAAGCAAATACACCATAAGAGAATACCCCAAATATGGTGTATGATAAGGTGTTTGTCATAAGGCCTGTCCTAAGAGGGGACGGAGGGGGGGGTAACCTGGACTGCAGCTGTATGAGCACTCGAACATCTACATTTGTGGTAGGTACAAAACTGTACTATGTTCATCGTGCATACAGCTGCAGTCATTACAGATGGGAAGAATCCCAAAGCTAAGTAGGGGTGGTAGGCACTAAGTGGAAGTAGGAGGAGCGAGGATGCCCTGCAAGACTGCTGTGGCAAAACCCACTCTAGATTTAGAGTATAGTAGAAGGTGATAGTGCTTGGAGAAAGTGTGGACTGAACTCCAAGTGGCTGCTTCCAAAATGTTCTTGGTAGGGACCCCCGTGAGGAAGGCAGCAGAGGTAGCTGTGGCCCTGATGGAGTGGGATCTGATGCATGCAGGCACAGTTTTTCCATGAAATGAGTAACAAAAGGGTATGCAGTGGGCTATCCATTTTGAAATTGTCTGTTTGGAAATCGCCTTTCCTTGAGCACCTGTAGCATAGGACACAGAGTTGCTCAGATTTCCTGAATGGCTTTGTCCTGTCCAAATAGTAACAAAGTTGTCTGTGAATGTCCAAGGAATGTAGCAGTCTTTCCCCTTTGTTTTGTGGATTAGGATAAAAGGTAGGTAAGTGGATAGTCTGATTCAAAGCTACACTGGATACTACCTTTGGCATAAAGGTAGGGTTGGTTCGTAAGGAAACTCTGTCTTGATGGAAAATGATGAATGGTTGCACAGCCATGAGGGCCTGTAGCGCAGAAACCCTGTGTGCTGAGGTGATAGACAGAAGAAAGGCTGTTTTCCATGACAAGTATTGTAGTTCTGTTGAAGAAGCTGGCTCGAAGGGAGGAAGGGTCAGCTTTTCCAATACGAAGTTGAGGTCCCAAGCAGGGACTGGTGGTTTCCTTGGGGGTTTTATATTCTTTGCCCCTCTGAGGAACTGCCTTAAGAGAGGATGAGAGAATAAAGGAGGATCTGTGTTGTATTGTGCAGAAATGGCTGAAGTGTGGATCTTGATGGAGGAGAAGGAAAGTCCACTGTTTAACATCTCAGCTAGGTACTGTAAAATTTGAGGTATATTTATTACCCAAGGATTCTGGCCCTTTTCTTGATTCCAGGCACAAAATCATTTCCATTTGGCGGAGTAGGCTTTTCTAGTAGAAGGTCTTCTGGCCTCCAAGATGACATCCTGCACCTCCTTGGAGAGGAGAGTCTGTTGGGAAATCAAGGAATTCTCCATGCAGCTAGATTTAGGGTTTTGAGCTGGCTGTGAAGGGTTTTGTAGTTGTGCTCGGACAACAGAAGAGGGACTAGAGGTAGGATCCATGGTGGGGAATGTGTCAGGCTCTTCAGGAGTGGATACCAGTGTTGTCTTGGCCAGTCTGGAGCAATGAGAATCATTTTCGGCCTCTCTGCTCTGGCTTTTAATAGAACTTTGGGCAGCAGAGGAAGAGGCGGGAAGGCATAGACTGTCAATGTTGTCCAATTGAAAGAAAGTGTGTCCACTTTCCAGGCCTGTCGATGATAGGTCCTTGAACAAAATTTTTTCAACTGGTAATTTCTGTGGGTAGCGAACAGATCTATGTCTGGCTGTCCCCATGCCCGAGTTATCTTTGTGAAAACTTGAGGATGCAACTTCCATTCGTGTGGATCTGTCATATTTCTGCTTAGGTTGTCTGCCAGTGTGTTTTCCTTCCCTGGCAGGAATTGTGCCTGTAGTTGAATTTGCAATTCCAGTGCTGTGTTCCATAGGGTCATGGCTTGCCTGCACAGGGGATATGAATGAGTTCCCCCCTGTTTATGTACCACATCACTGTGGCGTTGTCTGTCCTTATCAATAGCTGGCCTGGATGCAGTAGGTCTTTGAAGGTCATAATAGCATTTTGCATGGCTACCATTTCCTTTTGGTTGATGTGTAGGTGCTTCTCTTTTTGGGACCATTTTCCCTGAATGCATTGATCTGTCATATGTGCTCCCCAGGCGTAGTCTGAAACGTCTGTTGTGATGATTTCAGTTGCTTGAGGTACACAGAAAGGGAGACCTGTGTTTCTTTGGCAAGCTTGAGCCCACCACAAAAATTCCTTCTGAAGGCATGGAATGAGTGGTATAATGGTTTCCAAGCTGTGGCTGTGTTGAGACCATAGGTTTTTTAGGTACCATTGAAGTTTCCTCATACGCAGCTTTGCACATGGGATTAGTAGGATGCAAGATGCCATGAATCCCAGAGCCTGCTGGACTTTCCTTGCAGTTAGCCTGGTGAAAGTTGCCGTTTTGCTGAAGTATTGAGACAGTTGCCCTTGTTTGTCTGGCGTGAGGTAGGCCATCTGGGTGGCTGTATTCAAGCTGGCACCCAGGAAAATTATTTGTTGAGAGGGTATTAGTTTAGATTTCTTTTTGTTGACTGTGTACCCCAGGAAGTTCAGTTTTATTACAAACGCCAGGTGCTGCAGTAGTATGTCCTTGCTGTCCGCTTGGATCAGGCAGTCGTCCAGATATGGGTAGATTTGTATTCCTTGTAGTCTGCAGAAGGTGATTACTGTTGCCAGGCATTTCGTAAACACTCTGGGCGCAGTAGATAAGCCAAAGGGCAATGCAGAGAATTGGTAATGGGTTGAACCTGCAAGAAATCTGAGGTATCTTCTGCAATCTTGTCTGATAGGGACATGCAGGTATGCCTCCTTGAGGTCCAGCGTTACCAGCCAAGACTCCTTGCCCAGCATGGGAAGAAGCTTCTGTAATGTGAGCATCTTGAATTTTGGCACCTGTAGATATGTGTTTAGGATGGATAGGTCTAAGATAGGTCTCCAATCTTTGTCTTTCCTTGGTACCAGGAATAGTCTGGAATAAAACCCTTGACCTTGTTCTTTTGCAAGTACCTCTTGAATCGCTTTCACGTCCATGAGAGCTGAAATTTGTTTTTGTGCCTCTGCCCTTTGATTTTGTGGCAGGTTCGGCATGCCTCTCATTTTTGGAAGGGTGTGAAAGTGGAACCTGTAGCGTCTGTCTATAATGTCCAGAATCCATTTGTCTTTTGTAACAATATGCCAATTTTTCGAGAATGCCAGTTTTCCGCCCAAAGTTGTTGCCATTAAAGCTTTTCTTGGCAGGTGTAGAGGGAAAGTCATTGTGTCTGTTTTCTAAATTACTGTGATCTATCTTCTCCACCTCTTGGGGTTGGTGCTTGCCGCTGTCTGGCTCTGAAAGATCCTTGAGGTTGCCCTCTACCCCCTGGGCGTCTGTATCTGCCCCTTTGAGGTCTGTCCGTGGCTGGAAAGGAATAATTTTTTGAAGGCCAGTTTCTACTGAAACGTGGAGGTTGTACCTGTAGGAAATCTGTCACTTTTTGCAATTTCGCTTTTTCCTCCATTTTCTTTAGTACCTCCAAAGCTTTAACACCAAACAATACATCTTTTTGAAGAGGTGCATCTAATAGTTTAGCTTTGACATGATCTGGTAAGGTTTGCTCTGAGTCAAGCATGCCTACGTATAACAGACCCCGTAACAGCAGCTCTACATGAGGCCTCTAAACCATCAAAACCACACTGCAAGGTATGCTTACCCACTTGCTCTGCACCATGCAACAAATCCTGCAACTCTTTTAAATCTGGTTACTCTGGTTGTGTCATTTTGCTTTTCAACTGAGATAACAAAAACTGTTGATACTTTAACATATGGAACTGACAGTTTAATGCCCTCATGGTTAAAGTGGCCGAGGTGTACACCTTTTCCCCCCACCTTTCTAAAGCTCTGGAATCTCTCTCTGAAGGTAATGGGTTTTTAGCAGTAGAGGCCTTAATTCCCTTGGGACCCTGTGAAATAGTTTCTGGGTCAGCAGTATGGCTTTTATATAGGAACTGGTGAGAATCAGGAACCCGGTAATACCTGTCTGGTTTAACAGGAGCTGGAGGCAAAGAATCTGGATTAAGGCTGGCTTCTGTGTACCCATCATCAAATATATCTAAAACAGGAGGGATAGCCAGGGGCCTATGCTGGGGGAGCAGAAGAAATTCCCTGAGCCTTTTCTTGGAATCTGAATAATCTTGGCCTTCCCAGTGAAAGTGTTCCCTCAATGTATGCAGGGTTTCCCCAAAAGAGTAGTCCTCAGGGGGGGAGACCGAGGGAACAGACCCCTCTCTGCATCAGAGTCTTCAAAGGGAGAATAGGCATAATCCTGGTCCTCAGAATGTTCTGAGGTAATAGAAGCTTGATCTGAGGAAGGGTAGTCTTCCTCTAATCTGGGCCTTTTGTCAGAGGTGGGGGTTGAGAACCCCTGATGAGTTATCAAATCCTCAGCCATTTTAAGCATCTGTTTTTTTAGGCATGGGGCCTTGAGAGGAGGTCTGAGGGCCCTGTTTTTTTAGTTTTGATGGTAGCTTCAGATTTAGTGAAGGCTTTAATAGAGAAGGTGGTAGGCCTGAAAACGCCTTCAGAAATGGCAGGCCTCCCTAAATTTTCGGTTACCCCGCCAAGAGTGGCGTCAGTATCTGCAGCGGGAATGGAGACCGCGGAGCCTGCGACCTCGGGTACTGAAGACACCGGTAAAATAGTTTCATCGGTAGTCAGGGGCTGCGTAGGTGCCTCGCTGAGAACCGGAGAACCGGTAGTCGGCCTAAGCGTGGTCGCAGTACTCGGTGCGGACCTCTGATGTCGGTCCTTGTCTTTGCGTCTTTTTCCTAAAACTGGCGTCGGTGTATCTAACGACATGATATAATTACATTTTTGCCAAAATAATGAAGGGCGAACTCTGCCCAGCGCTTAATAGTGCGCTTGTTGAACCTAGCACAAAAACAGCAGGCCGAGACGGCATGGTCTGGCCCTAAGCAAGGTATACAGAAAGAGTGAAAATCCTTATGCGTATTTGCTTCCCACAAGAAATGTAATTATTAACTTTGTCTGACATCGGTCTGAGGCAAGCAAAGTTTCCCCAACGGGGTACTTAGCTTTAAAGAAGACTTCGGCTGAAATACTGTTTGTAAATCTCAGGAGCTGGCCGACCGGCACTTGCGAACTGCTTCTGCTTCGGGCACCGCGCGGCAAGAAAGACTGAAGAAAATGGCGTCGGCTGCCTCTTTTATACCCCTGCCGCAATGACGTCAGGGAAGAAGCGACGACAACTGACGCCGGACCTAGACTTTGGAATTCGGCCGACCGAGGACCCGCCTGACGGCAGGATAACCCATCTGTAATGACTGCAGCTGTATGCATGATGAACATCGGGGTACTTATCTTTTTTGGAGACTTCGGGTCTGAAACTTTAAAATGAAAATTTCAGGAGACAGCCGACCAGCACTTGCGAGCTGCTTCTGTTTCGGGCACCGCACGGCAAGAAAGACCGATGTAATGGCATCAGCTGCATGTTTTATACCCCTGATGACCTGACGTCATGGAAGAAGCGACACCATCCGATGCAGAAATCCTAAGACTCTGGTATTCAGGCTGGCTGAGGGCTACCTGCAGGCAGATAACCCAAATGTGATGACTTCAACAGTGAAACACGAAGAACATCTGGCAACATGGGACATTGTGGTCTGGCCCAAAATAAGTGACTCAGTATGAATGGAAGTCTCTGTGTGGTATTTGTTTCCACAGGCGAGACAACTGTTAACTTTTTCAGACATCAGTTAGTACAAGAAAAAAAAAAGAGTCTCCAACGGGGTACTTGGCTTTAGACGTTTTCAGCTGTAATTCAAACTCTGGTAGCAACCAACCGGCACACTTGCCAACTGTTTTTGCTATGGGCTCCACGACAAGAAAGACTGATGCAATGGCGTCAGCTGCCTTCTTTTATAGCACTGACTACCGGACGTCAGACAGCAAGCGAGAGCAGAAGATGCAGAAAAACACTGACTCTAATATACGGGCCAGCAGAGGGCTACCACAGCAGGGATAACCCACAAGTGATGACTGCAACAGTGAAACACGAAGAACATCTTGGTTTAACTGTATCCAACTTGACAACTCTCTTGCCTGTGTCAGTGAGGAGTTGACATGGAATGATGTATTGACCATTGTGAGGCAAGCATCCATTGAAGAATTCTCATACAAAATCTGGTCAGTGGTACTAGTGCTATCACTACACAGCCATTGATCCCAGAGCTGAAGAACCAAGTGGACTGCAAACTTGGCACTGCAAACTATCTTCTTAACTTGTTATCTTATTGTCTGAACTGCTGGTAAGGGAAGCGAGGCTATGGTCAACTTTGTATTGAAAAATGTTCCTTTAAACTACGTTTGGAGTCTGTTCTAAATGAAATTTTTTGTAGTTTACTGTTATACCTAGAAGAGCACAAGTCTGAATAACCTTTTCTCTTCCCATTAACAGCTGATGCTTAGTTGGGATACAAAGGAGCCAGTCATCTAGAAATGGAAACACCCTGAAGCCTTGCAATCTCCAGTGAGCTGCTACTACTGCCATACACTTGAACACCCTGGGGGCTGTGGCGAGACCAAAGGGCAGAACTCTGAACTGGTAATAACTGGCTCCCAGCCGGAAGCAAAAGAACATTCTGGAAGACCTGTCCATTTTTATGTGACAGTACGCATTCCTGAAGATCTAGAAAGCACACCCAGTCGTCCATTTCCAAAAATGGAAGAATGGACTAATCAGTGACTATCCAGAAAGAATAGTTGCGTAAAATCTTACCATAGCCATAGATGTGTCCTTCTCTTCCATGTTGCAGTATTCCTACTGTGGGATCCTCCACCTCAGGTGACCCGAACATCAGCTCCTATGCAAAAGCTTAAGCCTGGCTGCTGTTAATGCACGAGACGCTGCACACAGGGCCATATACCAGGGGCCTTAAATGGGAAGTCGCCATGCACAGACTTTGGAACTAACTGCAGAGTTGGACAACAGTCTAGGTAGTGCACAATGATGCCCTCTAGACTGGTGAAATGTAACAGACTGCCCATTGTGACCATAGTGTAGGTAGTACCCCATGATGCCTCACAGACAGGAAAAAGGTAATATAGGTGGTAGGGAAGGAATACTGCAACATTAAAGAGAAGGACATCTATGGTTATGGTAAGATTTTACACGACTATTTTATGTCGTCCTATTCTCATGTTGCAGTATTCTTACTGTGGGAGAGTACCACAGCTTAAGGAGGAGGAAGGGTGGAGGAAAAGGCAGCGGATTCCAGAAATCCCTGTAGGATTTTCCTTGCAAATCCTGCTCTTGCTCTGGAGACATGGTCCAGTTTATAATGTTTGGTAAAGGTATGTAACTGAGGACCAGGTGGCTGGCTCAAGGATGGAAGTTGTGTCCAGGCCCTTGAAGAAGGCCCCAGAAGAGGCTACTGCTCTAGTATTGTGTGCCCTGACCCTCTGATGCAAGTGTTTTCCCTGGTAGGAATAGCAGAAACAGATAGTCTTCCTAATCCAGCAGGAGATTGTTTGGATACTGCACTGCCCAGCCAGGGCCACAGATGGAAGGACATAGAGTTGACTAAACTTTCTCATGGTCTTAGTTTTCTCCAAATAGAACCTTAGCTGAATGTGGACATCAAGGGAGTGCAGTATTCTCTCAATGTCATTTTTAAAAGAAGGAAAGAAGATGGGTAAGTGAATAGAGTGATTTAGTAATAGTTTGTTGACCACTTTTGGCATGAAGGAGGGGCTGGTGTGCAGGGTCAACCTATCTTTCTGGAAAATAGTGTAAGGAGGGGATGCCATAAGCTCCTGTAACAGACTCATCTGGTTGAGGTGAGGGCTACCGGGACAACTGTTTTCCATGTGCACATCTGTAGGAATGCAGAGCTGGCTGGCTCAAAAGGGGCAAGTGCAAGTTTTCCCAAGATGTACTTTAGCTCCCAAGGAGGTTGGATAGGCTTTCTCGGTGGCCTAATGTGCAGGACCCCTTTCTAAAACAATTTAACATCCAACCTGGAGAGCAGAGGAGGGTCCAAGAGTAAGCAGGCACAGATGGCAGATAAGTGAACTTTCATTAATGAGTAAGATAGGACTGATTTTATGAGGTCTCACACACACAGGTTAAGACCAAAGGAACATCCGCTTGAAAGGGGTCCCTACGTCTTTGGAGACACCATTTGGAGAACCGTAGGATCTCCCTGTATTGGGTTTCCTGGCCTCCTGTAGGACAGAGAGCACATCCGCAGTGTTAACAGTGTCTGAAGGATACTAAGTTTATCACCCAGATGGTTAAGCAGAGCATCTCCAGGTGCAGATGAATGAGCGTTCCCTTTTCTTGTGTGAGCAGATCCACCTTGTGGGGCAACTTGTGGTGACTGCCCTTGGCGAAGGATTGAAGGGGGAACCAATGCTGTCTTGGCCAAAAGGAAGTCACTAGCAAGATTTCTGTCATGTTCCTCCTGATTTTCAGGAGGACTTTCTGAATGAGAGGGAAGGCATACAGAAACAGTCCCTTCCATGAGATGGTGAAGGAGTACACTCTCCAAGCTAGTTGGGAGGGATCCCTTGTACAAAAGGTTTTCAATGGTCTGTTCTGGGGGGAGGCAAATAAATCTATTTGCAGTGTGCCCCACTGGTGGACAATGTCTAGGAATACTTTTCTGTGTAAAATCCACTCGTGATGCAGAGAGAATGATCTGCTGAGCGCATCCACTTGGTGGTTGTCCTGAGATGGCATATAGACTGCCTGCAGTGATATGCTGTCCCAAAAAGCTAATTCCCAAATTTGCATTGCTAGCCTGCAGAGTAGGTAGGACCTGATCCCCCCCTTGTTTGTTGACGTACCACATAACAGTGGTGGGGTTTGCATAGATTTGTAGGGGGCCTGGTTGCAAGAGAGGGGGAGAAAGGCCTGCAAGGCTAGCTGAACTGCAGTCATCTCCCTCACACTGATGTGTGTTCTCAGGAGGGATGGATGCCAGAGGGCCTGCACTTTGAATCCATTCATGGTGGCTCCCCAGCCCAGATCTGAAGCATTTGTATGCATGCTTAGAGTTGATGTGGTGGGTTGGAAGGGCAGGCCTGGATTCAGCTGTATCTGTTGAATCCACCACTTCAATTTTGTTTTTAAACAAGGCAGGAAGGGTATCTGAAGTCTAAAGGATGGCTGTGTTGGGGACACACATGCTTCAGATACCACTGTAACTTTCTCATATGCATTCTGGCTAATGGCAGCATAGACAATGTGGCTGCCATAAGGCCCAGTAGGTGCATGAAATGCATGGCTCACAAGTGGTCGACCTGGAGATAGTCCTGGAATTGGTTGATCAGGGAAAATACCTTGTCCTAATGGAGGAAAGCCTTCATCAGGTCTCTCTGTATCCTGCATCCCAGGAAGGTTTTGTCCTGTGCTGGGGAGAGGGATGAATTGAAGTGGAGTGCGAATCCCAACCACTGGAGCTGAGACAGAGAACAGAAGATTTTTGAGGGCTCTTCCCCTTCTGTCAGGATGAGAATGTCGTCCAGGTAGGGGTAGATTAAAATGCCCTTGGTCCTGCAGTAGACTATAGCTGGAGCCAGGCACTTGAAGACTCTTGGTGTAGTGGATAAACCAAAGGGCAAGGCAGTAAAATTGAAAGTGTGAAGAGGGTCCAGCAAAAAGTAGGTGCTTCATGTGATTTAGATGTATGGGAATGTGGTGGTAAACCTTCTTCAAATCCAAAGTGGCCATGAAAGCCTTGGATGGCAATAGTGGAAGCAGGTTTTGGAGAAACAGCATTCTAACGGTAGGGACTTTCAGAAAGAGGTTTAAGAAGGATAAATCTAGGAGTGGCCTCCAAGGGTCAACCTTTTTTGGTACCAGTAATAACCTGGAGTATAAACCTTTTCCTTCTTTACCTGGTGGAACTGGTACTCAGGTTCCCTGTGCAAGAAGATTCTGGATTAAGTGATGTTGTTTTTTGGGTGGGAAGGGGATGCCCTGTGGTGTGGGATTTCCTGCCAAGATAGGAAATATCCTTTTCCCACTATTGCCAGCATCCAACGGTCTGAAGAGATATCTTTCCAGAGGGGCAGACAGTGCGAGAGGCAGGATGAGAGGTGGAAGTGATCGAGGCAGTCACACATTGTTGTTATCCCTGCCCTGAAAGGACTGTCTGTGGGTGGGCCGAGAAGAGGCTCTCCTACAAGAGGGTTGCCTCCTTGTCCCTTTCCTATGTCTGGAAGATGCAGGTGTGGCCATGGTGGGAGCTCTAACACAGGTAGTCTTAGCAGGGTAATTCCTGTAATACTTTGGTACAGGGGAGACGAGCAAGTGCTTGACATCTTGGAACTCCTTACTCTTCTGCAAGCACAAAAACAGTTCTTCAGACTGTTTTCCAAACAGAAGGTTATGGTCAAGTGGGGCATCCAGAATTTTGGATTTAAGGTCTTCAGGCAGTGGCAGGAGACTAAGCCATGAGTACCTGTGTAACACAAATGCAGCAGATCTAATGGAGGCCTCTGCTTTATCATAACTGCATCTAACAGTGTGTCTAGCACCTTGAGATGCCAGGGGCAAATTAGATTATTTTTGTCTTATTTGGAGAATCTGGTAAGGAGGACAGCAGGGTTGTAGCGTGGGATACCAAATCCAGGGCATATTTTATCATATGGGTTTGGTAATTAATAGCGCTAAAGGCTAGAGTAGAAGAAGTGTTTATCTTTTTGCCTAGCCTGTCCATTACCTTGCTGTCCTTGTCAGAGGGTAGTAGTGACGAGGAAGGAATGTCAACTTTGTGTGGGGCTACAGCTCTCACTGCAGGGTCTGCAATGGGTGCCTTCAGTAAAAATGGGTGGTCATCAGGGACTTTGTAGAAACAATCAGGTCTCTTGCGGGCAGGTGGTTGAGAGTCAGGCTTTTGAGACGGATGCAAATGCATCGACATATGCAGGAATCACTGAAGGGGGGGTGGCTGACGGAGAAGGTGATACAGCCTGCAGCAGCTCAAAATACCTTATCTGGGTAGAATCCCATTTAAAATACTTCCTCATTTTTGTTACAGTCTCTCCAAATGTAATGTCCTCTGGAGAGGGTCTCTCACCCTGGAATCATCAGGGGACTAGAACTCCAAGAGGGTGGCTATTTGGGATGAGTACGTAACTGACTCGGAGGAAGAGGATAAGGTGTTTTTCTAAGAAAAGGAAGTAAGGACAGAAGCAGCTGAGGCTGTCTTGGGCTAAGTGCAGGTACAGTGGGGAGCAGAGGAGGCTGAGGGCCATGAAAGCCTGCATCGTGGACTGTGTGAAGGACTGTCAGTCTGGTTGTCCCTCTGAAGGAGCAGACAAATGTTTTGTCTTTTGTCTCTTTAAGGGGGTAGCTTTAGGAGTAGTGGGTCTAATTTCAGGGTTCTGCCCTGTACAGTACGAATCTGATTTCCTGGATCACAGAAGGTAGTCTGGTGGAGCCTGGTTCCCCCAAGACTTTGGTAACAACAGATGTTGAAATAACCTCCATGGACGTGCCAGCTGGTAATTCGGAAGCTGCTTCCTCAAGGGTAGGTGCTGAAGTAGACTGCTTTAGCAGGCATCCATCAACCCCTACATTGGTGGATGGCGGGCCGCCCGACAAAGAGGCAGAAATGGTAGCCTTGAAACTTGGGCCTTTTTGCTTGGCGGTTCCACCAGGCAGTCCAACTCCGGATCCATTCTCAATGCCAACTTTTTTAATCTCTGATTCTCTAAACATAAGTTGAGGGCGGCCAGATGGCTTCTAAGAGTTTTGGGGACAAAAGATTGGCGGATGGCGCAGGAGGTACGATTGAGTTCCTGGCCTAAACAAAAAACAGAATGGTCATTTGAGTTTTTATGCAGGATTTGACATCCGCATTTACCTTTATTAGTGGACATCTGCTAAGAACGGACTAACAAACGAAGCTCAAGCAAAATTAAGAATTCCCCAGTGTAGTACTTAGCTTTAAGCATCTTGGAGAGAAGCAAAGCGATCAATCTGATATTCGACTGCGGCAGAAGAGTTCCGAGTTCAGTGTGTGCAGACATCACATTTAAGGCCCCTGGTTTATGGCCCTACGCAGTAACAGCAACCAGCCTTAAGCTTTGGCATAGGAGCAAATGTTCAGGTCGCCTGAGGTGGAGGATCCCACAGTAAGATTACTGCAGTGCAAGAAAAGGACCTCTCGGCTTTTCGAACTGACTTGTTCAAGTTGCCGAGATCCAAAACTGGTCTGCAGTCACATTTTCTTTGGCACTAAAAAGAATCTTGAGTAAATTCTGTATTCTATTTGGTCTGGGAGACCTCTTGGATAACTTTTCTAGCAGCTTTTGAACTTGAATTGCTGCTCGTTCTCTCTGATTGGGTGGAACATCGTGGATTTTCCTTGAATGACGAAGAGGAAGGGGAAAATGGTATAACCTCCTCTGGAAATGATCCTCTGCACCTAAATATCTGTTAACTCTGCCAGGCCCTCTGCTGCAAAGGAAAAAACGACCCCCCAAATTGTCTCCAGAGGGGGACAATCGGTAGTCCTTTCAGGAGCGCTGGAAGGGTCTGTCAAAGAATAAATATCTGGTCTCTTGGATTTGAATACCACCTCTGCCACGTGGGTGGCATCTGCCATTGAATTACCCCTTCTGCTCCTGAGGGAACCTCCTCCACTTGTCTCCTGGAAAGGCCCGTGGGACTTTTTGAACCATGTCTTTCCTCCACCTAGATGACTCCTTGAAAAAGATCATTGAGGGGTGGAAAAAAATACGCCCACTGCAGATAAGAGTCTTTCCATCCTTCACACCTGGAAAACTTTTCTTTTCCTTTGGGGAAACACAAAGGAGTGCCATCAAAGGGAGCACTGACAAAAACTTGAAGGGCTCCGTAAAATCACACAAGCACATCCAGGCATGTCTCCTTATGTAAACAACTGAACTCACTGCCTTTGAGGTTCCTTCTGTTACATGAAAAATTAACCTCATGGAAGAACTGGATATTGATTACGGTAGACAAGTGAGAAGCGACAGAGCTTGTACTTCAGAAATCTCCTGAGAAGGTACCTGAAAGTTCCTTAACTCACTACATCTGAGTGATGCCTCCAGGTGCATCCACAGTTAACTCCTACTGACATCTTGAGGCATCCAATATTGTTTGTTCATATTTGCATCAATAGCTCCAAAACCATGCTATGTACAAAGTTTTAAAAGATTTAATCTTAAAGATTACACAACAGCAAACTTAAATGCACTAATATTTGATTACTGTCTAGTATAGGTAAACAGATAACTGTTTTTGATACTTACACCGACATAATTTTTCCATTTTTCTAAATATCTCAACCAAGAATATCACAGTCCACAGCACACAGGATCTGAGTTTAAGTAATCCAAACAGCAGGCAATAAATCAAGTTTCTTTTATTTCCAAAACAGCACACGTAGTCAGCTCTAAATAGAGCAGCAACACAGATAAGCCAAGCGCTTTCACCCAGTATATTACTAGGCTTTTTCAAGGCAAAAAACAAAGCTGTCCTTTACACATCAGTTTAAATAACCAGTTCAATTAAGTGGTAACTCCACCCATCAATTAAAAGCTGATACCTTTGGTCTTGCTGTGTTAAAACATAATGCAAAGGTAAAACAGTTTCTCAGTTTAAATCATGTGTTTTTTTGTAAGAAATACTTCTTAATATAGTCAATAGTGGTGATAATACCATGTAAAGTGCCTTATACAGTGTAAATTCATGAGGTACATCATAAATTAAAATAATGTTTAAAATTAAAAGTGATTGACTGTTTATTGTAGATTGGAGTTAAAATTCAATCACCTTTCTTGTCCCAAAAACTGGAATAAATAAAAAATTGATAAATGGCACTTTACATGGCATTATCACCACTATTGACTATATTAAGAAGGATTTCTTACAAAAAAACACATAACTTAAACTGAGAAACTGTTTTACCTTTGCATTATGTTTTTAACACAGCAAGACCAAAGGTATCAGCTTTTAATTGATGGGTGGAGTTACCACTTAATTGAACTGGTTATTTAAACTGATGTGTAAAGGACAGCTTTGTTTTTTGCCTTGAAAAAGCCTAGTAATATACTGGGTGAAAGCGCTTGGCTTATCTGTGTTGCTGCTCTATTTAGAGCTGGCTACGTGTGCTGTTTTGGAAATAAAAGAAACTTGATTTATTGCCTGCTGTTTGGATTACTTAAACTCGGATCCTGTGTGCTGTGGACTGTGATATTCTTGGTTTAATTCGACTTGTATCTCAACAACCAAGTAACAGACAGAACTTTGACTCATATGAAAGCTCTCAGATTAATATAATGCTGCGAACAGTATGTGTGTAACTTCAGTGGTTGCTGAGATGAGTTGTTTACAAAATATAAATTTAACAGTTACTCTGTTCGTTTTTTAGGCATAGAGGCCTGACCATGCTGTCTGGGCATCAGTTTTCTAGGCATGGTTCGAGTTTTAGGCCGTGAAGAAGATGGCGTCTGTTTAATAAGCAAGTCAGCAGGCCTGAATGCACCCTCAAAAGCCGGTGCCTGCACAGCGGCTCTGGACCCATCCAAGGTAGACATCTGCAGGTTCCACAGTTGGAAGCATCTCACGGCATACCGGACTCCGAATGGGTCTCAGTAGAGGCCTGCGAATCTGAAGTAACTGGTATCAGGGGCTGCGAAAGCACCTCACCGAGTACCGGCGAACTGGGCAGCCTGTCTCTGTCTATCTGTGTTTTTTCAGAATGTCGGTAGTCGAATGACTTACCGAACACATAACAGGACAACTGAATAGAGTACCAAAATATTTAGAAGCTCAAATATACAGACGACGGATAGTTCATGGTTTAAATAAGGCACAAAACCGACAGCTAGGTACGTCGTGGTCAGGGCCTAGACAAGGAATACAGTGCGAATGAAAATCTTTAGGAGGTATTTGCTTTCCACAAGAAAAGCAATTATTTACTTTTACTGATATCGGTTTAGAGCAAGAAAAAGTTTCCCCAACAGGGTACTTAGCTTTTAGTTGAAGACTTCGGTTTTGAAACTCGAAAACAAAAATTTCAGGAGACGGCTGACCGGCACTTGCAAACTGCTTCGGCTTCAGGCACCGCATAGCAAGAAAGACTGATGTAATGACGTCGGCTGCATGTTTTATAACCCTGACGACCTGACGTCACAGAAGAGGAGACCGCAACCGACGTAGGACCCAAGACTTTGTTAATCAGGCCGACTGAGGGCTACTGCAAGCATATAACCAAAATGTAATGACTGCAACAGTGAAACATGAAGAACATCAGTGAGTCAACAATGCAGACAAGGCCCTCTCCATAAAGTAGAAAGACTGTCCCTGGGGAAGACAGGACTCTGAATCGGAGAAATCAGGCTTCTGAATGCTGGTCTCATCCTGCTCCAAAGACAGCCCTCCTGAGGCAAAAGTCTGGACCGTACTAACCCTTGCAGATGCTGCAAGGTGCAGAGTGCTCTGAAAGCTTTGGAGTCGACTAATACCTCGGATCAGACAGGGTAGCTCAGGCTCAGCAGCAGTCTAGATTGCTTATCTGCTGTGGTGGCAACAGCTGGGTCCGTCAAGGGTGGCTTAACTAAGAATTTGTAGCCCTGTGGGTACTTTATAGAAGCAGTCAGGACGCTTAGGGGCCGGAGGCTGGGAGTCAGGGGCCTTAGAGGCCGCACTGAAAGCATTCAAGTAAGCAGGCAGAACAGGGGGAACTCCTGCAGGGGAGGGTGATTCCCCTTGCAGAAGTTAAAAGTACTTTTCTGAGTGTCAGTCATTTGGGAAGTATCCCATTTAAAGTAATCCTTCATCTTGGTGATGGTCTCACTAAAGATAATGTCCTCAGCGGGACAGGACCCCGCCACAGATTCCTCATCTGGAGAGTAATATTCCTGTGGAAGGCAATCTGGGAAACATAAGAAATGGACAATTCTGATGGAGAAAGAACAGTCATGTTCTTCCCTGACCTGAGGGATTATGGATGGGAGGGAAGAATCACAGACAGGCCTAGGGCTCAGAAGAGGCAGGGTGGAAGTGGCTGAGGCTGAAGGCCTGCCAATCCGGTGTGACTTTTGAAGAGGAGGAGGTGTGTTTAGTTTTCTGCTTCTTTTTGGAGAGAAAGTAGAGTGGCCTGGTGCCGGGTCTGGAAAGTAGCACATCCAAAATCTGACCTGCCGGAGGTACCACCGAAACTGGCTCCCCCTCGACGGGTGCCTATGTCTGAGTGAGCTCAGAGAACATGCCAGTCATCAGCTGCGAAATGGCTTCCTCGAGGGATGTCGCTGCAGTCGGCTGATCCACAAGAGTGCTCCTCAACCCCTAGATCGGCAGTTAGCAGTGCATTGATAAATGGAGCGGCAGGCGAAGAAAGCCTAGGAAACTAGGCCTTCTTGCATGAATGTTCAGGTGCGGCCTCCGATGCAGGATCCATCCTAGGGGCTAACCATTTGAGGCATTGGTTCTCTAGGTAGACATTTAACGTGGCTAGATGGCTGCACAAGGTCACAAACTACTGACGAATAGTGCAGGAGGAGTGATCGTGTTCCCGGCCTAAGCAAAAAAAAAAAAGTACAGTTTTGTACCTACCATAAATGTAGATGTCCGATAGGAATGCATCTGCAGTCCTTACAAATGGGCCAAGATTTTTCAGACTCCAGAAAAAGGCTTAGAACTTTTTTGCATTTACCTCAAGTGCCAGTTCTTTGAAAATAAAGCTAGCTTTCCGCCTAAGGGTGCTTCTAGTTGTTCCCTGGTAGGCAGTGCCAGAGCCAAGTCACTGTGATTGTCCTGTTGCAGTGGAGGTGGCTGTGTCTGTGCCTCGCTGGTTGTTACCCTGCCACTGGCGTCCCCGGTAGGCACCTCTGGATTGGGTTCTGCCTCTTGATCTCCTATTCCTGCCTCTCTGTGCTTTAGAGGAGTCTGGAAAGGACCAATTCTTGGAGGGCCAGTTCCGGCTAAACCTTGGAGGTTGGACCTGTAAGAAATCTTTCACTGTTTGTACAGATTTTGCCTTCTCCTCCATCTTCTTCAGTACCTGTTGTGCAGGAGAACCAAATAAGTTGGCCTTGTCCATGGGCGCATCTAATAGCTTTGATTTGACGTGGTCCGGTAAGGCCTGCTCTTTCAACCAGGCATGTCTTCTGATAACTGTGCCAGTCATGGCTGATCTAAAGGAAGCCTCCAGTGCATCACAGCCGCATTTTAAAGAATGGTTACTAACTTGCTGAATGATGTACCATTTCCTGAACATACTTCTTATCAAAAGGTTCATCAGAGGACAGTTTTTTAGTTAACTGGTCTAGCATAAATTCTTGATATTGTATCATGTGAAACTGACAATTCAAGGCCCTGGCTGACAAAGTAGCTGAAGTGTAAACTTTTTTACCCCATCTCTCTAAGGACCTGGATTCCCTTTCAGAGGGGAGGGGGTTTTTAGCAGAGGTAGTAGCTACAGCCTTAGGACCCTGGGAGATAGTCTCGGGATCTGCAAAGGGAGCCTTGTATAAATGGTGGTGTGTGTCCGGGACCCTGTAATACCTATCGGGCTTAGCAGGGGCCGGAGGTAAAGACTCAGGAGCAGTGGAAGCATCATTAAATGCATCATCTACAACAGAGAGAACTGGAGGTATAGCTAAAGGCCTGTGTTGAGATAAATGCAAAAAAGTTCTAAGCCTTTTTCTGGAGTCTGAAAAATCTTGGCCCATTTGTAAGGACTGCAGATGCATCATTGAAGGACATCACCTGTCATGGGCATCCTTGTGGAGTATCTGGCGCCCACATTGGCACTTTCCCTTTTTTCCTGACATCAGCTAAAGGCTACAACAACCAAGTATTAGCTATAACAACCGTCAAAAATAAAGTTTGAAATCTAACAGGTTACGTATCTTTAAGATGCAACATCTGGGAAGATACGACTGTACGATGCGAATATCGTTTGCATCTGAAAAGTTCTGAGGATTGTGCATGCAGACATCACATTTAAGGCCCCTTGGTTTATGGCCCTATGTGTGACGTCCCACATACACTACAGCAACCAAGCTGAAGCGTTTGTATAGAAGTCGATGTACGAGTCACCCGAGGGCAGTGAAACACGATGAATATAGCACAGTTGTGTACCTACCATAAATGTAGATGTTAGAGTGTATTCACTGTTGCAGTCCAGGTTATCCTCCCAGCATCCCCCTTTCATTGCTAGGACTTATCTGTACTTCTCTATTCTATACAACCTATATGGTGTATTTGCTTGTAGATGGTTATGTGCATGCTTTTTTATGATCAGAATTTTTTTAGCCTACCGTTTTGGGTGCACCTGACATCTGGGGCAAGAAAAACTGAAGAAAATGGCGTTGGCTGCATCTTTTACACCCCTGGCGCACTGACGTCATGAAAGAGGCGACAGCAACAGACGCCGGACCAGGACTTTGGAATTCAGGCCGACTGCGGGTAACCTGCCAGCAGAATAACCCAAGTGTAATGACTGCAACAGTGAAACACGATGAACATCTGATCCAAGGGCTCCAAGAGTCGGAAGGAACTGGTAAAGGTCGTATAACTGTTGAATGGGTCCTTCTGACCTGAAGGGCTAGGAGACAAAAGGACACCTGACTGGCTCCGTGCCAAGAGAATCTTTCTCATCATTCTCTCCACATAATCTTCTGTGAGGCTTCTTGGAAGACAGGAGAGATGGAGACTTTGGTCCTTCCATGAATGCGATGGAACCCTCGATGGCAAGGGGTCCACAGAGGGAGAATACCTAGCTCCTGGTAGATGAATCAAAGAGGAACTTTCTGTAAGATCCAATGCGGTCGGATCCAATAATTCACTTTTCTTATGCTTAGACTCCAATGTTGAGGTCGGATTAGAGGAAGATTTCTCTTTATGATTCGGATTCAATGAATTCTGATCCAAAGCTTTTACCTCCTTTCACTTATGTTCAGAATGTTCGGATTGTTCAGATATTGCATATCCCTAGCCTACTCCAAAGCGTTCAAAGAGGGAGGACTTAGAGGGAGACTGAAATTTTTGATTTTGTCGAAAAACTTCAGATGACACCTCCTCAAGAGGTAGGGCAGCATACCTTTCAGAATCAATTTGTTCTCTAAGAGCTCTCAGGTTAAATCCGTGGAAAATGGCACAGTCCTCCTGTAAATGGAAGGGGTCTAGGCAGTACATACAGTGTGCATGAGAGTCCAAGAATGGAATTTTATGGCCACATTTAAAGCATTTCTTAAACCCCACAGGGCTTTTCTCTTTTTTTAGCCATCACACAGATCACACTGGTAAGGCAATAACCACTACAAAGGCTGAGGTTAGAGAGACAATTACATCAACTAAAGTTTTTTTTGTTTTTTTTTTTTTGAATATACAACCACCACAAAATCTCAGTTAAAAGGCAAAAATGAGAATATACCAGCAAAGGTACTAGATACTACACATAGTGTAGAAAAGGCTGACTGCAATACGAACAATAGTATTTAGAGTAAGAAAAAACGTACATAAAAGTGGAAGAAAATTACCTAAGTAAGAAATAACAGATGAGTGACATAAAATTTAAATGTTTAAAATTTTGTTTTTTTTTAAAAAATGTACACTTTGCTTGAAGGAGCCTTCAGGAGACATATAAGCTAGGAATTCATGTCTTTCACTGTCAAACGGTAAACCAGATCTGCAGTAAATAGGGTTGGTGCTTGAAAGTAAGGGAAAAGCAAGAGTTTGAAGTTGCTAGAAGACTTTGCAACAGCTGAGTCCGATCAGAGGTATCAGATCCTAACCTATTAGTTGAGAACTGAATGAAAATTAACATCAGATCAACAGTCAAGAACGTGGTCTGGGCCTAAACAAGTAACAGTCTGGGCCTAAACAAGTAACAGAAGGATTGGAAGTCCCAATGTGGAATTTGTTTACCAAAGAGAAAGTTGTTAACTTTCTCCAACACAAGTTGAAAAAGAAATTCTCCAATGGGGGACTTCGCTTTCTGACTGAGAATTCACTCTGGCATGGACTGACCCACCCCATGTACTGGATGTCTGCTTCGAGCTCTGACTAAGAAAGAACTGAGCTCAAGCTGTGTACACTTAACATAAATGTAGCTGTTCGAGTGTATTCACTGTTGCAGTCATTACATTTGGGTTATCTGCTTGCAGTAGCCCTCAGTCGGCCTGATTAACAAAGTTTTGGGTCTTGCGTGGGTTGCTGTCCCTTCTTCCATGACATCTACACAGGGTCTCAGGGATGAAGGCCTGGCAAACAGAGCAAGATTTGTGGTTGTGTGTAGGCCCCAAACAAAAGACAGTTGTCACTATCCTCGTGGAATCTGTCTCACACATTGGCACTTGCCTTTCCTGGATGACATGAAACGCACACAAAAGCAGCAGCTAAAGAAAAAACCCAATGGGGCATTTACCTGAAAATTGGATCAGCAGCAAATGACTCTGACGAACAGACAGACGTTCGAAGATGGTGTTCAGACTGGTGGAAGAGAAGTTCTGAAGAATGTACATGTGGACATCGCTTTTATTGCTAACGGGCTCCTAAGCCATGCGTGCAACGTCCCACGTACTACCAGTGCTTAAAAGCTCTTGCATACTGGCCAGACATTGGGTCGCCCATGGCAGAGGACATCCAGAAACTCTCCTTGGTGGATTTTGCATAAAGGGAGTAAAATATCCTCTGGATACAATTTTTTGCCCATGTGTCTTTTGTGATTGCTACCCAGGCTTCTGGGTGCTAAGACAAGCATCCTCCAACTGTCTCCAGAGAAGAACGGTTAGGCAACCTTTCAAGAACGTTGGAAAAGTCTGTCAGAGAAAGATTCTACAAGACCCTTGATTCTGCAGATCCACTCTGCCGCATGGGTGGAATCCTCAGTTATTATAATTTCCCCCTCTGCCTCAGAGAAAAATCTCCATGTGAATCTTGAAGACCCTTGAGATTTCCAAAGCCACATTTTCCTACCATCATGTTGATTTTTTGAGAAAGATCTGTGCAGAAAAAACGGATTCCTACAGCAGACAGGGTCTTTAGCTTGTTCACTATGGGAATGTGCCTCTAACACTGGGTCCAAAAAGGGAGGACCCATCAAAAAAGAGCATTGATGAATGAAGCTTTAAAGGGTTCCGCAAAGTCATACAAGGGCATCCAGGCATGCCTCTTAATGGCTACACATGCACCCGTGGCCAGTGAGGAATCTTCGGCTCCATGAGAGATTAACCTCAGGGACACGTCTGATATAGATTGTAGGGTGGCCAGTCTAAGATTAAGCTTTTACTTCCTCTGCTAACATGGACCCAGAGAGTTCCTTTATCAAGTTCCTCTTTAACCTGGTAAAATGTGGAGGTAGTCCAGCAATCATAGTGAAGGTCGCTGATGCATATACTTGCTTTCCATGCCTGTCCAAAGCCCTAGACACCAAGTTGATGGACAGAGGAGCTTTGTTCAGCTAGCTCCTTTTTCGTTGCTGCCACAACCATGGCATCTACAGGAATCCCCTTGGACCAATGTTACCTGTCTGGTGGTGCACTAAGGATCCAGTCCAGGAGTTTGACTACGGAGTATGGCTCCTTCTATGCCTGGTCAGAGACGAGGTCAAAGAGCTCATTCACCTGGCGGGGGTACCCAAGATGTACAGAGGCCAGACAAGAATGCTTCCAGCAAAGAATAGTTGTGCAAAACCTTACTATAACCATAGATGCCCTTCTCTTCCACGTTGCAGTATTCTAACTGTGAAAAAATACAACAGCTTAAGGAGAAGGAAGGGTGGAGGAAGAGGTACCAGATTAAAGAAAACCTCGCAGGCTTGCCCTTGCAAATCCTAATCTGGAGATATGGTCCAGCTTGCAATGTTTGGTAAAGGTATGTATTGAGGACAAGGTGGCTGCCTTAAGGATGGTAGTTGTGTCCAGGCCATTGAATAAGGCCCCAGAAGAGGCTACTGCTCTAATAGAACATGCCTTGACCCTCTGATGTCAAGTGTTTTCCATGGTAGGACTAGCAGAAGCAGATGGTTTTCCTAATCCAGCAGGAGATGGTTTGTTTGAAGACTGCCTTGCCCAGGGCCCTTGGAAGGAAGGAGACAAGAGTTTATTAGACTTTCTAATGGTTTTTATGTCCAAATAGAACCTTAGCTGCCTGTGGACATCAAGAGAGTGCAGTATTCCCTCACGGTCATTTTAAGACATGGAAAGAAGGTGGGTAAGTGAATAGACCGATTTCAGGACAGTTCATTGACCACTTTAGGCATGAAGGAGGGGTTGGTGCTCAGGGTCACCCTATCTTTGTGGAAGACAGTGTAGGGAGGGGATGCCATGAGCACCTGTAATGCAGACTCTTCTGGCAGAGGTGAGGGCTACCAGCAAGACTGTTTTCCATGTGCACATCTGTAGGGATGCAGAGCTGGCTGGCTCAAAAGGAGCAAGTGCAAGTTTCTAGGACGTAGTTTAGGTCCCAAGGAGGTGGGGATAGGCTTCCATGGCGGACTAATTTGAAAGACCCCTTTTAAAACAGTTTAACATCCAACCCGGAGAGCAGAGGAGAGTCCAAGGGTAAGCAGGCACAGATGGCAGATAGGTGCACTTTCACTGAAGAGTATGAAAGGTCTGACTCTATGAGCTCACACACACAGGTTAAGACTACAGGAACATCTGCATGGAAGGGGTCCCCTATGCCTTTGGAGACACCATTTGGAGAAACTTTCCTATTTGGAAATGTAGGATCTCCTTGTGTTGGGTTACCTGGCCTCTTCCAGGAAAGACAGCATGTCCTCAGTGAAGTGGTGTCTGAAGGGGACTAAATGTTTATCACTCAGAGGGTTAGGGAAAGTTTCTTCAGGTGTGGATGAATGAGAGTTCCCTTCTGTTATGTGAGCAGATCCACCTTGTGGGGCAACTTGTGATGACTGCCCT
This sequence comes from Protopterus annectens, assembly GCF_019279795.1. NCBI lineage: Eukaryota > Metazoa > Chordata > Ceratodontiformes > Protopteridae > Protopterus > Protopterus annectens. The sequence goes on from NC_056735.1 coordinate 367,703,353, forward strand.
TGGCGAGGAATAGAAGGGGGAACCAATGCTGCCTTGGCCAACAGGGAGTCACCAACACAGTTTTTGACATGTCTGCTGATTTTCAGGAGGACTTTCTGAATGAGAGGGAAGGAAGGGAAGGCATACAGAAACAGTCCCTTCCATGAGATGGTGAAGGTGTCCACTCTCCAAGCTAGTGGGGATGGATCCTTGGTACAAAAGGTTTTCAATTATCTGTTGGGGGGGGGGGATAAATCTATTTGTGATGTGCCCCACTGGTGTACAATGTCTAGGAATACTTATCTGTGAAACATCCACTTGTGAGGCAGACAGAAAGATCTACAGAGGTCATTGCTTGGTGGTGGTCTTGGGATGGGATATAGACTGCCTACAGAGATGTGCTGTTCTGAGTGGCTATTTTCCAAACTTGCACTGCTAGCCTGCAAAGTAGGCAAGACCTACCCCCCCCCCCCCTTATTTGCTGATGCATCACATAACAGTGGTGCTGTTTGTGAAGATTTTTAGGAGGCCTGGTTGGAAGAGAGGGAGAAAAGCCTGCAAGGCTAACAGAAGTGCAGTCATTTCCCTTATGCTGAAGTGTTTTTTTAGGAGGGGTGATTGCCAGAAGGCTTCCACCTTGAGTCCATTCATGGTAGCTCCCCCGCCCAGATCTGAAGCATGTGTGTGCATGTATTGAGTTGCTGTGGTGGTTGGAGGGGCAGGCCTGGGTTCAGTTCTATGTGTTCAATCCACCACTTCAATTCTGTTTTTAAGGAAGGCAGGAAAGGTGTTTGGAAGTCTAGTGCGTGGCCGTGCTGGGACCACACATTCTTTACATACCACTGTAAAGCATCATGTGCATCCCAGCTAGTGGCAGCCATAACGCCCAGCAGGAGCATGAAATGCCTGCTGACTTGGAGGTCTTGGAATTGGTTGATCAGGGAAATTACCTTGTCCTGAGGAAGGAAAGCCCACATCAGATCTGTCCTTATCCTGCATCCCAGAAATGTTTTATCCTGTGCTGGGGACAGAGATTTGGTGAGTGTGTGAATCCCAACCCCTGGAGCAGACACATGGAAAAAGTACAGTTTTGTACCTACCATAAATGTAGATGTCCGATAGGTATGCATCTGCAGTCAACACATATGGGTTTGTCCTGCCTCAGACAGCCCTTCGGTCCGCCGGATTCCAAAGTCTGGGTCTGGCCTCGGCTGATGTCGCACTTTCCCCGACGTCAGAGCGTCTGGGGTATAAAAGCATCAGCCGATGCCATTTTCCTTAGTTTTTCTTGCCCCTGATGCCAGGTGCCCTCTAGGAAGGCTAAATTTGGAGAAATGCAATAAAATTCCAAACATATGCAAAAATATATACATATATATACAAACAAATACACCATAATAGATTCCCCCAGCTAGCTAATAGAGGGGTAAGCACCCTAGGAATACCACAGAGGGGAAGGAGGGAGGGTAAACCTGACTGCAGATGCATACCTATCGGACATCTACATTTATGGTAGGTACAAAACTGTACTATGTCCTTCAAGGATGCATCTGCAGTCATCACATATGGGTAGAATACCATAGCCAATCTGGGGGTGGAGGTACTAAGAAAAGGATGGTGTAGTTAAGATACCCTGCAGGACTGCTGTAGCAAAACCTGCTCTGGATCTGGAGTATAAAGGTAAATTGTAATGCTTGGCAAATGTATGCACGGAGCTCCATGTAGCAGCTTCTAAAATGTCCTTGGTAGCCACCCCTCTTAGGAAGGCTGTGGTTGTGGCTGTGGCTCTCGTGGAATAAGGCCTAATGTTTGCAGGGACAGTCTTACCATGAAAGGAGTAACAAAAACGAATGCAATTTCCTATCCATTTTGAAATTGTCGGTTTTGAAATTGCTTTTCCTTGTGCCCCAGCAGCATATGCTACAAACAACTGGTCAGTCTTTCTGTAACTTTTAGTTCTGTCCAAATAATAGCGTAATTGTCTGTGTATGTCCAGAGTGTGTAGAAGTTTTTCCCCTTTATTTTGTGGATTTGGGAAGAATGTAGGCAAGTGAATTGCTTGGTTCAAGGATACCCTGGATACCACCTTTGGCATAAAAGTAGGATTGGTTCTCAATGAAACTCTGTCCTGATGGAAAATAAGAAATGGCTGCACTGCCATTAAAGCTTGTAACTCAGATACTCTTCTTGCTGAAGTTATGGCCAGAAGGAATGCAGTTTTCCAAGACAGAAACTGTAGACCCGCAGATGCTGCTGGTTCAAAGGGAGGAAGTGTCAGTTTTTCCAGCACAAAGTTAAGGTCCCAAGTAGGTAAAGGTGGTTTCCTTGGAGGATTGATGTTTTTTATTCCTCTCAGAAACTGTCTTAGGAGAGGATGCGAGAAGACAGGTGGATTAACATTGTATTCTGCTGAAATTGTTGAGGCATGTATCTTAATGGAAGAATAAGACAGGCCATTGTGGAACAATTCTGCCAAGTATTCCAGTATATGTGCCATACTAATCACAGTCACATCTAGGCCTTTTGTTGCGTTCCAAGTGAGAAATCTTTTCCATTTTGCTGAATATGCCTTCCTTGTGGAAGGCCGGCGAGCTTCCATAATGATGTCCTTCACTCTCTGGGATAAGCTATTCTGAGGAGGAGTCATGGTATTCTCCAGGCAGTTAGCTGCAAGGATTTCAGGTTGGGATGCAGAGTCCTGAAATTGTTCTGCGTCAGAAGTGGCCATAGGGGGAGAGGCCACGGTTTCGTCTGTGACATGCTCTTTAACAGTGGGTACCAGTGCTGCCTTGGCCAGTCTTGAGCTATCAGAATCACTCTTGGCTGCTCCGCCCTGATCTTCAGTAAAACCTTGGACATTAATGGGAGTGGTGGGAAAGCATAGACTTTTAGAGCTTTCCAGCTGAAAGAGAGAGAGTCCACTTTCCATGCTTGTGGGTGGTATGTCCTTGAGCAGAATGTCTTCAGTTGATGATTGTGGGGTGAAGCGAACAGATCTATCTCCGGCCTTCCCCATGATTTTGTTATGAGTAAGAAGATGTCTGGGTGCAGCATCCATTCGTGTGCATCCATGGTAGTTCTGCTTAAGCTGTCTGCCAGTGTATTGTCTTTCCCTGGCACGAACTGGGACTGCAGCTGTATATTGAGTTTCAAGCAAAGTTCCCATAGATTCATGGCCAGTCTGCATAGAGGGTAGGAATGTGTGCCTCCTTGCTTGTATATGTACCATATAACTGTGGTGTTGTCTGTCCTTATGAGCAGGTGGCCTTGATGTAGGAAAGTTTTGAAGGCCTCGATTGCGTGTATCACTGCCAGCATTTCCTTTTGGTTTATGTGCATGCGCAGCTCTCTGAGACCATAGCCCTTGGATACATTTGTCCTCCATGTGTGCTCCCCAACCTCGGTCTGAAGCGTCCGTGGTGATGGTTTGGTTTGCTCTTGGTTTGCTGAAAGGCAACCCTCTGTTCGACTGGCAGGCTTGAGCCCACCACAGGAATTCCTTTTGAAGGCAAGGAATGAGTGGGATCATAGTTTCTAAGCTGTAACTGTGCTGAGTCCATACACTCCTTAGGTACCATTGCAATTTTCTCATATGCAGCCTGGCTTGTGGAATCAGACGTATGCAGGATGCCATGTAACCTAGAGCCTGCAGGATTTTCCTTGCAGTCAGCTGAGTTTGACTTGTCAGATTCTTGAAGTAATCCGGAAGTTGTTTTTGTTTTTCTTCTGTGAGAAAGGCCATTTGGGTGGTTGTGTCTAGATCTTCACCCAAAAAGGTTATTCTTTGGGATGGAACAAGTCTTGATTTTTGGATGTTGACTGTGTATCCCAAGGCCTGTAGTAGGTGGATGGCATAGTCCAAGTCCTTTAGCAAAATTTTCTTGTTGTCCGCTTGTATAAGGCAGTCGTCCAGATATGGGTAGATTTGAATCCCCTGAAGTCTGCAGTGTGCAATTACTGAAGCTAGGCATTTTGTGAATACTCTGGGCGCAGTAGATAAGCCAAAGGGCAATGCTGAGAATTGATAATGCTCTGATCCTGCAAGAAATCTGAGGTGTCTTCTGCAACTTTGTCGAATAGGGACATGCAGGTATGCCTCCTTGAGATCTAGAGTCACCAGCCAAGACTCCTTGCCCAGCATGGGAAGAAGTTGCTGTAGAGTCAGCATTTTGAATTTTGGCACAATGAGGTAAGTATTCAGTGTGGACAAGTCGAGAATAGGCCTCCATTGATTTTCTTTTCTTGGAACAAGGAATAATCTGGAGTAAAATCCTTGGCCTTGTTCTGAAAGAGGTACCTTTTCTATGGCTTTCATTTGTATTAATTTGGTAATTTGCTTCAAAGCCTCTGCCTTCTGATTTGGTGGCAGGTCTGGCATTCCTTTTCTTTTTGGCAATGTGTGAAAATGGAACCTGTACCCTTTGTCTATTATTTGCAGTGTCCGTGTGTCCCTTGTAATGTAATGCCAATTTTTTGAGAATAAAGAAAGCTTTCCGCCCAATGGTGTTTCTAATTGAGCCCTGGTCGGCGGAGCCAAAATAAAGTCATTGAGTCTGTCCTGGGGTAGCAGTTGTTGTTCCTGCACTACCTCTCTGGTAGGGAGGCTGCCACTGATGGCCTCTGTAGGAGCCTCTAGCTTGCCCTCTACCTCTGGCACGCCTATTCCTGCCTCTCTGGGATCTGTCTGAGTCCAGAAAGGACCAATTCTTAGTAGGCCAATTTCTGCTGAATCTCGGTGGTTGTACTTGCAGAAAATCCTTGACTGTTTGCACAGATTTTGCCTTTTCTTCAAACTTCAAGACCTCCTGAGCCGTGGAACCAAATAATTTTTGCTTTTCCATTGGAGCATCCAGAAGCTTAGCTTTAACATGGTCTGGTAAAGATTGTTCCATCAGCCAGGCATGCCTACATATTACTGCCCCTGTCATAGCTGACCTATATGAAGCTTCCAATGCATCATAACCACACTGCAAAAAATGGTTACTAACCTGCTGTGAATTATGTACCAGATCCTGAAGTAATTTACGGTCAAGGGGTTCAGAAGAGGACAGCTTCTTATGCAATTCATCTAACAAATACTCTTGGTACTGAATCATATAAAATTGACAATTTAATGCCCTCATGGAAAGAGTTGCAGAAGTATACACTTTCTTACCCCATCTCTCTAAAGCTCTAGACTCCCTTTCAGAGGGTAGAGGATTTTTAGCAGTGGCAGCTGCAACCCCTTTTGGGCCCTGGGAAATTGTTTCTGGGTCTGCAGAGTGGGCCTTGTACAGGTGTAGATGAGAATCCGGGACCCTGTAGTACCTAATCAGGTTTGACAGGAGCCGGAGGGAGTGAATCAGGGGCTGTACTAGCATCAGAGTACACATCATCAATAACATTCAAAACAGGAGGTATAGCTAAAGGCCTATGCGGAGGTAAATGTAAAAAGGTCCTTAATCTTTTTCTAGAATCAGAAAATTCCTGGCCTGCCATTGAAAATGTTCTCTCATAGAGTGTAGTGTCTCTCTAAAAGAAAACTCTTCAGGAGGGGAGGCCGAAGGAATAGATTTCTTCAGCATCAGAATCCTCATAGGCCGAATAAGCCTCCTCCTGGGGGTCTGACAAAGCAGAGCCATCCGTGGACTCATCTGAGGAGTGGGGGTCAGAGGGCTCAACCCTGGGCCTTTTGTCTGGTGGTGGTTGAGAGCCCCTGTCCGGGTGAGGTTGAGAACCTCTAATTAAAGAGATTAGATCCTCTGCTAGGCTGAGAATCTGTGAGCCAGTAGAAGGTCTCTGAGAGGAAACCTTGGGAGGCAAAGCTTTAGTAAGTTTAGCAGCTTTAGTCCTAGAAAAGGCCTTAATAGACATGGATGCAGGGGGTCTGGCTGCACCATGTACAGGAGTAGATTTGTCTAAAGGAATGGTGTCGGACATTTCCTGGACACCGGTTTCAGTACGTAATTCAATAACCGACTCGGCCGGGGCCTCCGGGGCCGAGGTAGTCGGTTGAGTGGATTCGGTAATAGGAAGCACTGAGGACTCTGTTTCAGCCGAAACAGAGACACTCGCGGTAGGCCTGACTGTGGTTTCAGCCGAAACCGCGGGCCGTGAGTGTCGGTCCTTGTCCTTCCGTTTTTTAACCAAATGCGAAGTCAGAGTCTCCGACGGCATCTTGTATGCAAAATTAGCCCCAAAGAATTCCTCTGCAAACTCCGACCGACGTCTAAGAGTTCGTCGGTTGAAGGAAGCACAGGCTGAGCAGGCAGAGACGTCGTGGTCTGGGCCTAGGCAAGGGAGGCAGTAAGAGTGGAAATCCTTATGAGGTATTTGTTTCCCACAAGTTAAACAATTATTTACTTTATCTGACATCGGCTGAGGCAAGAAAGAGTCCCCAACGGGGTACTTAGCTTTTTCGAAGTCTTTGGTAGCTGAATCACAGGAGCTGGCCGACCGGCACTTGCGATAGTACAGTTTTGTACCTACCATAAATGTAGATGTTCGAGGATTCCATTGCTGCAGTCCTGACTATTGGGTATAGTCCGCGTCCAGTCGGCCCGAATACCAGAGTATAAGGCTGACGTCGGTCAGGGCGCATTAGACTGACGTCAGTACGTCAGGGTACTAATGCGCATGACCGACGTCATATCCTCAGTCTTTTCTTGCCCCAGATGTCAGAAGACCCTAAAAAGACAAGTCCCAAAAAACCTGCACCAAAACATGTACAATATATACAACAATATATACAAAAATATAAGCATGTAAACTCACCTACACAACCACCCCTAAATACAGAGGGGAAGGAGGGAGGGTAAATTGGACTGCAGCAATGGAATCCTCGAACATCTACATTTATGGTAGGTACAAAACTGTACTATGTTCTTCGTCTTCCATTGCTGCAGTCCTGACTATTGGGTAGAATCCCAAAGCAGAGGTAAGGGAGGCTGGCAAATTATAAAGTAGTAGGAGCTGACAACATGCCTTGTAAAACAGCTGTGGCAAAACCAGCCCTAGTCTTAGAGTATATAGGAAGGTGATAATGCCTAGAGAAAGTATGCACTGAACTCCAAGTAGCTGCTTCCAGAATATCCTTAGTTGCCACCCCTTAGAAATGCTGTTGAAGTGGCAGTAGCCCTAGTGGAATGAGGCCTGATCCCAGCTGGAATCTCCTTGCCATGATGGGAATAACAAAATGCAATGCAAAAGCCAATCCACCTAGAAATAGTTTGTTTTGACACAGGCTTGCCCTGTGAATTCAAAGCAAAAGAAACAAGTAACTGCTGAGACTGCCTAAAATTCTTAGTCCTGCTCAAATAATAACGCAATTGCCTGTGTACATCTAAAGTGTGCAAAATCTTTTCCCCTTCATTTTGAGGATCTGCAAAAAACGTAGGCAAATGAATAGTTTGGTTTAAAGCCACACTAGAAACCACCTTAGGCATAAAGGAAGGATTAGTACCTAATGATACCCTGTCCTTATGGATAATCAAAAAGAGCTCTACTGCCATAAGGGCCTGCAACTCAGACACCCTTCTTGCAGAAGTAATAGCCAACAGAAAAGCAGTCTTCCATGACAAATATTTCAATTCAGCAGTAGCTGCAGGCTCAAAAGGTTGTAGAGTAAGTTTTTCCAACACAAAATTGAGATCCCAAGCAGGAGTAGGAGCTCTATGGGGGTCTTATATTCTTTGCCCCTCTAAGAAACTGCTTGAACAAAGGATGCGAAAACAAAGGTGGGTCACAATTATAGTGAGCTGAAATTGCTGCAGCATGAATCTTTATGGAAGAGAAGGACAAACCTTTGTCCAATAATTCAGTAAGATATTGAAGAGCCACACTCAAATTAGGCTCTGAAATCTCCAAATTCTTTGCTGTACTCCAAAATAAAAATCTCTTCCATTTTTCTGCGTACACTCTCCTAGTACTAGGCCTTCTAGCTTCCATAATCACATTTAAAACTTGTTGAGGAAGTTGAGACCTGCTGTGTTTCAACACAGAATATGCCAGGCTGTTAGATGAAGAGAGTGAAGCTTGACATTGAGCAGATGACCGTCCTTCTGAGATAACAGATGAGGAATCAGAGGTAAAGGCCATGGAGGCTTCTTTACCAGACTCCGTAGAAGTGGGTACCAGTGTTGCGGAGGCCAATCTGGAGCTATCAAAATCATCCTTGGCCTGTCTTGTCTGACCTTTAATAGTACCTTTGGAAGAAGCGGTAGAGGTGGAAAGGCATACACATGAAGGTTTTTCCAACTGAAAGACAGAGCATCCACTTTCCAAGCTGTGTGATGAAACCCCTTTGTGCAATACTTTGGCAGCTGGTGGTTTAGTGGAGAAGCGAACAGATCTATGTCTGGAGTTCCCCATGACACTGTCAATGTCTGAAATACATGAAGATCCAGTTTCCACTCGTGGGGATCCATGATTTGTCTGCTTAACACATCTGCTAAGGAGTTCTGTGCTCCTGGCAGAAACCTTGCCTGAAGAGTTAGTTGCAAGCTTAGCAGTCTCCCATAAAATCATTGCTTGCCTGCATAGAGGATAAGAATGTGTTCCCCTTGCTTGTTGATGTACCACATGACAGTTGTGTTGTCTGTTAGAATCAACACCTGCCCTGGAAGAAGTAACTCCTTGAAAGCCATTAATGCAAACTGGACTGCTAACATCTCCTTCATGTTGATATGTAGATGCTGTAGTCTGGCAGGCCACTTGTCTTGTATCCACTTTCCATTTAGATGAGCTCCCAAGCAATGTCCGAGGCATCTGTCGTTAGAATCTGACTTGCCTCTGGCGGGTCACAGAGAGTCCCTTGTTTAGGTGACATTCCTGAGCCCACCACAAAAATTCCTTTTGAATGCAAGGTATTATTTGAATGACAGTGTCCAAATCCTGGCAGTGCTGTGTCCATACATTTTTGAGATACCATTGTAGCTTCCTCATATGCAGTTTGGCATTGGGAAGCACCAGAATACAAGATGCCATGAACCCTAATGCTTGAAGGACTGTCCTTGCAGTCAGCACGGACTGATGAGATAGTTGATGGAAGTAAAGTGACAGACTCTGTTGTTTGTCCGGGGTTAAAAAGGCCATCTGGGCTGCTGTATTCAGTCTTACACCTAGAAAGCACATGTCTTGAGAGGGTACTAGACTGGACTTTATTTCGTTCACAGAATACCCTAGGCATCTTAGCACTGCTATAACATATTCCAGATGCTGTAGAAGGTCTTCCTTTTCTTGAGCCAGAATCAGGCAATCGTCCAGGTAAGGATAGATTTGAATTCCTTGAAGCCTGAAGTAAGCTATCACTGGAGCCAGAACCTTTGTGAATACTCTGGGCGCAGTAGATAAGCCAAAGGGCAATGCAGAGAACTGATAATGAGAATTTCCAGCTCGAAACCGCAGATACTTTCTGCAACTTAGCCTTATAGGCACATGAAGGTAAGCTTCCTTGAGATCTAAAGTTACCATCCAGTGATCTTTGCCCAGCAGAGGTAAAAGCTGTTGTAACGTCAACATCTTGAACTTGGGAATGTCCAAAAACGTGTTGAGGAGAGATAAATCCAAAATTGGTCTCCACGTGTTCCCCTTCTTTGGTACAAGGAACAGGCGAGAATAAAATCCTAGGCCCCTCTCTGACACAGGGACTGGCTGAATGGCCCCTATGTGAAGTAACTGTAAAACTTGCTTGTGAGCCTCTTTTCTTTGTAGAGGAGGAACGTCTGGCATGCCTTTGAAAGGGGCATTGTATGGAAATAAAATCTGTAACCGTGGTGAATGATATCCAACACCCATTTGTCTTGAGTAATTAAATCCCAATTTTCTTTGAAAAGAGACAGTCTTCCCCCCAAAGGAGCTGCCAGACGTGAATCTGCTGGCAGCTGAAAAAACAGGTCATTGGTTCTGTTTACGAAAGGACTGACCCCTGCCCTCACCAGAAGTCTGAGCAGGTGAACTCCCTGTTCTAGGCCTAAAAGAACTTTGAGCCCTGCCCCTACCACGTCTAGACCTACCCCTAGACTGAGAATCATAAGCAGGATATGTCCACCCCTTAGCAGGCCAATTTCTACTAAACTTCGGTGGCTGCACCTGCAAAAAATCTTTAACAGTTTGCATAGACTTAGCTTTGTCCTCCATTTTCTTTAAAACAGCTATACTCTTACAGTACCAAACAACACATCAGACTGTAAAGGAGCATCCAAAATCCTTGTCTTAACATGCTCAGCTAAATTCTGATCCTTCAACCAGGCATGCCTCATGAAGAACAGAGCTGGTAGCAGCCACCCTCGAGGAGGCCTGTACAGCATCAAAACCACATTGCAAAGAATGCTTACCCACTTGTTCGGACACATGAACCAAATCCAGCAACTCTTTACACTCAATACCTTCCGCCAAAGCATCCACCTTAGATTTCAATTGTGAAAGAAGGTAATTCTGATATTTTAACATGTGAAACTGACAATTCAAAGCTCTCATGGCTAGAGTGGAAGAAGTATACACTTTCTTTCCCCACCTATCCAAAGCCCTGCCTCTTTATCAGTGGGGACAGGATTTTTAACCACAGAAGCTTTTACACCCTTAGGCCCCTGGGAAATAGTTTCTGGGTCCGCCCTAGGACTCTTAAACAAATATTTATGAGCTTGGGCACCCTATAATACCTATCAGGCTTAACAGGAGCAGGAGGCAAAGAGTCAGGGTTCAGGGAGGCCTCTGCAAAAACATCTTCCACCACATTCAACACAGGAGGAATAGCTAAAGGCCTATGCTGGGGTAGAAACAAGAACTCCCTAAGCCTTTTCCTGGAGTCAGAGTAATCCTGGCCTTCCCATTTAAAGTGCTCCCTCATGGAATGCAAAGTCTCTGAAAATGAGAAATCCTCAGGTGGAGACGCTGTAGGAGTGGAATCATCCACATCAGAATCAGAATAGGTAGGATACCCCTGCAAATCTTCCACAGAAGATTCTGAAGCCTCAGAACACTGTTCAAAACTCTCAAACTCAGGTTCCACCCTAGGCCTCTTATCAGGCGGGGGCAAAGAACCCCTAATCATAGTAATCAAATCTTCTGCCATCTTAAGCATATGTTTCTTAGGTACAGAACCTGAAATGGTAGGAGAAGCCCCACTGAAGCTGAAGTAGGCCTACCTCTCATAGAAGTTTTGGCAACAGAAGGAGAGGCCCTAACTACCTTGGGAAGAGAGGGAAGAACAGTCACCTGAGAAGCCCCCTCAGCCTGGCCTACTTCCTGAGAAGGCACATCCTGTAAGAGTATAGTTTCTGCCTGGGACTCCATGGAAACTCCTGGCAAAACCTCCGGCTCCACTGAGCCTTCCAAAGAACCGGCGTCCGGGACTGCGGTTCCTCAACCCTAGGCTTCACTGTTTTATCCTTGCGCTTCTTGAGAGCGGCGTCGGAGCATCCGGCGGCATTTTATAATTGCAACGCTTCCCAAACACTAACCTGGCACAGTCTAACCTCCTCTTAATAGTGCGTTTGTTAAACCTAGCACAAGAGCGGCAACCAACAACGCCGTGCTCAGGCCCTAAACAAGGTATACACAAGGTATGATAATCCCTATGAGGTATCTGTTTCCCACAAGAAATACAGTTATTCACTTTTTCTGACATCCGGAAAAATACTGAGGCAAGTAAAAACCAAAATGCTCCCCAACGGGTACTTAGCCAACTCTGTTTCGGTCTGAAACTCCGGTTTGAAATATTTCAGTCGCCAACCTGCACTCACATAACTGCTTGTGCATCGGACAATGCGGCAAAAGACTGAGGATATGACGTCGGTCATGCGCATTAGTACCCTGACGTACTGACGTCAGTCTAATGCGCCCTGACCGACGTCAGCCTTATACTCTGGTATTCGGGCCGACTGGACGCGGACTATACCCAATAGTCAGGACTGCAGCAATGGAAGACGAAGAACATCTGCTTCTGCTTCGGGCACCACGCGGCAAGAAAGACTGAGGAAAATGGTGGTGGCTGATGCTTTTATACCCCAGATGCTCTGACGTCGGGGAAAGTGCGACATCAGCCGAGGCCAGACCCAGACTTTGGAATCCGGCCGACCGAAGGGCTGCCTGAGGCAGGACAACCCATATGTGATGACTGCAGATGCATCCTTGAAGGACATCAGATGCTTTTTGAGGAGGCCTTCCCCTTCTGCCAGGATGAGAATGCCATCCAGGTAGGGATAGATCTGAATGCCCATGGTTCTGCAGTAGGCTACAGCAGGAGCTAGGCACTTGAAGACCCTTGGTGCAGTGGATAAACCAAAGGGCAAGTCAGTAAATTGAAATTTTAAACGGCACAGCAAAACGTAGTTACTTCCTGTGGCCTGGATGTATGGTAATATGAAGGTAAGTCTCCAAAGTAACCATGAATGCCTTGGGTGGCAACAGTGGAAGCAGGTTTTTGGAGCGAGAGCATTCTGAAGGTGGGGACTTGTAGGGAACAGATTTAAAATAAATCCAGGATTGGCCTCCAAGGGACGTCCTTTTTTGGTAGCAGGAATAAAGTACAGTTATGTACTTACCATAAATGTAGATGTTAGAGTGTATTCACTGTTGCAGTTGCAGTCATTACAATTGGGTTATCCTGCTGGCAGGCTACCCGCAGTCGGCCTGAATTCCAAAGTCTAGGTCCGGCGTCGATTGCTGTCGCCTCCTCCCTGACGTCAGTGCGCCAGGCGTATAAAAGATGCAGCAGACGCCATTTTCTTCAGTTTTTCTTGCCCCAGATGTCAGCTGCCCCCAAAAGGGTAAGCTAAAAATATTTCAATAAAGCACGCATGCCCCAACGTAAATTTTTCCTTCATCTACAAGCAAATACACCACATAGGTTGTATAGAATAGAGAAGTACAGATAAATTCCAGCAAAGATAAGGGGGGGGGGGTGGAAGGGTAACCTGGACTGCAACAGTGAATACACTCTAACATCTACATTTATAGTAAGTACACAACTGTACTATGTTCATAGTGTTTCACTGTTGCAGTCATTACAATTGGGTTGAATCCCAAAGCTAAGGTTGGGAGGCTGGAGCTAAATAGGATTAGAAGCGGCTATGAGGCCCTACAGAACTGCAGTGGCAAAGCCTGCCCTGGATTTAGAGTAGAGTGGTAAGTGATAGTGCTTTGTAAAAAGTGTGCACTGAACTCCAGGTTGCAGCCTATAAAATGTCTTTGGTTGGTACTCCTCTGAGGAAGGCTGCTGTGAGGTACTACCTTAATAAAGGATGAGAAAAAATTGGTGGCTCTGTATTATAATCAGCTGACATGGCAGAGGCATGAATCTTAATTGATGAAAAGGATAGGCCTTTGTCCAGCATCTCAGTTAAATATTGCAAAATCTGAGGAATATTTGGTAAAGTCGTGTCAATCCCTTGTGCCTGGTTCCAAGCACAGAACCTCTTCCATTTTTCAACATAAGATTTTCTGGTACTAGGCCTCCTGGCCTCCAAAATAACATCCATCGCTGCTTTAGACAGAGGTGTGTTTTGAATGACTACATTATCCGCCATGCTGCCAAATTTAAGGTCTTGAATTGGCTGTGCAGGATCCGATTGTTGTGTTGAGACAGTAAGTGAGGAATGTGAGGTAATGTCCAGACTGGGTATTGTGGACAAGTTCCTTAGGATTGGGTACCAGTGCTGACGGGGCCAGTCTGAGGCAATCCGTATCATTTTTGGCTTCTCTTATCTGACTTTTAGGAGTACCTTGGGGAGGTGAGGCAGTGGAGGAAAGGCATATACTGTCAAGTTTTTCAAGCTAAAAGATAGAGCATTCACTTTCCATGCTTGCGATACGTCCTTGTGCAGAATCTCCACAATTGGCAGTTGTGAGGGGAGGCAAATAGATCTATGTCCGAGCATCCCCATTTCCTTACCATGCTGAAGACTTGCGGATCCAATTTCCACTCGTGGGGATCCATGAGGTTTCTTCTGCTTAGATCGTCTGCCAGAGTATTTATCTTTCCTGGCAGGAATTGTGCCTGCAAATGTATTTCGTAAATCAATGCTGTGTCCCACAAATTCATGGCTAGTCTGCATAGGGGGGTAGGAAGGAGTGCCTCCCTGCTTGTTTATGTACCACATGACTGTTGTATTGTCAGTCTTTATCATTAGTTGTCCCGGATGAAGTAGATCCTTGAAGGCCGTCAGGGCATTCTGAACATCTAGTATCTCTTTTTGGTTGATATGTAGATGCATTTGGCTTGTGGGCCATGTGCCCTGAATACAACTTCCTGCCATGTGGGCCCCCCAGGCATAATCTGATGCATCTGTTAATATCTGCCTGTCTGTGGGTAAAGCTAAAGGCTGCCCCTTGTTGTGGTGACAGGCCTTTGCCCGCCATCGAAACTCCTGGTGCAGGCAGGGAATGAGGGTAGTTATTGTTTCCGGGCTGTGGCAATGTTGAGTCCAAACACTTTTTAGATACCATTGAAGTTTCCTCATATGCAGTCTTGCATACGGAATTAGCAGAATGCAGGATGCCATGAAGCCCAAAGCCTGCAGAATTTCTCTTGCAGTTAACTGGGTCTTTGTTGCCAACGTTTTGAAATAAGTAGTCAGTTGCCTTTGTTTGTCTGGCGTGAGATAAGCCATCTGGGCAGTTGTATATAAGCTTGCACCCAGGAATATTATCTCTTGAGAGGGTACTAGTTTTTATTTCTTTTCGTTTACTGTGTACCCTAGGCATGTCAGTAATCTTCTTACAAACGCCAGATGCTGTAGTAGAATGTCCTTGTTCTCTGCTTGAATAAGGCAGTCATCCAAGTAAGGATATATTTGTATTCCTCTGTCTGAAAAATGCAATTACTGGAGCCAGGCATTTTGTGAAGACCCTGGGTGCAGTAGATAAGCCAAAGGGCAGTGAAGAGAATTGGTAGTGCATTGAGCCAGCTATGAATCTGAGGTATATTCTGCATGATTGTCTGATTGGGACATGCAGGTATGCCTATTTCAGGTCTAAAGTCACAAGCCAAGCCTTTTTACTTAGCATGGGCAGAAGCTGCTGCAGAGTCAACATTTTGAATATTGGAATATCCAGATGTGTGTGTGGAATAGATAGGTCCAGTACCGGTCTCCAGGCTTTGTCCTTTCTGGGTACCAAGAACAGTCTTGGGTAAAATCCCTGTCCCTGCTCTTGCTGTGGTACTTGCTGAATGGCCCTCATGTCCATGAGGGGGATGACACTTACTTTTGTGCCTCTGCCCTTTGATTTTTTGGCAGGTCTGGCAAACCGTTTGCCCTTGGTAGTGTGTGAAAATGAAACCTGTAGCCTTGTGACACTATATCCAATACCCATTTGTCCTGGGTTATTAAGGGCCAATTTTGAGAAAAAAGTGCTAGTTTTCCCCCTAAAGGTGCTGCCAGAAGATAAGTGTTTGGCGCAGGCAGGGGGAAGTCATTGGGACTGTTTCCTGTATGGCTGAGATTTGTCTTCTCTGCTTTTGGAGGTAGAAGTACCACATTGTTTAGACCTGTATGAGCCTTGGGGCTGGGATCTGCCTCTAGAGTGTCTGTATCTGCCTCTTTGTGACCTGTCTGACACTGGAAAGGACCGATTCTTAGTAGACCAGTGCCTGCTAAATCTTGGAGGCTGTACCTGTAAGAAATCCTTGACTGTTTGCATAGATTTAGCTTTGTCCTCCATTTTCAACATCTCTTCTGCTTTAACACCAAACAAGGTATCATGCTGTAATGGAGCATCTAATAATTTTGCTTTAACAAGATCAGGCAAATTCTGTTCCTCTAACCAAGCATGCCTCCTAATGACAGAACCAGTTACAGCGGCCCTGCAGGAGGCCTCCAGAGAATCAAAACCACATTGCAAAATATGCTTTCCCACTTGTTCAGCTGCATGCAATAAATCCTGCATTTCTTTGTTTTCTGCACATTCAGAATTTATCAACATTTTCTGTTTAAGCAGTGACATATATTGCTGATATTTAAGCATATGGAACTGACAATTTAAAGCCCTTATAGCCAAGGTAGCAGAAGTGTAAATCTTTTTTCCCCATCTGTCCAGTGCCCTAGAATCCCTGTCAGAGGGAGTAGGGTTTTTTTGCAGTGGAAGCCTTGACCCTTTTTGGACCCTGAGAGATAGTTTCTGGGTCAGCAGCAGGGTTCTTAAAAAGAAATGTATGTGAATCAGGAACCCTGTAGTATCTGTCTGGCTTAACAGGAGCTGGAGGTAAAGAGTCAGGAGTCAGACTGGACTCTGAAAATACATCAACTACAATGTAACAGGTGGAATAGCAAGGGGCCTGTGCTGAGGTAGTAAAAGGAAGTCTCTGAGCCTTTTCTTAGATTCTGAAGGAATAGATTCTTCAGCATCCGAATCCTCATAGGGAGGAAGAGAGTATTCCTGATCAGAAGAGGAATCAGAAGAAATGGAAACCTGATCTGAAGATTCATATTCTGTCTCTTGCCTAGGCCTCTTATCAGGAGGGGGGTGGGAACCCCCTAATAAAAATAATTAGGTCTTCGGCCATTTTGAGCATCTGTTTTTTAGGCATGGAGGCCTGTCCAAGGGGCTGTTGTACTGGTTTGTCTTCAGAGATGCTTTAGTCTTTGCCTTTGAAGCTGAAGTCATTTTAACATACAAAGTACAGTTGTGTACACCTACCATAAATGTAGATGTTCGAGTGTCTTCACTGTTGCAGTCATAACTGTAGGGTGCTCCTGCCGGCAGGCAGCCCGAGGTCGGCCAGAATCCCAAAGTCTGGGTCCGGCGTCGGCTGTACAAGCTAGTACCCTGACGTCAGTACGCTCTGGTACATAGCCCTCAGCCGACGCCATCTTCTCCAGCCTTTCTTGCCCTAGATGTCAGAAGTCCCCAATAAAACAAAAATGAATCCAACAAGGAAACACAAATACACCACAAGAGAAAAAGAGGGGATAGGAGGGAGGAAACACCGACTGCAACAGTGAAGACACTCGAACATCTACATTTATGGTAGGTGTACACAACTGTACTATGTTCTTTGTGTTTCACTGTTGCAGTCATAACTGTAGGGTGGAATCCCAAAGCAGTGAAAAAAGGGGAGGAGGCTTTAGACAGAAGAAGGGGAGGCAAGAATACCCTGCAAAACAGCAGAGGCAAAGCCTGCCCTGGTCTTAGAATACAGTGGGAGATTGTAGTGCTTGGAAAAAGTATGCACAGAACTCCAAGTGGCAGCTTCCAAGATATCCTTGGTAGGGACTCCTCTGAGGAAAGCTGTAGAAGTGGCAGCTGCTCTAGTAGAATGACTTCTAATGGTACCTGGAAACGGTTTCCCATGATGAGTGTAACAAAATCTGATTCCATAAGCAATCCATTTGGAAATAGTTTGTTTAGAAATAGGTTTTCCAAGAGAACTGGAGGCAAAATAAACAATTGATTAGACTTTCTGAACTCTTTAATCTTGTCCAGGTAAAATCGTAACTGTCTGTGTACATCCAATGAATGCAAAATCCTTTCCCCTTTATTTTGAGGATTAGGAAAGAAAGTAGGAAGGTGAATTGTCTGATTTAAAGCCACTTTTGAAATCACCTTAGGCATGAAAGTAGGATTGGTCCTCAAGGATACTCTGTCCTGATGGAAAATAAGGTATGGTTCCACAGCCATGAGAGCTTGCAACTCTGAGACCCTTCTGGCAGAAGTCAATGCTAATAAAAGAACAGTCTTCCAAGATAAAAACTTAATATCTGAAGATGCAGCAGGCTCAAAAGGAGGCAAAGTAAGTTTTTCTAAAACATAATTAAGATCCCAGGCAGGAACAGGAGGGGTCCTGGGAGGCCGCAAATTTTTAGCCCCTCTCAAGAATTGTCTCACCAAAGGATGAGAAAAAACAGGAGGATCAGAACTGAAATGAGCAGAAATAGCAGAAGCATGAATCTTAATGGAAGAAAAGGAAAGTTCTTTAGATAAAAGATCCGAAAGGTAAAGCAAAATAGAAGAGAGATCAGGTACCAGAGGATCCGAACCTCGGTCCTGCATCCAAATACAAAACCTCCTCCATTTACAGGCATAGGATTTCCTAGTGCTAGGCCGTCTAGCTTCCAGAAGGACATCCAAAAAGTACAGTTTTGTACCTACCATAAATGTAGATGTTCGAGGATCCACATTGCTGCAGTCATAACCTGTGGGTAGTCCGCTGTCCTCGGTCGGCCCGAATACCAAAGTGTTAGGCTGGCGTCGGTCATGGTCGCTCAGAGCTGACGTCAGTACGCAGTAGTACTTAAGCGCATGACCGACGCCATATCCTCAGTCTTTCTTGCCCCAGATGTCAGAAGGCCTAAAAAGGAAAGGCCATAGCCAAAATAGTAAATACCAAACAACCAAAAGAAACACAGCAACCCCAAACTATAGAGGGGAAGGAGGGAGGGAAAACTGGACTGCAGCAATGTGGATCCTCGAACATCTACATTTATGGTAGGTACAAAACTGTACTATGTTCTTCGTCTCACATTGCTGCAGTCATAACCTGTAGGTAGAATCCCAAAGCAAAGGTAAGGGGAGGCTGGCAAACTAAAAAGCATTAGGAGCTACTAACATGCCTGTAAAACTGCAGTGGCAAACCCAGCCCTAGACTTGGAATAAAGAGGGAGATGGTAATGTTTAGTAAAAGTGTGCACTGAACTCCAAGTAGCTGCCTCCAAAATATCCTTAGTAGCTACCCCCCTCAAAAAGGCAGTAGATGTGGCAGTAGCCCTAGTGGAATGAGGTCTGATCCCAGCAGGAACATTCTTGCCATGATGAGAATAACAAAAAGCAATACAATGGCCAATCCACTTAGAAATAGTTTGCTTTGAAACAGTTTTCCCTTGTGAGCCCAAAGCAAAAGAAATAAATAACTGTTGAGTCTGCCTGAACTCTTTAGTTCTGCTCAAATAATAGCGTAACTGCCTGTGAATATCCAAAGAATGTAAGACTTTTTCCCCTTTATTTTGGGGATCAGCATAAAAAGTAGGCAAATGAATAGACTGGTTTAAGGCCACATTAGAAATCACTTTAGGCATAAAAGTAGGGTTAGTACGCAAAGACACCCTATCCTTATGGAATATCAGGAAGGGTTCCACTGCCATGAGTGCCTGTAATTCAGATACCCTCCTAGCAGACGTAATGGCCAACAAAAAAGCAGTCTTCCAAGATAAAAACTTCAACTCAGACGTAGCTGCAGGTTCAAAAGGAGGTAAAGTAAGCTTCTCCAACACAAAATTGAGATCCCAGGAAGGAGTAGGAGCTCTACGTGGGGGTCTTATATTTTTTGCCCCCCTAAGAAATTGTTTAAACAAAGGGTGAGAAAATAAAGGAGGGTCACAATCATAGTGAGCAGAAATGGCTGCAGCATGAACTTTCACGGAGGAAAAAGACAAACCCTTGTCTAGTAATTCAGTAAGGTACTGTAGTGTAAAACTCAAATTAGGCACTGAGACATCATAGCTCTTTGCTGTGCTCCAAAGAAAAAATCTCCTCCATTTATCAGCATAAACGTTTCTAGTACTAGGCCGTCTGGCTTCCAAAATGACATTTAAAACCTGTTGAGGAAGCTGAGACCCCCCAGGGTCTAAAACAGAATACGCCAGGCTGTTAGATGCAGGGACTGTACCCTGACATTGAGAAAATGATTGCTTGACTGGGACAACAAGTGAGGAAATGGTGGCAAAGGCCAAGGAGGCTCCTGAATTAAACTCCTCAGCAGAGGATACCAGTGCTGACGTGGCCAATCTGGTGCTATTAGAATCATGCAAGGCTTGTCCCGCCTGACTTTCAAGAGTACCTTGGGCAGGAGAGGCAGAGGAGGGAAAGCATAGACGTGAAGGTTGTTCCAACTGAAAGATAGAGCATCCACTTTCCAAGCTTTTGGGTGAAACATCTTTGTGCAAAATTTTGGCAGTTGGAAATTTAGTGGAGAAGCGAACAGATCTATGTCTGGAGTTCCCCAAACCACTGTCAATTGTTGGAATACGTGAGGATCCAATTTCCACTCGTGGGGATCCACAATTTGTCTGCTCAATACATCTGCTAGGGAGTTCTGTGCTCCTGGCAGAAACCGTGCTTGAAGATTGATGTGCAAACTCAGAGCAGTCTCCCACAAAATCATTGCTTGCCTGCAAAGAGGGTAAGAATGGGTTCCCCCCTGCTTGTTGATGTACCACATGACTGTTGTGTTGTCTGTTCGAATCAACACCTGTCCTGGTTGAAGTAGGTCCTTGAAGTCCATCAGGGCAAATTGGACTGCTAACATCTCCTTCATGTTGATGTGCAAATGTTGTAGTCTGGGAGGCCACGTGTCCTGAATCCATTTCCCATTGAAGTGTGCTCCCCAAGCCAAGTCTGAGGCATCCGTCGTTAAGATCGGACTCGCCTCTGGTTGGGTCACAGAGAGTCCCTTGTTTAGGTGACATTCCTGTGCCCACCACAAGAATTCCTTCTGGATGCAAGGTATTATCTGAATGACAGTGTCCAAATCGTGGCAGTGTTGAGTCCATACACTTTTGAGATACCATTGTAGCTTCCTCATATGCAGTTTGGCATTAGGAAGGACTAGAATGCAAGATGCCATGAACCCCAAGGCTTGAAGGACTGTCCTTGCAGTCAGCCTGGACAGTACTGATAATCGCTGAAAGTATAGGTGAAGAGTTCTTTGTTTGTCCGGGGTTAGAAAAGCCATCTGAGAAGCTGTATTCAGTCTCACACCCAGAAAGCACATGTCCTGAGAGGGTACTAGACTGGACTTTATTTCGTTCACAGAATACCTTAGGCACCTTAAAACTGCCATTACATACTGTAGATGTTGAAGTAACTTGTCTTTGTCTTGAGCAAGAATCAGGCAATCGTCCAGATAAGGATAAATTTGTATTCCCCTCAGTCTTAAGAAAGCTATTACAGGAGCCAGAACCTTTGTGAACACCCTGGGCGCAGTAGATAAACCAAAGGGCAATGCAAAGAACTGATAATGATAAGAACCAGCCCGAAAACGCAGGAATCTCCTGCAGCTGGGCCTGATAGGAATGTGGAGATAGGCCTCTCTGAGATCCAGAGTTACCATCCAGTGATCTTTGCCTAGCAGAGGCAGAAGTTGCTGTAAAGTTAACATCTTGAACTTTGGAATGTCTAGGTATGTATTGAGAATGGATAAATCCAGAATTGGCCTACAAGTGTTTCCTTTCTTTGGCACTAGGAATAGACGTGAATAAAACCCTAGGCCTTCTTCTGACGGAGGTACCACCTGGATTGCCCCCATCTGTAAAAGCAAAGAAATCTGTTCCTGAGCCTCCAGCCTTTGCTGAGGAGGTACATCTGACATGCCTTTTAAAGGAGGAAAAGTGTGAAAATAAAACTTGTAGCCTTGATTTATTATGTCCAACACCCATTTGTCCTGGGTGACCAGATGCCAATTTTGTTTGAAAAGTGCCAACTTTCCTCCTAGAGGAGCTGCCAGAAAAGAAGGATCTAGCAGCTGAAGATACAGGTCATTGGGTCTGTTTACGAAAGGACTGACCCCTGCCCTCACCAGAAGATTGTGCAGGAGAACTCCAAGTCCTAGGTCTGAAAGAACCCTGAGCGTGAGCCCTGCCCCTACCACGTCTAGACCTGCCCTTAGACTGAAAATCCGAAGAAGGGTAAGACCATCCTCTTGCAGGCCAATTCCTGCTAAACTTAGGAGGCTGCACTTGCAAAAATTCCTTAACCGTCTGCATAGACTTAGCTTTGTCTTCCATCTTTTTCAAAACTGACTCCACAGGGGAACCAAAAAGAACTTCAGATTGAAGAGGAGCATCCAAAATCCGAGCTTTAACATGCTCTGACAAATTTTGATCCTTAAGCCAGGCATGTCTACGAATAACTGAACCAGTAGCAGCCACCCTGGATGATGCCTGAAGGGCATCGAAGCCACACTGCAAGGAATGTTTACCAACTTGATCTGAAGCATGAACCAAGTCCTGCAATTCCTTACACTCTATACCCTCAG
Source organism: Protopterus annectens (assembly GCF_019279795.1). Taxonomy (NCBI): domain Eukaryota; kingdom Metazoa; phylum Chordata; order Ceratodontiformes; family Protopteridae; genus Protopterus; species Protopterus annectens. Next base: position 367,725,278 of record NC_056735.1, read on the forward strand.
ATAAAGCATCTACCTTAGATTTCAATTGACCTAACAGAAAGTTCTGATACTTCAGCATATGAAATTGGCAATTTAAAGCCCTCATAGCTATAGAAGAGGTGTACACTTTTTTACCCCACCTATCCAGCGCTCTAGAATCTTTATCCAAAGGAACTGGATTCTTAACCACAGAAGCCCTGACACCCTTAGGCCCTTGAATAATAGTTTCCGGGTCAGCTCTAGGACTCTTATACAAATATTTATGTGCCTCAGGAACTCTGTAATACCTGTCTGGCTTGACAGGGGCAGGGGGTAAAGAATCAGGATTAAGGGAAGCTTCAGAAAAAACATCCTGAACAACATCTAAAACAGGGGGAATAGCCAAAGGCCTATGTTGTGGCAAAAACAAAAATTCCCTAAGCCTCTTACGAGAATCTGAAAAATCCTGACCTTCCCACTTGAAATGCTCCCTCATGGAATGCAGGGTTTCAGAAAAGGAAAAATCCTCTGGAGGTGAAGCAGAAGGACAGGAATCCTCTGCATCCGAATCTGAATAGGGAGGAAAATCCTGAATATCCTCAGCTGAGGACTCAGAGTAATCTGAGGAATGCTCCATTCCCACTAAATCTGTCTCCACCCTAGGCCTCTTCTCAGGAGGGGGCATAGAACTCCTGATCAAAGTAATCAAATCCTCTGCCATTTTCAACATATGTTTTTTTAGGAACAGAGCCAGGAGAACTAGGGCTATGGCCCGTACCAGAAAGACCAGGTCTAGCCTTAGCAGGGCCTTTAGTGACTGAAGTAGAAGGCCTAATAACCTTTTGTAAGGATGGAACCACAGAAACTTGAGAAGCACCCTCGGCCTGGCCTAACTCCTGAGAGGCCAACTCCTGTAACAGTAAAGGTTCCCCCTGGGATTCAGCCGAGACCTCGGCTGGATCCACAGATTCAACCGTAGATTCCATAGAACCGGCGTCCGCAACGGACGACTCATCCGGTTTAGACCTTAAAGATTTATCTTTTCGCTTTTCTAGCGGCGTCGGAGGATCCGACGGCATGTTGTAGTTACACCGCTTACCGAAAACAAGCCTAGCACAGTCTAATCTGCGTTTAATGGTGCGCTTATTAAATCTAGCGCAAAAGCGACACCCGACTACGTCGTGCTCAGGCCCCAGGCAAGGAATAGAGAGAATGATAGTCCCTATGAGGTATCTGTTTCCCACAAGAAATACAATTATTAACTTTTTACAAGAAATACAATTATTAACTTTTTCTGACATCCGGATTAACTGAGGCAAGAAAAGACAATAATTTTCCCCAACGGGGTACTTAGCCCAACTTGGTCTTCGGTATGAAACTCGAAAATTGAAAATTTCAGAACGTCGAACGGCACTTGCAAACGCTGCTTCTGCTTCGGACCATGCGGCAAGAAAGACTGAGGATATGGCGTCGGTCATGCGCTTAAGTACTACTGCGTACTGACGTCAGCTCTGAGCGACCATGACCGACGCCAGCCTAACACTTTGGTATTCCGGCCGACTGAGGACAGCGGACTACCCACAGGTTATGACTGCAGCAATGTGAGACGAAGAACATCTTGTTTGGGAAGACTAGAGGAAATCAAATTCCTTTGAAGAGTCAAGCTGCCAGGCAAAGGGTCTTGAGATTGGAATGTAGTAACTGACCCTGATGCTGGGACAGAAGAGAAGGGTTCAGAGGAAGAATCCAAGGAGGCTCCAAGAACAGGTGCTTTAAAGTTGGATACCAAAACTGTCGAGGCCAATTTGGAGCAATCAGGATGAGGAACTTGGGCTTGTCCTGTTTTATCTTCAGTAATACCCGAGGTAGTAGAGGAAGAGGAGGGAAGGCATATCCTGAAAGGCTTCTCCAGCTGAAGGACAGGGCATCCACTTTCCAAGCTGTTTTGTGGAAGGACCTGGTGCAAAAGCGAGGCAGCTGATGATTGAGATGGGATGCAAACAGATCTGTCTGGGGACATCCCCAAACTGCAGTAATCCTGTTGAATAAGTTGGTGTCTAGCATCCATTCGTGAGGATCTGAAATGTTTCTGCTCAGGCTGTCTGCTAAGAGATTCTGTTCCCCTGGAATGAATTGAGCCTGAAGATGTAGATTCAAATTTAGAGCTGTGTCCCATAAAGCCATAGCTAGTCTGCAAAGGGGGTACGAATGAGAACCCCCCCCTGCTTGTTGATGTACCACATGACCGTGGTTGTTGTCTGTACGAATTAGCAGAGGCCCTGGTTGCAAAAGGTTCTTGAAGGCTAGAAGAGCATTTTGAACTGCCAACATTTCCTTCAGATTGATGTGCCAGTGAAGATGGTCCTTTGTCCAGGTTCCCTGCTGGCAATTGTCTAGAAAGTGTGCTCCCCAAGCATAATCCGAGGCGTCCGTGGTTAGGATTTGAGTAGGTTGAGGTAGACGAAAAGGCTTTCCTTCGTTTAAAGCACATACGCTGGACCACCAGAGAAACTCCCTCTGGAGGCAGGGGATCAGAGGAATCAGAATATCCACATCGTGGTAATGCTGTGACCATACACTTTTCAGATACCATTGAAGCTTTCTCATATGAAGCCTTGCGTTTGGGATCAACAGAATGCAGGAAGCCATGTAGCCCAGAGTCTGCAGGAATTTCCTTGCAGTGAGCTGAGATAGAGTTGCCAAGGTGTTGAAAATAGAAGCCAGCTGTGTTTGTTTTTCTGGAGTGAGGAAGGCCCTTTGTAAGGTTGTATTTAAGAGGGCTCCCAAGAATACCATTTGTTGAGAAGGGATCAAATGTGACTTTGTGTTCACTGAGAATCCCAGTAGGAGGAGAAGACGTTGAACAAAGTCCAGATGTTGAAGTAGAAGATCTTTGCTGTCTGCCTGAATAAGGCAGTCGTCCAAATAGGGGTAAATCTGGATCCCCTGAAGTCTGCAATAAGCCACTACTGGTGCCAGGCACTTGGTAAAGACTCTGGCAGTAGATAAACCAAAGGGCAGTACAGAGAATTGAAAGTGCCTCGAACCTGCCTTGAACCTGAGGAATTTCCTGCGTTCCTGCCTGATGGGAATGTGTAAGTAGGCTTCCTTTAAGTCCAATGTCACCATCCAGGCGTCCTGAGAGAGCATTGGGATTAGTTGCTGCAAAGTAAGCATCTTGAATTTTGGAATTTCCAAAAAGGTGTTTAACACAGAAAGGTCCAGAATAGGTCTCCATGAGTTTTGTTTTCTTGGAACCAGAAACAGTCTTGAATAAAAACCTTTTCCCATCTCCGAGAGTGGAACAGGCTATATGGCTCTCATGGCCAGAAGAGCATCCACTTGATTTAAGGCCTCTGACCATTGATGTTTTGGCAGATCTGGCCAACCGTGAGCCCTTGGCAAAGTATGAAAGTGGAATTTGTAACCTTTTAAAATCACGTCCAATACCCATCTGTCCTGGGTAATACCAGTCCAATTTCTGTAAAAAAGAGACAGTTTTCCTCCGAGAGGGGCATCCAGGTGAAGGGGTCCTGTAGCCCAACCGAGAGAGTCATTGAGTTTGCTTTCTTTGAGATTGGGATCTGTCTTCTCCCCTTCTAGGTGAAGAAGCAGTCCATTGTCTAGATCTGTAAGAGGCCTGACCTTGACCATGACCCCTGGAGCGTCTATATCTTCCCCTTTGAGGCCTGTCAGAGGTGGGAAAGGACCAATTTTTAGAGGGCCAATTCCTGGAAAATCTAGGAGGCTGAACTTGCAAGAAATCTTTTACAGTCTGCATAGATTTTGCCTTTTCTTCCATCTTTTTAATAACTTCCTCAGCCTTAGATCCAAAAAGAACATCATGTTGAACAGGGGCATCTAATAACTTAGCCTTAACCTGTTCAGGTAAACTGTTCACGAAGCCAGGCATGTCTCCTGATAAAGTACAGTTTTGTACCTACCATAAATGTAGATGTCCGATAGGAATGCATCTGCAGTCCTTACAAATGGGTTGTCCTGTCGTCAGGCAGCCCTTCGGTCGGCCGGATTCCAAAGTCTGGGTCTGGCTTCGGCTGGTGTCGCACTTCACCCGACGTCATAGCTGCAGTTATTCGGGTATAAAGGCATCAGCCGACGCCATTTTCCTCAGTGTTTCTTGCCCCAGATGCCAGGTGCCCTCTTGGAAGGCTAAATTTGGATAAATGCCAATGATTCCAAATAGTAGAGAGCAACCACAAAAAATAAGCATGTATGTACATATATACAAACAAATACACCATAATAGATCCCCCCCCCCAGCTAGCTATAAGATGGCCAAATACCCTAGGAGTACCACAGAGGGGAAGGTGGGTGGGTAATCCTGACTGCAGATGCATTCCTATCGGACATCTACATTTATGGTAGGTACAAAACTGTACTATGTCCTTCAAGGATGCATCTGCAGTCCTTACAAATGGGTAGAATACCATAGCTAAACTAGGGGAGGAGGAAAAAAGGGATTATGGTGTAGTTAGGATCCCTTGCAACACAGCAGTGGCAAAACCTGCTCGGGATCTAGAGTATAAAAGTAAATTATAATGCTTGGCAAATGTATGCACGGAGGTACAAGTAGCAGCCTCTATAATGTCCTTGGTAGCCACTCCTCGTAAGAAAGCTGTGGTAGTGGCTGTAGCTCTTGTAGAGTGAGGCCTGATGTTCTCTGGAGTTTTCTTTCCATGGTAGGAGTAACAAAATCTAATGCAATTTCCTATCCACTTTGAGATTGTTTGTTTTGAAATTGCTTTTCCTTCCCTTCCTATTGCATATGCTACCAGAAGCTGGTCAGTTTTCCTATTGCTCTTGGTTCTGTCCAGGTAGTAGCGTAACTGTCTATGCACATCCAAGGTATGTAACAGTCTTTCTCCCCTGTTCTGTGGGTTGGGGAAGAAGGTAGGTAGGTGGATAGCCGTATTTAAAGATACTCTGGATACCACCTTAGGCATGAATGTAGGATTCGTTCTCATGGACACTATCTTGATGGAAAGATCAGGAAGGGTTGTACTGCCATTAATGCCTGTATTTCAGATACCCTTCTTGCTGAAGTGATTGCCAGTAGGAAAGCAGTCTTCCATGATAAGAATTGTAATTCTGCTGTTGCTGCTGGTTCGAAAGGGGGAAGTGTCAATTTCTCTAGCACAAAGTTCAAGTCCCATGTTGGCAATGGTGGTTTCCTTGGAGGTTTTACATTTTTAATTCCTCTTAGAAACTGCCTAAGCAGAGGGTGTGAGAATACTGGAGGATCCAAGCTGTATTCTGCTGAGATAGCTGATGCATGTATCTTGATGGAAGAATAGGACAGGCCTGTGTGGAAGAGCTCTGCCAAGTATTCCAAGATGCTGGCTATGTTTACCAGTGACACATCTTCTCCCCTTGCAGTACTCCAAATGAGAAATCTTTTCCATTTTGCTGCATAATTTTTTCTTGTTGAGGGTCTGCGAGCCTCAAGCATAATGTCTTTAACCCTTTTGGATAAATTTGGGTTAATTGATCTTATGTGATGTTCCAGGCAGTCAGCTGCAGAGTTTTCAGGTTTGGATGCAGGATGTTGTAGTTGTTCTGTGTTAACAGTAAAGGAACCAGGGGTAGTGTCCATATTAGTTCCCGAGACAGGCTCCTTAGTAATGGGTACCAATGTTGCCTTGGCCAGTCTGGAGCTATCAGAATGATCCTTGGCCGGTCCTCTTTGATCTTCAATAACACCTTGTGCATCAAAGGAAGTGGTGGGAATGCATATGCTGACAGGTTTTTCCAACTGAAACATAGGGAGTCCACCTTCCAAGCAAGTGGGTGGTACGTCCTCGTGCAGAATTTCTTTAGCTGGTGATTGTGTGGGGTTGCAAATAAGTCTATTTCTGGGAGTCCCCACCTTCTTGTGATGGCCTTGAAGATGTCCGGATGCAGCATCCATTCGTGGGCATCCGCAGTAGTTCTGCTTAATATGCCTGCTAGAATGTTTTCTTTTCCTGGTACGAACATAGCTTGTAACTGAATGTTGTAGCTCAGGGCCACATTCCATAGGTCCAGTGCCATCCGGCACAGAGGGTATGAGTGTGTGCCTCCCTGTTTGTTGATGTACCACATCACTGTGGTGTTGTCTGTCCTTATCATCAGATGGCCTTCTCGGAGAAATGGTCTGAATGACTGGATTGCCAATTTTACTGCCAGCATTTCTTTTAGATTTATGTGTAGGTGCAGCTGGTCTTGAGTCCATAAGCCTTGAATGCACTTGTCCAGCATGTGGGCCCCCCAACCGAGGTCTGAGGCATCCGTCGTGATGGTTTGGCCTGGTTGAATGCTGTAGAAAGGCAATCCTGTGTTTGATTGGCAGGCCTGAGCCCACCATAGGAACTCTTGCTTCAGGCATGGGATTATAGGAATTTTGGTTTCTAGGCTGTGCTTGTGCCGAGACCATAAATTCTTTAGGTACCATTGTAGCTTTCTCATATGCAGTCTGGCATGAGGTACCAGTATTATGCAGGATGCCATGAAGCCCAGGGCTTGCAGCACTTTTCTTGCTGTTAGATGATTCTGCTTTGTTAATGTCAAGAAGTAGAGAGGTAGTTGCTCTTGTTTTTCTACAGTTAGGAATGCCATTTGCTTTGATGTGTCCAGCTCTGCACCCAAAAAGGTTATTCTTTGGGATGGAATCAGCCTTGACTTTTTTATATTGACTGTATATCCCAGGGCTTGCAGCAGGTAAATGACTCTTTGTAAGTCTTCTGTTAGCTTGTTCATGTTGTCCACTTGTATCAGGCAGTCGTCCAGGTAGGGGTAAATTTGGATTCCCTGAAGCCTGCAATGAGCAATTACTGATGCCAGGCATTTCGTGAACACTCTGGGCACAGTAGATAAGCCAAAGGGCAATGCTGAGAATTGATAATGCTCTGATCCTGCAAGAAATCTGAGGTATCTTCTGCAATTTGGTCGTATGGGGACGTGCAGGTATGCCTCCTTGAGATCTAGAGTTACCAGCCAAGACTCCTTGCCCAGCATGGGAAGAAGCTGCTGTAGAGTCAGCATTTTGAATTTTGGAACAATGAGGAATGTGTTTAAAGCGGACAGGTCGAGAATAGGCCTCCATTTGCTCTCTTTTCTTGGTACCAGGAAAAGTCTGGAGTAAAATCCCTTTCCTTGTTCCAACGGTGGTACCTTTTCCACAGCTCTCATCCTTAATAACTGAGATATTTGTTTTAGAGCTTCTACCTTTTGAGTTGGTGGTAGGTTTGGCATTCCTCTCTTTTCTGGTAGAGTATGGAAATGAAACCTGTAACCTTGGTCTATAGTCTGCAAAATCCACTTGTCCCTTGTGATGTAATGCCAGTTTTTTGAAAATAAAGCTAGCTTTCCGCCTAAGGGCGCTTCTAGCTGTTCCCTGGTAGGCGGTGCCAGAGCCAAGTCACTGTGATTGACCGGTTGTAGTGGTAGTGGCTGCGTCTGTGCCTCGCTGGTTGTTACCCTGCCACTGGCGTCCCCTGTAGGCACCTCTGGATTGGTTTCTGCCTCTTGACTGCCTATTCCTGCCTCTCTGTGCTTTAGAGGAGTCTGGAAAGGACCAATTTTTGGAGGGCCAATTCCTGCTAAACCTTGGAGGTTGGACCTGTAAGAAATCTTTCACTGTTTGTACAGATTTTGCCTTCTCCTCCATCTTCTTCAGTACCTGTTGTGCAGGTGAACCAAATAAATTAGCCTTGTCCATGGGAGCATCCAATAGTTTTGATTTGACATGGTCCGGTAAGGCCTGTTCTTTCAACCATGCATGTCTTCTGATAACTGTGCCAGTCATGGCTGATCTAAAGGAAGCCTCCAGTGCATCATAGCCACATTTTAAAGAATGGTTACTAATTTGCTGAATGTTATGTACCATTTCCTGAACATATTTCTTATCAAAAGGTTCATCAGAGGACAGTTTTTTAGTTAACTGGTCTAGCATAAATTCTTGATATTGTATCATATGAAATTGACAGTTCAAGGCCCTAGCTGACAGAGTAGCAGAGGTGTAAACTTTTTTACCCCATCTCTCTAAGGACCTGGATTCCCTTTCAGAGGGGAGGGGGTTTTTAGCAGAGGTAGATGCTACAGCCTTAGGACCCTGGGAGATAGTCTCGGGATCTGCTAAAGGAGCCTTGTATAAATGGTGATGAGTGTCTGGGACCCTGTAGAACCTATCGGCCTTAGCAGGGGCCGGAGGTAAAGAATCAGGAGCAGTACAAGCATCATTAAATGCATCATCTACAACAGAGAGAACTGGAGGTATAGCTAAAGGCCTATGTTGTGGTAAATGCAAAAAAGTTCTAAGCCTTTTTCTGGAGTCTGAAAAATCTTGGCCCTGCCACTGAAAATGTTCCCTCATGGCATGCAAGGTTTCCCCAAAGGAAAATTCCTCAGGTGGAGAGGCAGAAGGGATGGACTCTTCAGCATCAGAGTCTTCGTAAGGGGAATAAGGAGCCTCTGGAGGGTCTGTATTTTCTGAATCATCAGAGGAATCATCAGTGGACACTGGCTCAGGGGGCTCTGCTCTAGGTCTCTTCTCTAGAGGTGGTTGAGAGGCCCGGTCTGGATGAGGTTGGGATCCCCGGATTAAAGAAATAAGATCCTCTGCCAAAGAAAGCATTTGGGAACTGGAACTGGGCCTGTGAGAGGGGGTCTTAACAGGCACAGTCTTTGTAGCTTTAGCTGCTTTAGCCCTAGCAAAGGCCTTAATGGACATGGCTGCAGGAGGCCTAGCAGCTCCACGTGCAGGAGTTGAAGTATCCAAGGGAAGTGTCAGATAATTCCTGAGAAATCGCAACAGCAGGTTGGATTTCCGAAGCCGATTCCACGAGGTCAGAAGAAGCCTCGGTAAAAGGCATGTTTTCGGCTGAAGGAAGAACCGCTTGCTAGGTTTCAGCCGAAACCGAGACACTCGCGGTTGGCTTAACCGCGGTTTCGGCCGAAACCGCGGACCGCGAGTGTCGGTCCTTTTCTTTGCGTTTTTTGGAGATTTGTGAAGTCGGAGGATCCGACGGCATAATATAAGCAAATTCAGAGCCGAAAAACTGTTCAGCAAATTCCGACCGACGTCTAAGCGTCCGTCAGTTAAAAGAAGCACAGGCTAGACAAGCTGCTACGTCGTGGTCTGGGCCTAAGCAAGGTAAGCAGTAAGAGTGGAAATCTTTATGAGGTATTTGTTTCCCACAAGTTAAACAGTTATTCACTTTTTCTGACATCGGCTGAGGCAAGAAAGAGTCCCCAACGGGGTACTTAGCTTTTTAGAAGTCTTCGAAGTAGTATTCGGTAGTAGTAATCTCTGGTTCTGACCGGCCGGCACTTGCGAACAGCTTTTGCTTCGGGCGCCACGCGGCAAGAAAGACTGAGGAAAATGGCGTCGGCTGATGCCTTTATACCCGAATAACTGCAGCTATGACGTCGGGTGAAGTGCGACACCAGCCGAAGCCAGACCCAGACTTTGGAATCCGGCCGACCGAAGGGCTGCCTGACGACAGGACAACCCATTTGTAAGGACTGCAGATGCATCCTTGAAGGACATCATTACCAGAGGCTGTAGCCCTGCAAGAAGCATCCAAAGCATCAAAACCACAATGTAAACTATGTTTGTTCACTTGTTCAGTAGCATGCAAGACATCCTGAAGTTCCTTATCCTCTGCACATGCAGGAAGGGAAGCAAGCTTTTGCTTTAAAACAGACAAAAGAAATTGCTGATACTTAAACATATGAAACTGGCAATTTAAAGCCCTTACGGACAGGGTAGCAGAAGTATATACCTTTTTTCCCCACCTGTCTAAAGCACGAGAATCCTTCTCAGAGGGAATAGGATTTTTAGAAGTAGCAACCTTAGCAGCCTTAGAGCCCTGAGAAATAGTTTCAGGATCCATGAGAAGGGTTCTTAAATAAGAATAAATGAGAGTCAGGAACCCTATAAAATCCATCAGGCTTAGAAGGAGCAGGAGTCATGGAATCAGGATTCAAATTAGCCTCAGAAAAAGCATCATCTACAATGTCCAAAACAGGAGGGATAGCTAAAGGCCTATGCTGAGGAAGAAGAAGAAATTCTCTAAGCCTCTTCTTGGAAGCAGAATACTCCTGTCCTTCCCAATGAAAATGTTCCCTCATCTCATGCAAGGTTTCCCCAAAAGAGAAATCTTCAGGCGGAGAGGCCGAGGGTAAGGAGTCCTCAGCATCCGAATCCTCATAAGGAGGAAAAGAATAGTCCTGATCTGAGGAAGAGACAGAAGATACAGAAGCCTGGTCAGAGGAATCCAGAGGAACATCCTGTCGAGGCCTTTTCTCAGGAGGGGGGTGAGAACCCCTAATCATTGTAAGCAAATCTTCAGCCATCTTTAATAATTGCTTCTGTGTCCTGGGAGTAGATTCAGAAGCAGCTTGAGCAGGAACACTTAACAGGAGTCTTTGTCTTTGCCTTTGAAATAGTGATGTGAGTAGGCCTGAAAACCCCCTCAGAAGCCGGTACCTGCACAGCGGTTCCGGACCCATCTGAGGGAGCGTCGAAGGTCCTGCAGCAGTTAAAATAGTAGGCCTTGATGGCTCCCCATGGGAGTCCGTATCGGCAATCGGTTCAGAAGTGGCGGACGACAGGGGCTGCAAAAGCACCTCACTGACGACAGCCGAACCGGACGCTGGCTCCAGCTGCAACGAGTCCTGTTTGGACCTCGGAGGCCTGTCTTTGTCTTTGCGCTTCTTTTGAATTCCGGTAGTGTCCGACGACATTCTATAATTGAAGCGTCTGCCAAAATAATTTAGAGCCCAATCGTACCTGCGCTTGATAGTACGAGAGTTGAACCTGGCACAGAACCGACAACAAGAAACGTCGTGGTCAGGGCCTAAGCAAGGTAGACAGTAAGAGTGGAAATCTTTATGAGGTATTTGTTTCCCACGTTATACAATTATTAACTTTTCTGACATCGGAGGAACAAGAAAAAGATTCTAACGGGTACTTAGCTTAGAAGAGAAGTAAGAACTTCGGACCGACAACAAAATACGCTGTTCGAAAATCGCCAACCAACGACTTGCGAGCTGCTTTCCACCGCACGGCAAGAAAGACTGGAGAAGATGGCGTCGGCTAAGGGCTATGTACCAGAGCGTACTGACGTCAGGGTACTAGCTTGTACAGCCGACGCCGGACCCAGACTTTGGGATTCTGGCCGACCTTGGGCTGCCTGCCGGCAGGAGCACCCTACAGTTATGACTGCAACAGTGAAACACGAAGAACATCTGTGTAGGCCTGAAAACACAGTCAGAAGCCGATGCCTGCTCAGCGGCTCCGGACCCATCTGAGGGAAGTTTCCAAGGTTCCAATACCTTGAGTTTCCTGCAGCCTACTTGGCTCCACGTGGGAGTCAGAAGCGGCCTGCGGCTCTAAAGTAGCAGGCGTCAGGGGCTGCGAAAGCGCCTCACTGAGAACCGGCAACCGGCTTAGAAGAAGCCTAGTAGTCAGTTTTGGACCTCGGATGCTTTTCTTTGCGTTTCTTTTGAATTGCGGTAGTCTGATGGCTATCAGACAACAAATTGTAATTAAATCTTCTGCCAAAATAGTGAAATGCAAAATCGTACCGACGCTTAATAGTGCATTGGTTAAATCCATCACAAAACCGACAATTAGCAACGTTGTGCTCAGGGCCTAGGCAAGGAATACAATAAGAATGGAAGTCCTTATGAGGTATTTGCTTCCCACAAGAAATACAATTAACTTTTTCTGACATCGGACTGGAGCAAGAAAAAACTTTCCCCAACAGGGTACTTAGCTTTTAATGAAGACTTTGGATCTGAAATTCGAACACGAAAATCTCAGGAGTCGGCCGACCGGCACTTACGAAGTGCTTTTGCTTCGGGCACAGCATGGCAAGAAAGACTGAAGAAAATGGCGTCGGCTGCATCTTTTATACCCCTGGCGCACTGACGTCAGGGAGGAGGTGACAGCAACAGACGCCAGACCTAGACTTTGGAATTCAGGCCGACTGCGGGTAGCCTGCCAGCAGGATAACCCAATTGTAATGACTGCAACAGTGAAACACTATGAACATCCTGGAGTAGAGATCTTTCCCTTCTTGACCTGGTGGAACCGGGTTCTATGGTCCCCTGTGTAAGATCCTGTATAACTTGAGGGATGAGGTGAAGCTTGTTTTTGGGTGGAAAGGGAATGCCCTGAGGTTTGGGTTTTTCCTTCCAAGATAGAAAATATCATTTTTCCACTACTGCCAGAACCAAATGGTCTAAGGCGACTTCTTTCCAGAAGGGCAGACAGTGACAGAGGTGGAAATTATCTAGGCAAGTCATGCATTCTTAGTATTACTTCTGTCCTGAAAAGGCTGTCTGTGGATTGGCTGAGAAAGGGCTGTCCTGGAACAGGATTGCCTCCTTGTCTCTTTCCTATGTCTAGAAGTTGGAGTGGTGGGGGGGGGGGGGGGGGTTCTCCTGACATATGTAGTTTTTGCAAGGTAATTCCTGTAATATTTTGGTATTGGAGAGATAAGCAGGTGTTTAATATCCTGCAGTTATTTGCTTTTCTCCTGAAGGTTCTTAAACAGTTCTGTAGATAGTTTTCCAAAACAGAAGGTTATGGTCTAGTGGAGCATATTCTGAATTTAAAGTCTTCAGGCAGTGGCTGGACCCTAAGCCCTGATTATCTGCGAACTAGAGATGAAGAGACCTCTGCTGCATCAAGTGTCTAGCAACATGAGATGCCACGGACAGTTTAGATGCTTTATCCGTCTTATTAGGAGAATCAGGCAAGAACAGTTGGGTTGTAGTTTGGGATACCAAATCTAGGGAATATTTTACCATATGGGTGTAGTAATGAACAGCCCAAAAAGCTAGGGAGCAAGCAGTGTATATCTTCTTGTCCAGCCTGTCCACAACCTTGTTATCCTTGTCCGAAAGTAAGAGTGACAAGGGAGGAGCAAGTCTAGACTGCTTGTCTGTGGCTACAACTATCAATGCAATGTCTGCAAGGGGGCCTTCAGTAATGATTTGTGGTAGTCAGGGACCTTCTAGAAACTATCAGGTCTCTTGGGAGCAGGTGGCAGTGTGTCAGGATTTTTAGAGATTGATGCAAATGCACTTAAGTAAGCAGGAATCGCCAGTGGGATGGCTGATGGAGAGGGTGATTCGACCTGCACCTGCTCAAAATACCTTTGAGTTTCCGTCATCTGGGTAATATCCCATTTAAAATACTCCATCTTAGTAACAGTCTCTCCAAATGTAATGTCCTCTGGATGGGAGTCTCCCGCTACGGAATCATCAGGAGAGTAGTATTCTAAGGGGGATGCCATTTGGGATGAGCATGTAATGGAGTCAGAGGAAGAGGATAAGGCTTCTTCCTGAGTAAAGGAAAGAAGTAGCTGAGGCAGGTCCTTGGACTAAGTACAGGTATAGTGTGAGCAGAGGAGGCTGAGGGGCCTGAGGGTCATGAAGGCCTGCCACTATGGTTGTGCTTCTGAGGAGGCAGACAAATGTTTTGTCTTTTGTGTTTAAGGAAGTTGCTTTACGAGAAGCTGAAGGTCTAGCTTCATTGGTGTGCCCCAAGGTAAAAGAATCTGAATACTGGGTCAGAGATGGTCATCCGGTGGATCCTGGTTCCTCCTCAAATTAAGTAGTAACAGACGTCGGAATATCCTCAGTGGACGTGACAGTTGGTACTTCAGAAGCGGCTTCCTCGAAGGTACATGCCGAAGTCTCAATTTGTGTTTAGTGAGCCAGCACTATCAGGTTTTACCTCATATCATGCGTTCCGGCCACAAAACCCGGACAATACCAAGAAAGGAGGAGGGGTATCCATATTCATCAAGGACACCCACACCTCAAGATTGGTGGCATCGCACGATGCATCGGAAACCATCCAGGTGCAATTAACCATAGGCAAGACTGCTATGCAAATTGTAGCATGTTACAGGCCACCCTCGCAAACTCAGGAACCTCACATGGCCTTCCTGAAAACACTGGAGGGGATAAATGCATCTCCGAACACCATCATACTAGGTGACTTCAACTACCCTAATATAGACTGGGAACACTACTCGAGCCCAAACACTATAGCCCAAAAGTTCCTGGAATTCATAAACTCAAATGCCATGGAACAACTAGTCACCATCCCCACAAGAGGAGAGAACATACTTGATCTCATCATCACGAACATGGGAGCACAATGTTCAACGCCAGAAGTATACCCCTCACTGGTGAGATCTGATCACAAACTAATCTCGCTGGAGGTCCTCACCCCGCCCCCACCAGAAATGAAAAAGACCACAGTAAAGAACTTCTCGAAAGCCGACTTCACACTTCTAAAGACTAGTGTGGTCTCCTTTAAGGCCCCTGAGCCGGTTAACATTACTCAGTCCCCTGATTCACTCTCAACTGCCTTCTAGCAGCACCTGCAGGGCTGCATGGATCAGGCAATCCCAAGCAAAACAAAGACTCTTTGTACCAAAGGCAAGCGTCCAGTCTGGTGGACCCCAGCCATAAACAAACTCTACAATAAAAGGAGAAAGCTACTACAAGATAGAGCAAAATCCTTAAAAGGTAAGACACCGCTGATCACTATAAGTAAAAACTAAGAGCTCTCATAAAATCATCCAAAGCTAATTTTGAGAAAAATAGCTAAGGACTCTAAAGACAACCATAAAGCATTCTTTAGCTATGTCAGAAACCTAGGAGGAAACTCCCAGATATGCTCAGAATTAGTTCAAAATGATGTGAAGATTACTGATCCTACAGACATTGCCAACATACTGGCTGACAGGTTCAGTGCAAACTTCTCCCCACCCTCCCTCCCTACAGCCGAGATATCTATACCAAATGACTGTAGCCCCCAAACATCTCCAACGCTCAGGTGAGAACTGCTCTCCAAGGCAAAGAACACAGCATCCATGGGACCTGATGGTGTCCCCGGCTGTGTGCTCCATGAACTCAACGAGGAATTAAACCCACAGTTAGGACAGCTGTTTAATCTTAGTCTCACCTCCGGATACGCACTCCAGGAGTGGCGCAGCGACTGTGGTCCCACTCCACAAAGACGGTGCCTCCACCGACCCTGGAAATTACCGTCCCATTAGCTTGACAAGCCTGATCTGCAAAGCCATGGAAAGGATCATAATGGATCTCATAAATAAAGACATAGGGAATTTGCAGACTTTGGATCCAACCCAGTTTGGCTTTGTCAAAGGCAGATCATGCCTTTTAAACTTGGTTGACTTTTTGAAACAGTCACCAAGGCCATTGGAGGAAAGGCAGTCCATACAGCCTACCTAGACCTGGCGAAGGCTTTCGATACAATACCCCACTCGGTATCATTGAAAAACTCATCAACTTAAATGTAAACCCATACATTACAAGATGGGTTGCAAACTGGCTGAGTGACAGAACCCACAGGGTCAGAGTTGCTGGCGCCATGTCAGAGTCTAAGCCTGTCACAAGTGGTGTCCCACAGGGCTCAGTCCTGGGCCCACTCTTGTTTGGCATCTACTTTTCTGAAGTACAAGCAAACACAGGAGGGTTATGGCTGACAAAGTTCGCAGATGACTGCAAACTGGGCGCCATAGTTGAGAACACATCCAACACAGATATCCTTCGGAAGGGTCTCACAGAAACGGATAACTGCTGCCAGAGCCATGGCCTCAAGTTAAATGCCAAGAAATGCATAGTCATACCCTTCGGGAAAAATAAGGTTACCCCTAGCTACCATACAGGTGCCAATCCCCTGAACACAGAAGAAGTTATTAGGGACCTGGGAACCCAGGTTGACAGTAGCCTTTCATTCGACACTCATATTGCTAAAGTAGTTAGGAAGACCTTCTACATTGCCCACCTTATCATGAAGGGATTCACATCTAGATCAAGGGAAGTCATAGTCTCCCTATACTCATCACTCATCAGACCAATGATCGAGTACAATGCCCCATTCGGAATGTATCTGACCAGACACTTGCAGCAGCTGGAGAGGCCACAAAAGTTCCTCACCAAAAGGATAAAGGGTCTCAAAAATCTGTCTTATGCTGCACGACTGAAAGAACTCCAGTTATATTCAGTGGCGTACCGCTTACTCAGAGGTGACCTATGCCTGACATACAAGGCCATGTCAAACCCAGATTTGATGAATATGCTTCATCTCAAAAAATCTAGATCCCTCAGAGCCACAAGGGCGGGTGACTTAAACCGCGACACGGTTATTAATAGGACGTGCTGGAGGGATAGATTCATCACCCAAAGACTCCCTATGCTGTGGAACAAAATCCCGGTTTATGTGAGGCAGAGCACCTCGCTGGCCTTGTTCAAGAGGAATCTTGACCAATGGATGGGAGATCGCAGATACACCCCAGGGGTTACCTCAGTGTCACTGTCGACAGAGGCACAGCTAAATAATGGGCATAGTTTCTCCAAACTAAGGGGTGGAGTAAGCCACAAAACTATGGCTAGGCTTATAAATGCCCTCGGGCAGATAGCCTGGTATGAACCTATGAACCTATAAAAGTTGACTGCTCTAGCAGACATCCCTCAACCCCTATACTGGTGGTTGGCAGGCCATCCAATGACGGGCAGCAGAGGTGGTAGGCCTTGAAACTTTGGCCTTTTTTCTTGTCTGTTCCTCCTAGACAGCAGACTCCAGATCCATTCTTAATGCTGGCCTTTTTAAGCTTTTTTTAATCTCTGACTCACTAAACACAAATTGAGAGCAGCCAGACAAGCTTCTAAGCGTTTTAGGGACAAAAGACAGGCAGAATGCGCAGGAGGTATGATAGTGTTCCCGGCTTAAACAGAATACGCAATGGTCATGAGGGTCTTTATGCGGGAGTTGATGTCCGCATTTGCATTTACCTTTCTTAACAGACATCGGCTAAGAACTGACTAAGAAACCAAGCTCAAGCAAAAAAATTAGAAAGAATTCCCCAATGGGATACTTAGCTTTAGACATCTTGAAGGAGAGGAGCAAAGCATTCAATCTGACGTTTGACTGTGGCAGAAAAGTTCTGAGGTCTCTGCATGTAGACATCACATTTACGGCTCCTGGTTTACAGCCCTACGTGTGACATCCCATGCACTAGCAGCAACCAGGCTTTAGTTTTTGTATAGGCGGCAACATTCGGGTTGCCTGAGGGGGAGGATCCCACAGTCAGAATACTGCAACATGACAATAGGACATCTACTGTCCACAGCTTCTGTACCAACTGCCAGACTGATTAATTGCCCTGTTAAACCCAACACAAAAAAGGCAGTTAAGGCACCGTGCTGATGCCCTAAACAGAAAAGACAGTAGGAATACACGTCTTTGTAGGCAATTTATTTCTATACACAAAAGGCAGTTAACCTTTTATACAGGAACCACCAAAAAGTTTAGGAAAGTCCCTCAAGGCAAGACCAATGGACTGACATTTCTCACAGACATTGTCTTATGCATCTGAGTACACAAGAAATTAAGATGGCACTGACCAACATACCTTTTTACCACAGATGTCAGATGGCAAAGAATGTTTGCTGGCCAGAAGAAAGTGAAAGGTCTTAATTTTCAAGACAGCCACAGGTTTCTGCATGAAAGAAGTCCCAACAAGTACAGTTTTGTACCTACCATAAATGCAGATGTTGTGTAAACACTGCTGCAGTCATTACACTTGGGTTATCTTGCCGTCAGGCGGTTCCCCAGTCGGCCTGAGTTCCAAAGTCTAGGTCCGGCGTCGGTTGCTGTCACCTCCTCCCTGACGTCAGTACGACATGGGTATATAAGATGCAGTCAACGCCATTTTCTTCAGTTTTTCTTGCCCCAGATGTCAGGTGCCCCCAAACAGGTAGGCAATTCAAATTGCTAGTAAAGTATTCATAAGAAAAGCAAACAATTTACAGTTACAAGCAAATACTCCCCATAGGTAGTAAAGGGTAGAAGACAGGTACGTACCAGCAAGTAAGAGGGGAAGGAGGGAGGGTAACCTGGACTGCAGCAGTGTTTACACTCGAACATCTACATTTATGGTAGGTACAAAACTGTACTATGTTCATCGTGTTACACTGCTGCAGTCATTACACGGGTGTAATCCCAAAGCTGAGGTAGGGTGGCTGGATCTATAAGGCATTAAGGGTGGCTAGAAGGCCCTGCAGCACAGCAGTGGCGAAGCCAGCTCTGGATTTGGAGTATAAAGGCAAATGGTAATGCTTGGTGAAGGTATGCACAGAACTCCATGTTGCTACTTCCAAAATATCCTTGTTAGGTACTCCTCTGAGGTAGGCAGTTGAAGTGGTTGTTGCCTTGGTGGAGTGAGATCTAATGCTGCTAGGTACAAGTTTCCCATGGTGTGTATAGCAGAAATGTATACAATGTCCTATCCATTTTGAAATGGTCTGTTTTGAAATGGCTTTTCCCTGTGCTCCTGCACATATGCTACCAATAACTGCTCAGATTTTCTGAAAGCTTTGGTTTTGTCCAAGTAAAAGCGTAACTGCCTGTGAATGTCCAAATAATGCAGTAGTCTCCCCTTTATTCTGTGGTTTTGGATGAAAAGCTGGCAAGTGAATAGTTTGGTTTACAGCCACACTTGATACCACCTTTGGCATAAACGTAGGATTAGTTCTTAAAGACACCCTGTCCTGGTGGAAAATGAGGAAAGGTTCCACTGTCATTAGTGCCTGCAATTCTGAAACTCTTCGTGCTGATGTTATTGCCAGTAGCAGAGCAGTTTTCCAAGAGATATATTTTAATTCTGCTGTGTTAGCTGGCTCAAAAGGAGGTAAAGTTAATTTTTCCAAAACAAAGTTGAGGTCCCAAGTTGAAGTAGGTGCTCTACGGGGCGGTCTTATGTTTTTAGCCCCTCTGAGGTACTGTTTGAGCAAACGATTAGAGAAAATTGGTGGATCCGTGTTGTAATGAGCAGAAATGGCAGAGGTGTGGATCTTGAAGGATGAAAAGGAGAGGCCCTTGTCCAGCATCTCAGTTAAATATTGTAGTATCGGAGGAATGTTTGGGACAAGAGGGTCAAGGCTGTGAGCCTGGTTCCAGGCACAGAATCTCTTCCATTTATCCGAATAGGCTTTCCTGGTACTAGGCCTTTTGGCCTCCAGAATGACATCCATAACAGCTTTGGAGAGAAGCACTGCTTGCTTGACTAAGAAATTTTCCATGCAGCTAGGTTTAAGGTCTTTAGCTGGCTGTGAAGTATCTGATTCTTGTCCTGAGTTAGCAAATGTGGGATTTGAGGCAAAATCCAGGGTGGTTCTTGTGCTAAGTTCTTTAAGATTGGGTACCAGTGCTGGCGTGGCCAGTCAGGTGCAATCAGGATCATCTTTTGCTCTTGCCTGGCTTTTATGAGTACCTTTGGAAGGAGAGGTACAGGTGGGAAAGCGTATACTTGTAGGTTTGTCCAGCTGAATGAGAGGGCATCCACTTTCCATGCTTGTGGATGGTAACTCCTTGTGCAGAACTTCTGCAGCTGGCAGTTCATTGGGGAGGCAAACAGATCTATGTCCGGGCTCTACCACTTCTGTATTATCATTCTGAATATTTGTGGATTCAATTCCCATTCATGGGGATCCATGATGTTTCTGCTTAAGTCGTCTGCCAGTGTTTTTTTTCTCTCCTGGCAAGAATTGTGCTTGCAGATGAACTTGGTAGTCTAGAGCCGTGTTCCACAAGGTCATGGCTTGTCTGCAGAGGGGGTAGGAGTGTGTGCCCCCTTGCTTGTTTATGTACCGCATAACTGTGGTGTCTGTCTTTAGTAATAGTTGTCCTGGATGCAGCAGGTCCTTAAAAGCTATAAGGGCATTTTGTACAGCTAGCATCTCTTTTTGATTGATGTGAAGATGCCTTTGTTCTGCGGGCCACGAATACATTTTCCTGCCATGTGTGCTCCCCAGGCGTAATCCGATGCATCTGTTGTCAGTGTTTGCCTGGCTGTGGGTTGAGTAAAAGGCTGTCCCTTGTTGAGGTGACAAGCTTGAGCCCACCATCGAAACTCATGTTGAAGGTAAGGTATTAGTGGTATAACTGTTTCCAAACTTTGACAGTGTTGAGACCATACACTCTAGGTACCATTGTAGTTTCCTCATATGCAGTCTGGCATATGGAATTAGTAGTATGCAAGATGCCATGTAACCCAAGGCTGCAGAAGTTTTCTTGCAGGGAGTTGGGTCTTTGTTGCCATCAATTGAAAGTATCGAGTCAGTTGCCTTGCTTGTCTGGCGTGAGATAAGCCATCTGGGCTGTTGTGTTCAAGCTGGCACCCAGGAATATTATCTCTTGTGAGGGCACTAGTTTTGATTTCTTTTTGTTTACTGTGTACCCCAGGCAACTTAACTTTTTTACAAACGCCAGATGCTTTAGAACAATGTCCTTGCTCTCTGCTTGAATCAGGCAGTCGTCCAGGTACGGATACATTTGAATTCCTTTCTGTCTGCAAAATGCAATTACTGGTGCCAGGCACTTTGTGAAGACCCCGGGCGCAGTAGATAAGCCAAAGAGCAGTGCAGAGAATTGATAGTGCATTGAACCAGCTATGAATCTGAGGTATCTTCTGCAGTTTTGTCTGACAGGGACATGCAGGTATGCCTCCTTGAGGTCCAAGGTCATGAGCCAAGCGTTCTTGCCCAGCATGGGAAGAAGCTGCTGTAGTGTCAACATTTTGAATTTCGGAACATCCAGGTAAGTGTTTAGAGAAGAAAGATCCAGAATGGGCCTCCAGGCTTTGTCCTTTCTGGGAACCAGAAGGGGTCGAGTAAAATCCTTGTCCTTGCTCCTGTGGTGATACCTTTTGAATAGCTCTCATGTCCAGGAGTGCTGTAATTTGTTTTTGAGCCTCTGCCCATTGATTTGGTGGCAGATTTGGCATTCCTTTTAACCTTGGCATAGAGTGAAAGTGGAACCTGTAACCTTGAGATACAATGCTGAGAACCCATTTGTCTTTGGTGATCCAATGCCAATTGTGATAGAAAAGTGCCAGTTTTCCTCCTAAGGGGGCTACCAAGAGAGAGCTGTTTGGCAGCTGTAGTGGGAAGTCATTGAGGCTGCTTTTTATATGGTCGGAGCCTGTCTTCCCCTTCTTTCTGGCCTGGTGCACCCCATTGTCGAGGCCTTAAGGACCTTGTGGTTGACCTCTACCTCTTGGACGTCTGTATCTGCCCCTTTGAGGTCTGTCTGTAACTGGAAAGAACCAATTCTTTGTTGGCCAATTTCTGCTAAATCGAGGAGGCTGAACCTGCAAGAAATCCTTCACCATTTGCATAGACTTTGCCTTATCCTCCATCTTCTTTAATACCTCTTCTGCCTTAACTCCAAACACATCCCGCTGCAAAGGTGCATCCAATAATTTTGCTTTAACATGATCTGGTAACGTATGTTCTTTTAACCAAGCATGTCTTCTAATGACAGAGCCTGTAACTGCTGCTCTACAGGAGGCCTCTAAAGAATCAAAACCACATTGTAAAGCATGTTTTCCCACTTGGTCAGCTACATGCAATAAATCCTGCATTTCTTTAAAATTAGGGGGGTCTGAATCTGGAAGCATTTTTTGTTTCAACTGAGACATCAAAAATTGCTGATATTTTAGCATGTGAAACTGGCTATTTAAGGCTCTCACTGCTAAAGTTGCAGACGTATATACTTTCTTTCCCCATCTGTCTAATGCTCTGGAATCTCTGTCAGAGGGAACTGGGATTTTTGCTGATGAGGCATAAATCCCTTTAGGCCCCTGAGAAATCGTTTCGGGGTCAACAGGGCTTTTATACAGAAATGTGTGCGAGTCAGAGACTCTGTATATCCATCAGGTTTAACTGGGGTTGGAGGTAAGGAGTCAGGATTTAAGCTGGATTCAGTATACACATCATCCACAATATCTATCACTGGCGGAATAGCAAGGGGTCTGTTTTGAGGTAATAAAAGGAAGTCTCGGAGCCTTTTCTTGGATTCGGAGTAATCCTGGCCTTCCCAATGGAAATGCTCCCTCGTGATATGTAAGGTTTACCCAAAGGAGTAGTCCTCAGGTGGAGAGGCTGATGGAATTGATTCCACAGCATCAGAATCCTCATAAGGGGGTAAAGAATATCCTAGGTCTGAGGATGAATCTGAAGAAATGGACATCTGGTCGGATGATTCATAGTCTGCATCCTGTCTGGGCCTTTTATCAGATGGGGGCTGGGACTCCCTGATCAGGGTGATTAGGTCTTCGGCCATTTTGAGCATTTGTTTCTTAGGCATGGAAGCCTGTCCTGGGGAATGCTGTATTTGTTTCTTTGTTTTTAAGGGAGGCTTAGACTTAGCAGAGGGTTTAATGCTTAACTGAGTAGGTCTGAAAACACCCTCTGAAGCTGTGGATTGCTCAGCTACTTCGTTTCCCTCTAAAGGGTTAGTTTTGGTAGGCTGAAAAACTTGTGCGTCCGAAGGCCCAGCCAGCTCCACGTGGGAGTCGGAGGTGGCCTGTAGTTCTGCAGAAGCAGTTGTCAGAGGCTGCAAAGGCGCCTCGCTGAAAACTGGAGAACCGGTGACCGGCCTAGAAGAGGCCTCGTCGTCAGTTTTGGGCCTCGTATGCCTGTTCTTGTCTTTGCGCTTTTTATGTATTCCGGTCGTTGGAAGTTCCGACTGCATGGTATAATTGAATTTTCTGCCAAAATAATGTCAGGCAAAATCAAACCGACATTTAATAGTGCGCTTGTTAAACCTAGCACAAAACCGACAACCAGTGACATTGTGGTCTGGGCCTAGGCATGGGATACAATAGGAATGGAAATCCTTATGAGGTACTTGCTTCCCACAAGAAATACAATTATTAACTTTTACTGACATCGGTCTGAGGCAAGAAAAAGTTTCCCCAACAGGGTACTTAGCTTTGTAGAAGACTTTGGTTCTGGATTCGGAATGAAAATCTCAGGAGTCGGCCGACCGGCACTTGTGAACTGCTTTTGCTTCGGGCA
The DNA here is from genome assembly GCF_019279795.1 of Protopterus annectens. Lineage (NCBI taxonomy): Eukaryota > Metazoa > Chordata > Ceratodontiformes > Protopteridae > Protopterus > Protopterus annectens. The sequence continues at coordinate 367,748,150 of NC_056735.1, forward strand.
CCACACGGCAAGAAAGACTGAAGAAAATGGCGTCGGCTGCATCTTATATACCCCTGTCGCACTGACGTCAGGGAGGAGGCGACAGCAACCGACACCGGACCAAGACTTTGGAACTCAGGCCGACTGGGGAACCGCCTGATGGCAGGATAACCCAATTGTAATGACTGCAGCAGTGTAACACGAACATCTGCAATATTGGAGTAAAGCAGATGTCATAATCATCAAAAACTCACCAATGGAAAAAGATGGGGAAAAAGGTAGTTTGTCATGCCGTGCTTGAGGCCAGGTCAGAATAGGTATGAAAATCTTTGTGAGGAACTTACTTCCCTCACCTACTACAACTTACTAGACAAAGGCAGAGTTATATTAAAAAAAATTCTGATTTCCCCTACAGGGTACCTTCTGGCTTCAGGCTACTCAATCTCACCGTATGTGGTCTGGAGCATCAGGCTAACACAGCAAGCAAGCAAAAAAAAAAAAAAACTTAAGATGGTGCCAGCAGACAACCCTATGTACGACAGATATCCTGACTTGAGTTATGGAAGTTGTCTACTGGCTTGTTGATGGTGAAATCCACTGCCATTTGGAATGCACACAAACTACAGCATGGCAGAATGTCCCAAACGCTTGATAGCACAACACTGACTAAGAAAAAAATCTAATTTTCTGTGCACTTAACTTGAGACCATTTAACACTTCTGAACCTGAAGTTACACTTGCTTAAACTTCCACAGCAACATCTAATGGAGAAATTTCAAGGGCAGAATTAATTACACTCTGAGTAGACAGTACTTTAAACAAAGGATAACTCTGCATGAAACTTAACGTCATTAAATAAATTCAAAAAACTAACAAGCAACACAAGGCTGACTGCACATCAAGTTGCTCACAATAAAGACCCAGACAAGTTGCAATATGGGCACTTTTAACACCTACAGACATTTCCAGCATAAGAAAAATGAACTCATGTCAGCATTAGCTGAAGGAGCAAGCTTAGCTGTATCTAATCTCTCCCAAAATGTCTGAAAGACTGTTGTAAAAAAAATAAGTGCAAATGCAGCTCAGATAGTCTTCAGAAACTTCAGAAGCCAGAGTTCACCGCTTGCACCACTTAGGAAATTTGACAGACTTGCTGTTGACAGAACTGTAGAGTAAAAAAAGGGATGAAGATGGGCACAACAGTACAGAATCCCACTGTACTAGCAAATATCACAATCACTACCTCATATAAAACTCAATACACAAATAAGGAACTCCAAGCAGAACTGCAACGAACCAAACTTACTGTTCCAAGCGATCATTTGGTGGTAATGGTTTTGACCAATCATCTTCATCATTTGACCTGTCTTCTGACCATCTGCTATTTCCACCACGCTCGAATTTGCCACGATTTCCAAAGCTTTCATAGCTATCTTGGCCTCTATCATTACCTCTTCCTCGATCATCAAACCTTAAATAAATTTTTCAAAATCATTGAAAAAAAATCACAACAAATAATTCTAATATTCTTAAACATACTGGACCTAATGATAGAGCAGAAGTCATACATTACAAAGACAGAATGTCTGAGCTGCACAATGGAGTTAAAATGACAGGACATACTGTACTAAAACACAGTGTTGCAAAAGCAGTCAAATTAGGCACAGATCAAGGTTAAAATTCATAAGCACTATTATTTGCAGCTTTACTTCTTTTGAATACTAGCCATATGGCACAGAAACAGAACTAGGCAGAGATCCTAAACAAATCAAGGGTCTTTCACAGCCTAGCTTTTGCAGTCTAAATTACCAAAATACAATTTCATTTCTAAAAGTGACAAAACTTGAGTGAAGAATGGAGCACCAGTAACAGTATATGAAATGATCTACAGTAAATGGTTACACCAACTACAATAAGCAACTTTCTACTTCTATATCTCTGTTTACATCAGTAAATGCTTTTCAAAGTGAGTAACAGACAGCCTGGTGCACAGAATACACTAAATTAAAATTTTATTCTGTTTAAGAAAAATTATTACTAAGCCTTAACAGCTCAGTCATGTACAGGGAAAAACATCAAAGTACCAAGAACACAGAAATGAAACGAAGTATGAATACCAATTATATCACTAATATGGATATCAGCCAGAGCACTGTCCTGAATGACTAGAACTGGACTACCAAGTCTATGACAGAAAAGCCACCCATGCAGTGGAGATGAACTATCTTAAAGCAATGCATCTGACTATATGTGGATGTAGAAAGTCTAGAAATGACAATTCACAATAAACTGTTGTAAACAGTTCTACATTTTTGTCCCTCTCCTCTCTACAAAGACTGAGCTGGAAGATACTTACTTACATTAAGGTCATCTTACAGTATTTGTCCTCTATTAGGAGAGGCTCTACACTGAATACTGGCATCTTGTAGGACTGGGGACAGGACCAAACAAAATTAAGACTGCACTAGGAATTTAGTACCACTTAACTTTTCCATAACCCACTTAGAGAACAAAGTTTGGTTTACTTTCCAAGACTTTCGCCAAAAAACCCACGTGACCCCAAAAAACCTAAAATTTAATAAAATCGAACTCTGCAGTTCTATTAGCTCCTTTACATAGGTCAGCCATTATGCACCAATGTGGCTATAGATCAAATGGGGGACCTTGGAGATTAGGCAGATGACAATGCAGAGTAGTCAGAATCAAACTCGATACTCTTACATGCCTGCCAGTCTTTACAGACACCACCTTAAAAGTATGAACTCCCTGCATAATGCTCTGTAACCACAGTCTGCTGTACTCTTCTACTGCAAGTTAAGACAAATCAGTCACAAAGCATATGGTCAGTGAAGACACCATATTGTATGCAACCACTACCTTCAATTCTCCAACACATCCTTGCTAACAAAGTCACTTAATATTTGTATGTTATTTCAAATGTGTACCAACATATTGCCTTTTCTACACAAATCTTCGTGCATCATACAGAAACACAACATGTACAATGCATGAAGTCTAAACCTGAAGGTTCCAACACTACCTAAAAAAGCAAACAATCTTGACAAGTTTGATAAGCCAAATTACAATTAGGACGTTTGGTTAAATCTCTGCAACACAATAAAAAAAAAACAAAGATTTCCTATTGCATGAATAAGCCACCTGCAAAAGCAGCTTCCATCATACGTGACTGGGAGGGCAGATCAATCCACATCAGCCAGAGTTCTTTTCTCTCAGAGGCATCAAGGGGGAGGATTTATATCACATAACTGACAACTTGGGTACTGGAGGCAGCACAAAATCCCATGACAGCAAACACTACCTCACTGGTGTAGTAGCTGTAAACAATCTCAGTAATGTGTTGGTTGCTGGTGGTGTATTCAAGGGATAAGCCAGGCTGCAAGGTTTAGGGTTTGCAATTGTGGATGCAAAATCTGTCCCGCCTGCTGGGACAGCAGGGTAGGAGTCTGGTGAAGGTGCCAGGGAGGCACCGTAGTCAGACTGCGCAAGAGTGGGTACCAGTGCTGGTGTGGCCAGTGAGGCAATAAGAATTGCCCTTGGCCTGTCCTGTTTTATAATGAGTAGTACTTTTGAGAGAAGGGGCAGAGGGAGAACGGCATAAATTGAGAGGTTTTCCAATTGAAAGGATAGGGCATCCACCCTCCTGGCCCTGATGTGAGGGTTCCTGGTACAGAATTTGCTCAACTGGTGGTTCTTTGAGGCAGCAAATAGGTACACCTCTGGTGTACCACAACTCTGGATCAGAAGCCTGAAGGTGCTGGGCTCCAATTTCCACTTGTGTGGGTCTAGGAGATTTTAGCTTAAGTCGTCTGCCAGTGAATTTTGTTTGCCTGGCAGGAAATGAGTTTGTAGATGCCCTTGGTTGCTCAAGGCTGTGATCCACAGGGCCATGGCTAAACAGCAGAGTGGGTAAGAATGGGTCACTGTTGCAGTCATTACATTTGGGTAGATTCCCAAAGCTAAGGTTGGGAGGAGGAATTTAAATAGAATTAGGACCAGCTATAAGGCCCTGCAAGACTGCAGTGGCAAAACCAGCTCTGGATTTAGAGAAAATTGGCAAATGATAATGCTTGGTGAAAATATGCACAGAACTCCAGGTAGCAGCTTCTACCATATCCCTTGTAGGGACGCCCCTGAGAAAGGCTGCAGAGGTAGATGCAGCCCTGGCTGAATGGGGTCTGATGCCCTGTGGGATAGGTTTTCCATGGTGCTTACAGCAAAAATGAATGCAATGGCCTTTCCATTTTGAAATGGTTTGCTTTGAAATAGCTTCCCCTCTGTCCCTGCCGCAAATGCCACCAGCAGTTGTTCAGATTTCCTTTGAGGTTTAGTCCTGTCGAAGAAGAATTTAAGTTGTCTGTGCACATCTGAGGAGTGCAGAATTCGTTCCCCTTTGTTCTATGGGTTAGGAAAGAATGTAGGCAAATGAATGGACCAATTAAGAGCCACACTGGATATCACTTGGGCATGAAGGAAGTATAGGTTCTGAGGGACACCCTGTCCACATGAAAGATAAAGAAAGGCTCTACTGTCATAAGGGCCTGTAACTCAGATACCCTTCTTGCAGAAGTGATTGCTAAAAGGAAAGCAGTTTTCCAGGAAAGGAATTTTAAATCTGCAATAGCAGCTGGCTCAAACAAAAGGAAGAGCGAGTTTCTCCAAGACAAAGTTAAGGTCCCAGGCAGGAGTTGGAGCTCTCCTCGGTGGCCTTAATATTTTGGTCCCTCTGAAGAACTGCTTGAGCAGTGGGTGAGAGAAGAGGGGAGGCTCTGTGCTATAATGAGTTGAAATGGCTGAGGCATGAATTCTGATTAAGGAAAAGGACAAGCCCTTATGAAGCATTTCAGTCAAATATTGTAGAATCTGAGATAAATTGGGCACTGCTGCACTCATCCCTTGAGAATGGTTCCAGGTACAAAATCTTTTCCATTTTGCAGCATAAGATTTTCTAGTACTAGGCCACCTAGCCTCTAAAATGATATCCATCACTGATTTACTGAGGGGTGGTAAAGGAGAGATTGGGTAATTAGCCAAGATGCAAGGTTCAGGGTTTGCAGCTGAGGGTGCAGAATCTGGTTCTACTGCTGAGACAACAGGGAAGGAGTCTGAGGCAGGTACCATGGGGCCAAGTGTGACACACTGCGCAGGTGGGGGTACCAGTGTTGGCGTGGCCAGTCTGGTGAAATTAAAATAGGCCTTGGCTTGTCCCGTTTGATCTTTAGTAGTACCTTGGAGAGCAGAAGCAGAGGAGGAAAGGCATAAACTGATAGGTTTTTCCAGCTGAAGGATAGAACATCCACTTTCCAAGCTAGTTTGTGGGGAATCCTTGTGCAAATTTGTCCAAGTGATGGTTCTGGGGGGGAGGCAAAAAGGTCTACATCTGGGCTCCCCCATTTTAGTCAACATGATGAAAATCCTTGGTTCCAGTTTCTAATCGTGTGGGTCCATGAGGTTCATGCATAGTCCATCTGCCAGTGTATTTAGTTTTCCTGGCAGGAATTGAGCTTGTAGATTCACTTTGTAGCTCAAAGGCTGTGTTCCACAATGCCACGGCTAGTCCGCAGAGGTGATAAAGAGTGCATACCCCCCCTGCTTGTACCCCCCCTGCTTGTTTATGTACTACATGACCATGGTGTTGTCCATCTTTACCATTAGTTGTCCTGGAAGAATGTGATCCTTGAAGGATGTCAGAGCATTCTGTACAGCTAACATTTCTTTTTGATTTGTGTAGGTGCATTTGACCTGGGTTCTATTTGCCCTGAATGCACTTTCCTGCCAGGTAAGCCCCCCATGCATAGTCTGAGTCTGTTAAGCTTTGGGCAGCAGGGGGTAGTGTGAATGGTAGTCCCTTGTTTTGGTGGCAGGCCTCTGACCACCAAAAGAACTGTAGGCGTAGGCAAGGTATGACCGGAATAACAGCTTCTAGAGCCTGTGAATGTTGACACCATAGGTTTTTGAGATACCATTGCAGATGTTCTTCGTGTTTCACTATTGCAGTCATTACATTTGGGTAATCCTGCTGGCAGGTTGTCCTCAGCCAGCCTGAATTCCAAAGTCTTGGGTCCTGCGTCGGCTGCTGTCGCCCCTTCCCTGACGTCAGGTCGTCAGGGCTATAAAAGAAGCAGCCGACACCATTTTCTTCAGTCTTTCCTGCCATGCGGTGCCCGAAGCAGAAGCAGTTCGCAAGTGCCGGTCGGCAGACTCCTGAGGTTTTCGTGTTTGAGTTTCAGATCCGAAGTCTTCAAAAAAAAGCTAAGTACCCCGATAGGGAAACTTTTTTCTTGCTCCGGACGGGTCAGAAAAAGTTAATTGTATTTCTTGTGGAAAGCAAATACCTCATAAGGATTTTCATTCTTACTGTATTCCTTGCCTAGGCCCTGATCACAACGTTACTGGTTGTCGGTTTTGTGCTACATTTAACAAACGCACTATTAAGTGTCGGTATGACTTTGCTTTAAACTTTTTTGGATGCCGGTTTAATTATCCTGAAATGTCGGATAGCCATCAGACTACAGGAGTTTACAAAAAACGCAAAGGATAGAGAAAAACAACAGAGCGCAAAACAGGCGATGAAGCTTCTCCTAAGCCAGTCGCCCGTTCTCAGTTTGGTGCTTTCGCAGCCCCTGACGCCCGCTACTTTACAGTCGCAGACCACTACAGACTCCCACGTGGAGTCGGCCATGCCGCTGGATACTCAAGGTATTGGAGCCTCGGACGCTAATCCTTCAGATGGGTCCGGAGCCACTGAGCAGGTACCGGCTTGAGGGTGTGTTCAGACCAAAGCATCTTTACATTAAAACGACTTAGCTTCAAAGGCAAAGACTAAAGCACCTTCTAAAGCAAGGAAACAAACTCAAGAGCCACGTGGACAGGCCTCTATGCCCAAAAAACAGATGCTCAAAATGGCCGAAAACTTGATTACCTTGATCAGGGGGTTCCCATCCCCCTCCTGATAAGAGGCCTAGGCAAGACACTGACTATGAATCTTCAGATCAGTTTTCTATTTCTTCTGATTCCTCTTCTGATCAGGAATATTCTCTTCCCCCCTATGAGGATTCTGATGCTGAAGAATCTATACCTTCAGCATCTCCTCCTGAGGACTATTCTTTTGGGGAAACCTTGCATACCATGAGGGAGCATTTCCACTGGGAGAACCAAGATTTTTCTGAATCGAAAAAGAGGCTCAGGGATTTTCTTTTACTACCTCAGCACAGGCCTCTAGCCATTCCACCTGTGTTAGACATTGTAGATGATGTGTTTTTGGAGTCTAGTCTGACCCCTGACTCCTTAACCCCAGCTCCTGTTAAGCCTGACAGATATTACAGGGTTCCTGACTCGCACAAATTTCTTTTTAAAAACCCTCCTGCAGACCCAGAAACTATTCCACAGGGTCCAAAGGAAGTTAAGGCTTCCACTGCAAAAAAACCCAACCCACTCTGACAGATTCAAGGGCACTGGATAGATGGGGAAAAAAGGTTTACAAATCTGCAACTTTGGCTATAATGGCCTTAAACTGTCAATTTCATATGCTTAAGTATCAGCAACATGTCATGGGATTGCTTAAACAGAAAATGTTAAATTCTAAATGTGCAGAAAACAAGGAAATGCAGGATTTATTGTATGCAGCAGAACAAGTTGGAAAACATACCTTGCAATGTGGTTTTGATTCTTTGGAGGCCTTCTGCAGGGCCGCAGTTACGGGTTCAGTAATTAGAAGGCATGCTTGGTTAAAGGAACAAAATCTGCCTGATCATGTTAAAGTTAAATTACTAGATGCATCTTTACAGCATGATACTTTGTTTGCTGTTAAGGCAGACAAGGTGTTAAAGAAAATGGAGGACAAAGCTAAATCTATGCAAACTGTCAAATATTTTTTACAAGTACAGCCACCTAGGTTTAGTAGACACCGGCCTACAAAAAATTGGTCCTTTCCTGTGTCAGACAGACCTCAAAGGGGCAGATCCAGATGGCCTAGGGGAAGATACCACGTGCAAGGTTCTTATAGGCCCAAGCAATGGGGTGTTTCTACCTCCAAAGCTGGAGAAGACGGATCACAAACAAACAGAAAACAGTCCGAATGACTCCCCCCTGCCTGCACCAAGCACTTATCTTCTGGCAGCACCCTTAGGGGGAAAATTAGCACTTTTTGTTCAAAATTGGCACATCATAACCCAGGAAAAGTAGGTTCTAAACATGGTGTCACAAGGCTACAAGTTCCATTTCCATACTCTGCCAAAGGCAAACGGCTAGCCAGATCTGCCAAAACATCAAAGGGCAGAGGCACAAAAACAAGTCTCATTCCTCATGGACATGGAGGCCATTCAACAAGTGCCAGAGCAAAAGCAGGGACAAGGATTTTTACTCGAGACTGTTTTGGTACCCAGAAAGGACAAGGCCTGGAGGCAGATACTGGACCTATCTATTCTGAACACTTTCCTGGATATTCCAAAATTCAAAATGTTGACTTTGCAGCAGCTTCTGCCCATGCTGGGCAAGAATGTTTGGCATGTGACTTTAGACCTAAAAGAGGCATACTTGCATGTTCCAATCAGACAATCATGCAAAAGATGCCCAAGATTCAAGGCTGGTTCAATGCATTACCAATTCTCTGTACTGCCCTTTAGCTTATCTACTGTGCCCAGGGTTATCAAATGCGCCCAGGTTCTTTACAAAGTGCCTGGCACCAGTAACTGCATTCTACAGACAAAGAGGAATACAAATACATCCTTACTTGGACGACGGTCTCATTCAAGCAGAGAACAAGGACATTCTACTTCAACATCTGGCTTTTGTGAAAAGACTTCTAACATGCCTAGGGTACACAGTCAACAAAAATAAACCAAAACCAGTACCCTCACAAGAGATAATAATCCTGGGTGCAAGCTTGAATACAACTGCCCAGATGGCTTATCTCATGCCAGAAAGGCAACTGACTACCTATTTCAAAATGCTGGCAACAAAGGCCCAGTTATCTGCAAGAAAAATTCTGCAAGCTTTGGGCTTCATGGCATCCTGCTAATTCCATATATGCAAGACTGCATATGAGGAAACTTCAATGGTACCTGAAAACTGTTTGGACTCAACACTGCCACAGCCTGGAAAAAGTCATTACTCTCATTCCCTGCCTGCAGCAGGTGTTTCAATGGTGGTAAAAGGCTTGTCACCAGAATAAGGGACAGCCATTCACATTACATCCAGCCAGGCAGACCCTAACAATGGATGCATCAGACTATGCCTGGGGAGCTCGCATGACAGGAAGATGCATTCAGGGTACATGGTCCTCAAACCAAATGCATCTACATATCAATCAAAAAGATGTTAGCTGTTCAAAATGCCCTGACAGCCTTCAAGGACCTACTTCATCCGGGACAACTACTGATAAAGACAGACAACACCACAGTCATGTGGTACATAAACAAGCAGGGGGGCACACATTCTTATCCCCTTTGCAGACCAGCCATGTCCTTGTGGGACACAGCTTTGACTTACCAAGTACATCGGCAGGCACAATTCCTGCCAGGAAAGAAAAATACTCTGGAAGATAAACTAAGCAGAAACCTCATGGATCCCCACGAGTGGAAGCTGGATCCACAAGTCTTCAGCATAACAAGGAAATGGGATGCCCGGACATAGACCTATTTGCCACCCCTCTCAATTACAAACTAAAAAAATTCTGCACAAGGACTTATCACAGACAAGCATGGAAAGTGGACGCCCTATCTTTCAGCTGGAAAAACCTATCAGTATATACCTTTCCTCCACTGCCTCTCCTCCCCAAGGTGCTCCTAAAGGTCAGACAGGAGAAGCCAAAGATGATACTGATTGCCCCAGACTGGCCACGCCAGTACTGGTATCCAATACTAAGAAACTTACCTCTATACCCAGCTTGGGCCTTACCTCAAATACCTCGACTACTGTCCCAGCAAAACAATCAGTTCATGCACAGCCAACTCAGGACATTAAACATGGCAGCATGGCGGATAATGTAGTCAAACAAAAAACATCTCTCAGTAAAGCAGTGATGGATGTCAATCTTGAAGCCAGAAGGCCTAGTACTAGGAAGTCTTATGCTGGAAAAATGGAACAGATTCCGTGCCTGGAACCAGGCATAAGGAACTGATACAGCAGTACCAAATATTCCTCAGATTTTGCAATACTTAACTGAGATGCTGCACAAAGGCCTATCTTTTTCATCAATTAAAATTCATGCCTCTGCCATTTCAGCTCATTACAATACAGAGCCACCACTTTTTTCTCACCCTTTATTAAAGCAGAACCTCAGAGGAGCCAAAAATTTAAGGCCCCCAAGGAGACTACCAATACCTGCATGGGACCTCAACTATGTCTTGAAAAAGCTCACCCTGCCTCCTTTTGAGCCACTGCATTCGTTTCTGCTACTTACACCATGGCAAGCCAGTGCCTAAGGGCATTAGGCCTCATTCCACCAGAGCTGCAGCCACCTCAGCAGCCTTTCTCAGGGGAATACCAACCATAGACATTTCAGAGGCGGCTACTTGGGAGTTCAGTGCACACCTTTACAAAGCATTATCGTCTGTCACTTTACTCTAAATCCAGGGCAGGCTTTGCCACTGCAGTTCTGCAGGGCCTCGTAGCCGCTCCTACTGCTGTCTAGTTCCAGCCTCCCAACCATAGCTTTGGGATTCTACCCAAATGTAATGACTGCAACAGTGAAACACGAAGAACATAGTACAGTTGTGTACACTTACCATAAATGTAGATGTTTGAGTGTATTCACTGTTGCAGTCCAGGTTACCCACCCGTCTTCCCCCTTTTTTCTTTTGGATCTAATCTTTCCTTCTCGGATTTTTACTACCCAAGTGCTGTATTTGCTTTTAGATGTAGGTAAAATTTATATTGGTGTATTTGTGAATATACATATAAACTTTGGCTACCCTTTTTGGGGGCACCTGACATCTGGGGCAAGAAAAACTGAGGAAAATGGCGTCGGCTGCTTCTTTTATTCCCCTGACGACCTGATGTCAGGGAAGGGGTGACAGCAGACGACGCATGACCCAAGACTTTGGAATTCAGGCCGGCTGAGGGCAACCTGCCAGCAGGATTACCCAAATGTAATGACTGCAACAGTGGATACCACTCGAACATCTACAGTTATGGTAAGTGTACACAACTGTACTTTTCCTCATATGCAGCCTTGCATATGGAATTAGAAAAATGCAGGAGGCCATGAATTCCAAAGCTTGCAGCATTTGCCTTGCAGATAAAGTACAGTTGTGTACCTACCATAAATGTAGATGTTAGAGTGTATTCACTGATGCAGTCGTTACACTTGGGTTATCCTGCTGACAGGCTACCCACAGTCGGCCTGAATTCCAAAGTCCTGGTCCGGCGTCGGTTGCTGTCGCCTCTTCCCCGACGTCAGTGCGCCAGGGGTATAAAAGATGCAGCCGACGCCATTTTCTTCAGTTTTTCTTGCCCCAGATGTCAGGTGCCCCCAAAAGGGTAGGCTAAAAATTCTGCTCATAAAAAAGCATGCACTAACAAACATTACCTTCATCTACAAGCAAATACACCATATAGGTTGTATAGAAATAGAGAAGTACAGATAAGTCCCAGCAATGAAAGGGGGATGGAGGGAGGGTAATCTGGACTGCAACAGTGAATACACTCTAACATCTACATTTATGGTAGGTACACAACTGTACTATGTTCATAGTGTTTCACTGTTGCAGTCATTACACTTGGGTTGAATCCCAAAGCTGAGGTTGGGTGGCTGGGGCATAGATAGAATTAGGAGTGGCCTATGAGGCCCTGCAGAACTGAAGAGTAAAGAAGCAAGTGGTAGTGCTTTGTAAAAGTGTGCACTGAAGTCTAAGTTGCAGCCACCAAAATGTCCTTGGTTGGTGGTACTCTGAGGAAGGCTGCTGAAGTGGCTGCTGCTCTGGTTGAATGTGGCCTAATGCCCTTAGGCACTGATTTGCCATGTTGTGAATAGCAGAAACGAATGCAGTGGCTTATCAATTTTGAGATAGTCTACTTTGAAATAGCTTTTCCTTGTGATCCTGCAGCATGTGCCACTAAGAGTTGCTCAGTCTTTCTGAAGGCTTTAGTTATGTCCAAGTAGAAGCGTAGCTGTCTGTGTATGTCCAAAGAACACAGTAGTCTCTCCCCCTTATTCTGTGGGTTTGGATAAAAGGTAGGCAAATGAATGGTTTGGTTAAGAGCCACACCAGACACTACCTTAGGCATAAATGTTGGGTTTGCCCTTAGAGAAACCCTGTCCGGATGGAAAATAATAAACGGGTCCACGGCCATTAGTGCCTGTAACTCGGACTCTTCTTGCTGAGGTTATTGCTAGGAGAAGAGCTGTTTTCCATGATAAGTATTTTATCTCAGCTGTACTGGCTGGCTCAAAAGGAGACAGTGTGAGTTTTTCCAAGGCAAAATTGAGGTCTCCATTCAGGTGTTGGAGCTCTCCTTGGAGGTCTTATGTTTTTGGCCCCTCTGAGGTACTGCCTTAGCAGTGGATGTGAAAAAATAGGTGGATCCGTATTGTAATGAGCTGAAATGGCAGAGGCATGGATCTTAATTGATGAGAAGGATAGGCCTTTGTCCAGCATCTCAGTTAGGTATTGTAAAATCTGAGGAATATTTGATACAAGCGCATCTATTCCTTGTGCCTGCTTCCAAGTACAGAATCTCTTCCATTTTTCTGTGTAAGATTTTCTGGTGCTGGGCCACCTGGCCTCCAAAATAACATCCATAACTGCTTTAGAAAGAGGTGTGTTCCGAATGGTTAAATTTTCAGCCATGCAGCCAGATTCACGGTTCTGAGTTGGTTGTGCAGGATCTGATTGTTTTGTTGGGTCAGCAAATGAGGAATTTGGGGTAATGTCCAGGCTGTGCCTTGAGACAAGCTCTAAGATTGGGTACCAGTGCTGGTGTGGCCAGTCTGGGGCAATCAATATCATTTTTGGCTTCTCTTGTCTGACCTTTAGGAGTACCTTGGGGATGAGAGGCAGTGGACGAAAGGCATATACTGTAAGGGTTTTCCAGCTGACTGATAGGGCATCCACTTTCCATGCTTGTTTGTGATAAGTCCTTGTGCAAAATCTCTGTAGTTGGCAGTTGAGAGGAGGCAAACAGGTCTATGTCTGGGCATCCCCATTTCCTAGTTATCATGCGGAAGATTTGTGGATCTAGTTTCCACTCGTGAGGATCCTTGAGATTTCTGCTTAGTTTGTCTGTCAGAGTATCTGTTTTTTCCTGGCAGGAATTGTGCTTGCAGGTGTACTTGATAAGTCAATGCTGTGTTCCACAAAGTCATGGCTTGTCTGCAGAGGGGGTAGGAATGAGTGCCTCCCTGCTTGTTTATGTACCACATGACTGTAGTACTGTCCGTCTTTACCAGCAGTTGTCCTGGATGAAGTAGATCCTTGAAGGCTGTCAGGGCATTCTGAACAGCTAGCATCTCGTTTGATTGATATGAAGATGCATTTGGCTTGCTGGCCATGCTCCCTGAATGCATTTTCCTGCCATGTGGGCCCCCCAGGCACAATTTGATGCATCTGTTAGTGTTTGCTTGGCCGTGGGTAGAGTGAATGGCTGTCATTTTTTGTGGCGACAGGCCTGTGGCCACCATCGAAACTCCTGTTGCAGGCAGGGAATGAGGGTAATTAATGCTTCTAGGCTGTGGCAATGTTGAGTCCAAACACTTTTTAGATACCATTGTAGTTTCCTCATATGCAGTCTTGCATATGGAATTAGTAGAATGCAGGAAGCCATGAAGCCCAGAGCCTGCAGAATTTTTCTTGCAGATAACTGGGTCTTTGTTGCCAACATTTCGAAGTAAGAAGTCAGTTGCCTTTGTTTGTCTGGTGTGAGATAAGCCATCTGGGCAGTTGTATTTAAGCTTGCACCCAGGATATTATCTCTTGAGAAGGTACTAGTTTTGATTTTTTTTCGTTTACTGTGTACCCTAAGCAAATTAGTAATCTTTTTACAAACGCCAGATGCTTCAGTAGAATGTCTTTGTTCTCTGCTTGAATAAGGCAGTCATCCAAGTAAGGGTATATTTGAATTCCTCTGTCTGCAGAAAGCAATTACTGGTGCCAGGCATTTTGTGAAGACTCTGGGCGCAGTAGATAAGCCAAAGGGCAGTGCAGATAATTGGTAGTGCATTGATCCAGCTATGAATCTGAGGTATCGTCTGCAATATTGTCTGATTGGGACATGCAGGTATGCCTCTTTTAGGTCCAAAGTTACAAGCCAAGCCTTCTTGCCCAGCATGGGCAGAAACTGCTGCAGAGTCAACATTTTGAACTTTGGAACGTCCAGAAAAGTGTTTAGAATAAGACAGGTCCAGTACTGGTCTCCAGGCTTTGTCCTTTCTGGGTACCAGGAATAGTCTTGAGTAAAATCCTTGTCCCTGCTCTTGCTGTGGTACTCGTTGAATGGCCCTCATGTCCATGAGGGATGTAACTTGTTTTTGTGCCTCTGCCCATTGATTTTGTGGCAGGTCTGGCATCCCTTTTGCCTTTGGCAGGGTGTGAAAGTGGAACCTGTAGCTCTGGGACACTATATTCAAGACCGATTTTTCCTGGGTGATTATACGACAATTTTGTGAAAAAAGTGCTAGTTTTCCCCCTCAGGGAGCTGCCAAAAGATAAGTCCTTGGTATTGGCAGAGGAAAGTCATTGGGACTGTTTTCTATATGGCTGTGATTGGTCTTCTCCGCTTTTGGAGGTAGAAGCGCCCCATTGTTTAGGCCTGTATGAGCCTTGGGGCTGGGATCTGCCTCTAGGGTGTCTGTATCTGCCTCTTAATGGCCTGCGACACTGGAAAGGACCAATTCTTTGAAGGCCAGTTCTTGCTAAATCTGGGTGGTTGTACCTGTAAGAAATCCTTAACTGTCTGCATAGATTTTGCTTTATCCTCCATTTTCTTTAACACCTCTTCTGCCTTAACACCAAATAAATTATCATGCTGTAAAAAGGAGCATCCAATAATTTTGCTTTAACATGATCAGGCAGATTTTGTTCCTTTAACCAAGCATGCCTTCTAATAACAGTACCCGTAACAGCGGCCCTGCAAGAGGCCTCCAGTGAATCAAAACCACATTGCAAAGTATGTTTTCCCACTTGTTCAGCTGCATGCAATAAATCCTGCATTTCCTTGTTATCTGCGCATTCAGAATTTGTCAACATTTTCTGTTTTAGCAGTGACATTAAATATTGCTGATATTTAAGCATATGAAACTGACAATTTAAAGCCCTTACAGCCAAGATAGCAGAAGTGAAAACTTTTTTCCCCATCTATCCAGTGCCCTAGAATCCCTAATCAGAGGGCACAGGGTTTTTTTGCAGTGGAAGCCTTGACCCCCTTTGGGACCCTGAGATATAGTTTCTGGGTCGGCAGCAGGGTTTTTATATAGAAATTTGTGGGAATCTGGATCCCTGTAGTACCTGTCTGGCTTAACCGGTGCAGGGTGCAGAGAGTCAGGAGACAGGCTGGACTGTGAAAATACATCTACTATGTCCAGAACAGGTGGAATAGCAAGAGGTCGGTGCTGAGGTAGTAAAAGAAAGTCTCTGAGCCTTTTCTTTGATTCTGAGTATTCTTGGCTCTCCCAGTGAAAGTGCTCCCTCATGATGTGAAGGGATTCCCCAAAAGAATAATCCTCAGGAGGAGAGGCTGAAGGAATAGACTCTTCAGCATCAGAATCCTCATAGGGAGGAAGGGAGTATATCCCTGTTCAGAAGAGGAATCAGAGGAAATGGAAACCTGATCTGAGGATTCATATTCTGTCTCTTGCCTAGGCCTCTTATATGGAGGGGGATGGGAACCCTTGATCAAAGTAAATAGGTGTTCGGCCATTTTAAGCATTTGTTTTTTAGGCATGGAAGTCTGTGCCAAAGAATGCAGTACTTGTTTCTTTGCCTTTAGAACTGCTTTAGCCTTTGCCTTTGAAGCTGAGGTTGGCTTAACATACAACTGTGTAGGTCTGAAAACAGCCTCAGAAGCCGATGCCTGCTCAGCGGCTCCGGGCCCATCTGAGGGAATAGTTTCCGAATGTCCAATACCTAGAGTACCCAGAGGCCTAGTCGGCTCCACTGAGAACCGGCAAACCGGCAACTGGCCTAAGCGGAGGCCTCATCGTCTGTTTTGGACCTCGGATACCTGCCCTTTTCCTTGCGCTTTTTATAAACTCCGGTCGTCGGCTGTTCCGACGGCATTATATAATTAAATCTTTGGCCAAAGTAATGAAAGGCAAAATCGAACTGACGCTTAATAGTGTGTTGGTTAAATCTAGCACAAAACCGACAGCTAGCAACGTCGTGGTCAGGGCCTAGGCAAGGAATACAGTAAGAATGAAAATCCTTATGAGGTATTTGCTTCCCACAAGAAATACAAATAACTTTTCCTGACATCAGTCTGGAGCAAGAAAAAAGTTTCCCCAACGAGGTATTTAGCTTTAATGAAGACTTCGGATCTGAAATTCGGTTTTGAAAATCTCAGGAGTCGGCCGACCGGCACCTGCGAACCGCTTTTGCTTCGGGCACCGCACGGCAAGAAAGACTGAAGAAAATGGCGCTGGCTGCATCTTTTATACCCTTGGTGCACTGACATCAATGAAGAGGCGACAGCAACCGATGCCAGACCAGGACTTTGGAATTCCGGCCGACTGCGGGTAGCCTGCCAGCAGGATAACCCAAGTGTAATGACTGCAACAGTGAAACACTAACATCTGGGTTTTTGTGGCCACTTGTTTGAAGTAGGTTGTCAAATGAGTCCATTTCTCTGGCGTCAGGAAAGCCATCTGGGAAGTTGTATTCCAAGCTTGTTCCCAAGAATATAATTTGTTGACAGGGTACCAGATGTGATTTCTTTTCATTTATGGTGTATCCCAGACAAGTCAGCACCCTTTGAACAAAGGCCAGATTGATTCAAAAGTATGGCCTAGTTTTCTGCCTGAATTAGACAATCGTCAAGGTATGGGTATATTTGAATATTTCTTTGCCTGCAGAATGCAATGACTGGAGCTAGGTGGAGCTAGGCACTTTGTGAATACCCTGGGTGCAGTAGATAAGCCAAAGGGCGATGCAGAGAACTGATAGTGCATGTAGCCTGCTTTGAAGCGTAGGTATCTTCTGCAAGACTCCCTGACAGGGATGTGAAGGTATGCTTCTTTTAAGTCTAGTGTTGCCAACCATGCATCATTGCCTAGCATATGAAGCAGGTGAAGAGTCAGCATCTTGAATTTTGGAATCACCACAAAGGTATTTAGAGTAGAAAGGTTCAGGATAGGACGCCGTGTATTGCCTTTTCTGGGTACCAGAAAAAGTCTCTAATAGAAACCTTGTCCCTTTTCCTTTTCTGATACCAACTGAATAGCCCCCATGCTTGAGAGAGAGTGTACTTGATTTTGGGCCTCTGCCCACTCACTTGGTGTTGTTAAGGTGTGAAAGTGAAATCTGTATCCTTGGGACACTATTTAAAACCCATTTGTCCTGGGTAATGAGTTCCCAGTTTTTGGCCTGCAGACCAATCTTTCCGCCTGAAGGAGCATTCAGTTGGGATGTGCTTGGAAGTTTTAAAAGCAAGTCATTGAGACAGTTTTCCATGGGGGGGGGGGGTGTCTTACTACTCCCTGATTTGGGTGCAAAACCCCCCCAACTGCTTAATCGTGTATGTCCCCTGGGACTGAAACCTGGGGTTTCTTCTGTCTGGTTTGACTTGAGAAGACCTAGAAGGGGCTGGAAAGGACCAATTCTTAGAGGACCGGTGCCTACTAAATCTAGGAGGCTGAACTTGTAAGAAATCTTTAATAGTTTCCATAGATTTAGCTTTACCTTCCATCTTTTTAAGAACAGCAGCCCTGCAAGAGGACTCTAATGAATCAAATCCATATTGCAAAGTATGTTTTCCAACCTGTTCAGCAGAAGGCATTAAATCCTGTAATTCTTTATTTTCCGCACAGTCAGGAATCATCATCAGTTTCTGTTTAAGCACTCCAATAACATGTTGCTGATACTTTAACATATGAAACTGGCAGCTTAAAGCCCTAATGTTCAAGGTTGCAGAAGAGTAAACCTTCTTACCCAATCTATCCAGTGCCCTAGAGTCTCTATCAGAAGGGGTAGGATTTTTAGCAGTAGAAGCCTTAATGCCCTTGGGTCCCTGTGAAAGTCTCTGGATCGGCAATAGGATTTTTAAAAAGGAACTTGCACGAATCAGGAACCCTGTAATATCTGTCAGGTTTTCTGGGAGCAGGAGGCAAAGAATCAGGGGCCATGCTAGATTCCAAAAAAGCATCAACAATGTCTAGTACAGGAGGAATAGCTAAAGGCCTATGCAGAGGCAGGAGTAAGAAATCCCTAAGCCTCTTTTTTGAATCAGAAAAATCCTGGCTTTCCCAGTGGAAATGTTCCCTTAGGGTATGTAAGGTTTCAACCAAAAGAAAAATCCTCTGGAGTGGAAACAGAGGGAACACAGTCCTCTGCATCAGAGTCCTCATAAGTAGATGAGGACAAATCCAGATCATCAGAAGAATCAAAAAAATCAGAATCCTGGTCAGACAATTCAAACAACTTCAGTCCTAGGTCTCTTAGAAGGTGGAGGTTGGCTTCCTCTGATTAGAGTTATAAGATCTTCAGCCATTCTTATTTGTTTTTTTAGGCATAGATGCCTGTGTATGTTGCCTGGGCGTTGTTTTTTTAAGCATGGTTCGTAATTTAGGCCTAAATGAAAGAGGTGTCGGTTTAATATGCACGTCCGTAGGCCTGAACACACCCGCAGAAGCCGGTGCCTGCACAGCGGCTCCAGACACATCCAAGGTAGAGATATCCACGGGTTCCATAGTTGAAGCATCTCGCGGCATACCAGGCTCCAAATGGGTCTCAGTAGAGGCCTGCGAATCAGAAGTAGCGGGTATCAGGGGCGGGGAAAGCACCTCACTGAGTACCAGTGAACTGGCAACTGGCTTAGGAGAAGCGTCGTCGGCAGTTTTGGACCTCGGCAGCCTATCTCCGTCTATCTTTGCGTTTTTTCGAAATCCCGGTAGTCGGATGGTTAACAGACTATATTTCTGGATAATTAAACTGAGAACCGAAATATTTAGAAGCGAAAAATATGACGACGATAGATAGTGCGCTGATTAAATTAAGCACAAAACTGACAGCAAGGTACATCGTGGTCAGGGCCTTGGCAAGGAATACAGTATGAATGAAAATCTTTATGAAGTATTTGCTTTCCACAAGTAATGCAATTATTAACTTTTACTGACATTGGTAAGGAGCAAGAAAAAGTTTCCCCAACGGGGTACTTAGCTTTAGTTGAAGACTTCGGTTCTGAAAGTCGAAAATGAAAATTTCACGAATCTGCCGACCGGCACTTGCAAACTGCTTCTGCTTTGAGCACTGCACGGCAAGAAAGACTGATGTAATGGTGTCGGCTGCATGTTTTATACCCCGACGACCTGATTTCATGGAAGAAGGGACAGCAACTGACGCAGGACCAAAGACTGTTTAACCAGGCCAATTAAGGGCTACTGCAAGCAGACAACCCAGATGTAATGACTCCAACAGTGAAACACTAAGAATATCAGGATCCCCAACGGTGTACTTAGATTTAGAAGACTTCAGGATTACAAAATTCAAAAACGAAAATTTCAGGTAGCTTCCGACCAGCACTTGCTAACTGCTTCTGCTTCAGGCTCCCGCTCGGCAACAAAGACTGATGTAATGGCATTGGTTGCCTGTTTTATACCCCTGACGACTGGACGTCATGGAAGAAGTGACAGCAACCGACGCAGAAATCCTAAGACTCTGGTATTCGGGCCGACTGAGGACTACCTGTAGGCAGATAACCCAAGTGTGATGACTGCAACAGTGAAACTCAAAGTACAGTTGTGTACACTTACCATAAATGTAGATGTTGGAGTGTATTCACTGTTGCAATCACCACACTAGGGTTATCTGCCTGTAGGTAGCCTTCAGTCGGCCCGAATGACCGTCTTGTGCGTCAGATTCTGTCGCCTCTTTCATGACGTCAGGTAGTCAGGGGTATAAAACATGCAGCAGACACCATTACATCAGTTTTTCTTGCCCCAGATGTCAAAAGCCCCCAAAATAGGAAGCAATTACATGGTGTGGAACACTTTCAGTAAAAAGTAAATACTACTGTCATAAGATATGGCCAAAAAACGAGGATAGGTAATAAGTATAGAAAAGTCAGGGAGCTGGAGGGAAGGAAATCAGGACTGCAACAGTGAATACGCTCGAACATCTACATTTATGGTTAAGTGTACACAACTGTACTATGTTCTCAGTGTTTCATTGTAGCAGTCATCACAATTGGGTTAATTCCCAAAGGTGAGGAAGGGTGGAGGCAGTCAAGAAGTATTAGGGCTGGCGAGCAGGCCTTGCAAGACTGCTGTAGCAAATCCAGCTCTGGATTTAGAAAAGATAGCCAAGTGGTAATGCTTGGTGAAGGTGTGTACTGACCTCCAGGTTGCAGCTTCCAGGATGTCCCTGGTGGGGACTCCCCTGAGAAATGCTGTAGAGGTTTAGGTAGCCCTAGTAGAATGGGTTCTGATCCCCTGTGGGGTAGGTTTTCCATGGTGCTTGTAGGAAAAATGGATGATGTGTGCTGTCCATTTGGAAATGGTTTACTTTGAAATGGCCTTGCCCACTACCCCTGTAGCAAACCTGACTAGCAGCTGGTCAGATTTTCTGAATGGTTTAGTCCTGTCAAGGTAGAACATAAGCTGTCTGTGCACGTCCAAGGAGTGCAGGATCCTTTCCCCTTTATTCTGAAGAGTAGGGGAAAAAGGTTGGTAAATGGATGGATTGGTTTAGAGCCACACTGGATACCACCTTGGGCATAAATGATGGGTTAGCCCTGAGGGGAAACCCTGTCCGCATGGAAGATAATGAAGGGTTCCACAGCCATAAAGGCCTGTAACTCAGATACTCTTCTTGATGAAGTGATGGCTAGAAGTAAGGCTGTTTTGCAAGAAAGGAAGTTTAACTCTGCTGTAGCCGCATGCTCAAAAGGGGAAAGCGTGAGCTTCTCCAGTACAGAGTTAAGGTCCCAGGCAGGAGTGGGAGCTCTTCTCGGGGGTCTTAAATTGTTGCCCCTCTCAGGAACTGTTTGACCAGAGGGTGAGAGAAGAGGGGTGGCTCAGTGTTGTAATGAGCGGAGATGGCAGAGGCATAAATCTTAATTGATGAGAAGGATAGGCCTTTGTGAGCAGCTCTGCTAGACACTCTAGGATAGGAGGCAAGGTGGGCACGGCTGTGTCCTTTCCCTGAGACTGGCTCCAAGAACAGTATCTTTTCCACTTTTCTGAATAGGATTTCCTAGTACTAGGCCTAATGCCATCAAGGATGACATCCACCACCTGTTTGCTGAGGGGTGCTGGTGATGTATTCAGGGAATAATCCAGGCTGCTAGGTTCAGGATTTGCAGCTGAGGATGCAAAATCTGGCCTTCCTGCTGGGAAAGCAGAGAAGGGGTCTGATGGAGGTGCCAGGGTGGCACTGTTGTCAGACTGCATAAAAGTGGGTACCAGTGCTGGCGTGGCCAGTCTGGTGCAATAAGGATAGTCCTCGGCTTCTCCTGTTTGATCTTGAGTAGCACTTTCAAGAGGAGGGGCACAGTGGGAAAGGCATAGACTGAGGTTTTCCCATGTAAAGGATAGGGCATCCACTTTCCAAGCTTGGCAGTGGGGAGTTCTGGTGCAAAATTTGCTCAGTTGAGATTTTGGGGGGAAGCAAAGAGGTCCACCTCTGGTGTCCCCCACCTGTGAATTAGAAGACTGAATGAGTTGGGTTCCAGTTTCCACTCGTGTGGGTCCATTAGATTTCTGCTCAAGTCTGTCAGTGAATTTTGTTTGCCTGGCAGGAATTGAGCTTGCAGGTGCACTTCGTTGCTCAAGGCTATGTTCCACAGAGCCATGGCGAACATGCAGAGTGTGTAGGAATTAGTTCCCCCCTGCTTGTTTATGTATCGCATCACTGTGGTGTTGTCTGTCTTTATCAAGAGTCGCCATGGAAAGATACGGTATTTTGAAGGCTGTCAGTGCATTCTGTACAGCCAACATTTCTTTTTGATCAATATGCAGGTGCATTTGACCTGGGGTCCATTTGTCTTGAATGCATTTGCTTGCCATGTGAACCCACCATGCATAGTCTGATGCGTCTGTTGTCAGGGTTTGGGCAGAAGGGGGTTGAGTGAAAGGGAGTCCCTTGTGGTTGCAGGCCTCTGCCCACCAAAGGAACTCTGTCCTTAGGCAACGAATGATAGGAATCACTGGTTCCAGGTCCTGAGAAGGTTGACTCCAGACACTTTTAAATACCACTGAAGTTTCCTCACATGCAATCTTGCATACACAATTAGGAGAATGCATGAGGCCATGAACCCTAGGGCTTGCAGATAGCTGGGTTTGGTTGGCCATTAGTTTGAAGTAATTTGTCAACTAAACCTTTCCTAGAGTGAGCGATGCCATCTGGGAAGTTGTGTTCAAGCTTACTCCCAGGAATACAATTTTTTGGCTGAGTACCAGATGTGATTTCTTTTTGTTGATGGTATACCCCAGAGAAGTTTAGAGTCTCTTTACAAATGCCAGGTGCTGAAGTAGCAGTTCCTGACTGCCCGACTGAATATGGCAATCGTCCAAGTACGGATAAATTTGAATGTTTCTCTGCCTGCAGTATGCAATGGCTGGAGCCAGGCACTTTGTGAATACCCTGGGTGAAGTAGATAAGACAAAGGGAAGTGCAGAGAACTGCATGGAGCCTGCCTTAAACGTAGTCTAGGGTGGCCAGCCAGGAGTCCTTGGCTAGCATAGGAAGCAGCTGTTTTAGTGTAATCATTCTGAAATTTGGTACCACAAGGAAGGTGTTGAGAATTGACAGATCCAGGACAGGGCTCCAAGAGTTCTCTTTTCTGGGCACCAGAAACAGTCTGGAGTAGAAACCCTGTCCCCTTTGCTCTGTTGGAACAGGTTGAATAGCCCTGATACTGAGAAGAGAAAGTGCTTGCTTTTGGGCCTCTGCCCACTAGTTTGGAAGAAGGTCTGGTAATCTGCCTGGGGCTGGCAGTGAGTGGAAGTAGAATCTGTATCCCTGGGATACAACCAGGGCCGGCCTTAGCTGAAATAGCGCCCTAGGCGAAGTAGTGCTCCGGCGCCCCTTAAGCTCCACCCTCACCACACTCATGAAACATCCCTATTTGAGCCACACCCACTCGGTCATTCCCCAAGAAAGCCACTCCAGTCATTTCCTTACATTATTTAAATGCACAGGAAGAAAAAGGTACCTTGTAATGTAGTTAAACTGCCGCTACCTTTGCATATGTATTTTCTACTTGAAATACCAGAGCCAGATCATGGTCAAATAGGGTTCTAGGAGCACCAACCCAGAGCAGCCCCTCCTGCAGCAAACTCCAGCAGCAGCTCCCTCCTCAGCCATACCAGTATTCCATATATTCTATTATTTGCTTCTACAATGATTACAGATATTGAAATAGTACAAACACAGATAGCCATTTGCTAAACAAACAATACAGTCTCACAATGAAAACAGACTTAGCATGAGCAGTAAACTTGTCTGCCCTTGAAACTCATTCACTGAAATGGCAAAACTCACATTCATTGAAACAGCATGAAAACCCACATCAAAAGTTATACAAGGCATAAACCAAAAACCTGAGATAAAATCATGTATATTTTGTGATTCTAAAGACAACCACAAAGCATTCTATAGGTATGTCAAGAATCTCAATGGCAACACTCAGATCTGCTCTGAGTTACAGCACAATGGCACTAAATATACAGACCCAACTGATATTGCCAACATCTGGCAGACAGGTTCAGTGCTACCTTTACCCCCCTCTCACCCCCTAAAGAGCCCATCTCTATATCGGAAGAATGCAAAGTTACTGTACTCACGGCTGCACAGGTAAAAACCACACTCTTCAAAGCCAAGAACACAGCATCCATGGGACCAGACAACATCCCAGGCTGCGTTCTACACGAACTACAGAACGAACTGGTACCCCATCTAAGTACCATGTTCAATCATAGCCTCACCTCAGGCTTTGTGCCTGCTGAATGGTGCACAGTGACAGTTATCCCACTCCACAAGAGGGGAGCCATCACGGACCCCGGGAACTACCGCCCAATTAGCCTGACGAGCCTGGTCTGCAAGGCCATGGAATGCACCATCATGGAACTTGTAAACAAAGACATTGGTAATCTCCAAACTCTGGACCCCACCCAGTTCGGGTTTGTAAAAGGCAGATCATGTCTCCTAAACCTGATAGACTTCTTTGAAGCAGTCAGCAAAGCCGTAGACAAGGGTAAGGTGGTTCACACAGCCTACCTAGATCTTGCAAAGGCTTTCAACACCATCCCCCCACTCTGGAATTATAGATAAACTCACTAAACTAGGTATAAATCCCTATGTCAAAAGATGGGTTGCCAACTGGCTCAATGACAGAACCCACACTGTGAAAGCAGCAGACACCAAATCCGACTTCAGACCAGTGACAAGTGGAGTACCATAGGGTTCAGTCCTGGGTCCTCTCCTGTTTGGTATCTACTTCTCTGAAGTACAGGCTAACACAGAAAGTCTTTGGCTAACGAAGTTCGCAGATGACTGCAAACTAGGAGCAATAATCGAAACTCCTAACGATGTGGACATCCTACAAAAGAGCCTCACTGGGACAGATGCCTGGTGTCAAAGCCATGGCCTCAAGCTCAGTGCCAAAAAGTGCATGGTCATTCCCTTTGGTAAAAACTCTGTACCCATGAACAACAACATAGGTGGTAGTATACTTAACACCGAAAGTGTGATGAGACCTTGGGACACAGGTGGACAGTAGTCTCTCCTTTGATAATCACATCACCACAGTAGTCAGGAAATCCTTCTACGTGGCACACCTCATCACAAAAGGTTACTCAAGAAAAAAAGAGGTTATTGTTCCCCTCTACTCATCATTCATTAGAGCCATTATAGAGTACAGCACCCCTTTTGGTATGTACCTCACAAGACATCTACAACTGGAAAGGCCACAGAAATACCTCACAAAGAGGATAACCGGCCTCAAACAGATGCCCTACGCAGACCGCCTCAAAAACTCCAGCTTTACTCCGTCGCATATCGCCTACTCAGAGGTGATCTCTGCCTAACATACAAAGTTATGTCAAACCCAGAGCTGTTGGACATGCTCCACTTAAAGAAATCCCAATCCCTCCAAGCTACACGCTCTAGGGACCTAAACCTTGTCACCACAATAAACATGCCGGAGGGATAGATTCCTGTCCCAGAGACTTCCCATACTCTGGAATAAACTACCTATCTATATCAAACAAAGCTCCTCTTTAGCACTCAAGAAAAATCTTGATCATTGGATGAGAAATAGGAAATTCACCCCGGGGATCACCTGTGTGGCTCTGCTCGACAGTGGCACAGGAAAATAATTTTCTTGGGTGGCAAAAGCCAGGGTACCTTTTTGGCTGGGCTTGTATAGGCCCCAGGGCCGATAACCTAGTACCTATCTATGAACCTATAAACTTGTACGGTTGAGAATCAAGCCACTCACCAATCTCTTCTTTGTCTCTTACACGCACACATACATACATATACAGTCTCCCCTGTCCATCACACACACACATGCACACAATCTTCTAGCTCAAGTGGACAAAAATCCATTATCAGGGAAATTTTAACTAATCCTCTTAAACACTGAAAATGTTGTAATAATCACAGATTTAACATTAATATTAATGTGCATTTTCTGAAGGACATCAACTGTGTCACTTAGTAACTGCAGCCTACAAAGATTTGTCAGAAAACCTCAAATTTTATGAGAAACAGAGGCAAACTCGTGGATGGTGGAAAGTTAAGGCACACACCAATCTGTTTTTCTCACTCTCTCTCATTCACTCATGCATACAGTCTGACCAATTATGCACACATGCATACACTCACAAACCACATGAAATGCACATACCCTGCTTGTACCAGAACAGATCCTGAAGATCTGCTTTTTTTCCTGTAGTCTGACTATTTGGGTTGCATATTTAACAAACCACATCATACAACACACACACACACAAAAAAATCTCAACCCTCTTTACTTGCTGTAAAACTAAAAGTAATAAAAATGCAACACAAAACTTCTTTCATTATAATAATTTGGATTTGCTTGGGGAACTATCATTACAGATCTCTGCAGTAACCGGTCAAGAGTACATACATTTTGCATCAAAAAGATGATGTGAATGGATGTTGCAATTGCATGAGCTTATCTGTAATGGCAAAAATGGATGGATTGAGAACAGAAACCATCTGAGTTTCAAGATAAGAAATGTTTTAACAATGAATACTTAAGCTACTTAGCAACTTCTATTAAAATAAAAAAATGAGGCATCAAAGTAAGAATACAGTCATACTATGTATATACAAGATTACAATTATAAGCAAAAGGCAGACTAGAGGGATACTGAATGGCTACAAAGCAGCATTTTTTAATAAAAAAAATAAAACTCATAGTATCTGTTTTATACTTGTACAGTTACATTATCATGTACAAAGGCATGCACATGCCTTTGTGATACGTGTCTTTACTGGTTCTTTAATAGTGACACAACACACCCAACAGTACTGGGATCTCCCTGGTAAACATGTCTTTCTTGATGAGTATACTATAGTAAGAAGCAGTTATCTAACTGAATGTCTTGCCAGAGAGGAAGTGTCCCTAATAACCAATGCTAATGAAGCTGAGTTTTACCTCTTTCAAGACACCAAGATAGATTTTCATCATTCTATAAGATGTCTTATGGGTAACCACAAAACCTGGCAATAATGTGCTAACATTTTCTGTAAAGGAAGGGGCAGGCAGTTATTCATTCCATGGTTCAATAATCTTAAAGCTAGAGTGGCACTTCTGCTGTTAGGATCTCTGCCCAAAAGTGGCAGTAATCCACTGTTGCATGGGCCAAAAGAAATGCATGTATGAGTAAGGTGAAAAAAAAAACAAATCTGTTGCAGCACTTCCATCTTAAACTAAATTGGCTGCCCAAGATTTTTTGGCAGGTTTTGTTTGTACAGGTTTAACTATACTTCAAAGATTAAGAGTGTTGTTAAAAAGCAGATTACTTGTTCAATTGTTTTGCATAACATAACGCTCAGCTTATGTTTTACCATACAAGTTGACAAGTAATGGCTTAATTTACAAGTTGTACAGTTAAAGACTTATAGAAAGAAAGGAGAGCTTGCTTGATTGGCCTACAAGTGACATTTTACCATTCAAACAATACCTGAATTAAATGGTTTCAAACTACGATGATTCTAGTGCCAAAACAAGTCTGACCCCTCCACCCCACCTTGTATTGTGCAGGAGAATGATTTTGAGAACTTTTAGGATTTTAATATTCCAGGTAAATGCATATTGTTTTACTGGCTCCCTGCTGAAATGTCAGTGCTGGTAATACACCTTCCAATACACCATAACGAAAGACTGAAAATACAGGAGAAGAGTGAATATAGAACACTGGCCCTCTTTTAAAAACTCTTTTTGCAGGGCTCATGCCCCCCTTGCACCCTTGATGTGAAGGGTCTATATTATATACTCAGTTTCTAAACTTCGAACCTCATATGATCCAACACCATATGAGCAAAGTCTTGAAACATTTAATATATAATAAAAAAAAAAGAAAAACTTACCAAAATGCTTTGAGCAGGGGGGCAAGCCCCCTGCCCCCCCCCCCACATGGGACTGTACCCTCGACACCCCCCGCTACTTAAATATACCAACTCCAACATCGCACTTGCAGAAAAGGGAAATTTTCCCATTCTGCCCCGTACAGAGCCATTTGTTTTAACCTTCGAACTTCTAAAAGTTTGATCATATGGTGGCGACCACGTGACATTCGAACTTTTACAAGTTAGAGGTTATAATACGAATCCGATCTGAAGACTAGCTCCACAATCTCCCCAGACTGAAATATACCAACTTTGAGATTGCCATACATCAGAGAAAATGAAATATTCTGAGAAATAGCCATCTTGTACTTATTATATACAAGTCCATATTTTTCAGCTTTTACCCAGGTTGTAAAATAGAGTAATCACGACTTCTACTTCAGTTGAATTTCTCCGAATTCTTACTTTTTTTTTTTTACATACCTTGAATTCATGAAATCAGTTTTGCTTCAGTCTTTGACATTTCTATCAATATTGGCTCACTGTTGGAGCATCACAGGGTTGTTTACTTGGTCCACTTTTATTCCATGTACTTGTAAATAAGATATCTAAAATATATGAAATGCTAAACTAATTCAAAATTATGATGATTTTGCTACTGCTAGTTCTGCTTCTTTCCATTTACTCAGTTCCTGGTTAAACTGCATTGTTCTTTTTAAGACATCCAAACCAAATCTATGATTTTCTCTCAAACATTATCTATGTAGTTCCATTTTTGATAGTTACAGGAAAAGCACTTGATGTTTCCTTGAATGACCTTTTAACATTGGTTGAGATCACACAGACACACACACAGACGCACGCACACACACACACACACACACACACGCACACACGCACGCACACACGCACACACGCACGCACACACGCACGCACACACGCACACACGCACACACACGCACACACACGCACACACACGCACGCACACACACGCACGCATGCACACACACACACACACACACACACACACACACACACACACACGCGCACACGCACGCGCACGCGCACACACGCGCACACACGCGCACACACGCACACACACGCACACACGCACGCACACACACGTGCACGCGCGCACACGCACGCACGCACACACACGCACACACGCACGCACACACACACGCATGCACACACGCACGCATGCACACACGCACGCATGCACACTCTCTCTTTCTCTCGCATACAGAAACAGTTTGAATTACACACGCATTCACTTACCTTCTTTCTAAATCAAACTGCCACATGGACTTAGCCCCCCACATCACGGAACGGCTAGCTTAAAATTTGCACGCGACTGCAAATTGGATTTACTTCCAAGCTGGCGTAAGCACATATGATTCTCGTTAAAGGAGAAGATGCTAATACCGCAATCAACCTGCTGCAGCTGTAAAAGTGGGAGGCACTCACCCCCATGGTTCAGATGCCCCCCTTTTTTTTCTTTCTTTTTTTTAATTAGTTTAGTTAGCGCATTCTTTCTTCCCGCCACCTGCTGCAGGCACTGGGAAGAAAGAATGCACTAATTAAACTAATTAAAATAAAAAAATAAGTCAAAATTGCGCCCTTTACAAGGCCGGCCTGTACGGCGCCCTAGGCGGTCACCTAGTTCGCCTATGCCTAAGGCAGGCCATGGATACAATGTTTTAAGACCCATCGGTCCTGGGTAATTTATTCCCATTTTTTGCATGCAGGGCGAGTTTTCCTCCTAGGGGTGCAAGTACTTGGGCATGGCTGGGAAGAATGACAGACAAGTCATTGTGAACTCTTTCCATAAGGGGGTAGCTTACCACTCCCGTTTTTTGAGGTGGGAGCACTCCATAGCTTAGATGTCTGCATACCCCGAGACTGCAGTCTTTGTGGTCGGTTACCCCTGGGTTTGGACTGAAGGCCTGGGAGGGACTGGAAAGGACCAGTTTTTAGAAGGCCAATGTCTACTGAATCTAGGTGGCTGTACCTGCAAGAAATCTATAACAATTTGCATAGATTTAGCTTTTTCTTCTATCTTTTTAAGAAGTGTTTCTGTTTTTTTGCCAAACAAGCGTTCCTGGTTTAACGGAGCATCTAGCAATTTTGCGTTGACATGGTCTGGCAAGATTTGTTCCTTCAGCCAAGCATGCCATCCGAGTACAGACCTAGTGACAGCAGCCCTGCAAGATGCTTCTAAGGCATCAAAACCACCCTGCAAAGTATGTTTACCAACTTGGTTTGCAGAATGCATTAACTCTTGTCAATCTTTATTCTCTGCACAATCTGGAACAACATTTTCTGGTTAATTAGTTCCATGATATGCTGCTGATACTTCAACATGTGAAACTGGCAATTTAAAGCCCTTATGGCAAGAGTTGCAGAGGTGTATACCTTCTTACCCCATCTGTCTAAAGTTCTAAAATCCCTGTCCGAAAAGGTAGGGTTTTTGGCTGTAGTGGCCTTAAGACCTCTAGGAATGGTCTGTGGATCCGCACTAGGATTTTGAGAGAGAAATTTGAGAGAGTCGTGTACTCTATAGTACCGGTCAGGCTTTCTAGGAGCTGGAGGAAAAGTATCAGGGGTAAGACTTGACTCCATGAAGACATCATCTACAATATCCAGGACAGGGGGTATATAGCTAGAGGCCTGTGCTGAGGCAAGTCTAAAAAATTCCCAGAGTCTCTTTTTGGACTGAGGGAAATCCAGGCATTCCCAGCAGAAATGCACACTTAGGGTATGCACGGTTACAATGAAAGGTCCTCTGGAGGGGAGGCAGAGGGGATGGAATCCTCTGCATCTGAATCCTCATAGGTGGATAAGGGTATGCCCTGGTAATCAGAATGGTCAGAGTCATCGGACTCGTGGTCTGCAGAATCGGAAGGAAAATCAATTCTTTGTCTTTTAGAGGGGGAAGGCTGGCTTCCCCTAATTAAAATAACAAGGTATTCAGCCATTCTAAGCATTTGTTTCTGAGGCATGGGAGTTTCAGAAATGCACTTTCGCCTGTTTCCTAGGTGCAGTGTGAACTCTGGGCCTGTGAATTTCGATAGTTTTTGTCAAAAACGAAGTAATCGGTTTAATACAAACATCGTAAGGTCTGAATACACCCTCAGAAGCCAGTGCCTGCACAGCGGCTCCTGACCCACCCAAGGCAGAGACATCCGCAGGTTCCATAGTCTAAGAAGCATCTCACGGCATACCGGACTCTAAATGGGTCTCAGTAGAGGCCTGCAAATCTGTAGAAGCGGGTATTAGAGGCTGCGAAAGCACCTCACTGAATACTGGCGGACTGGCAACTAGCTTAACGGAAGAGTCGTCAGCAGTTTTGGACCTATGCAGTCTGTCTTTACTCAAGTTTTTTCGGAAGATCAGTAGTCGGATGGCTTAAAGCCATTTCAGAACACGGAGAACGAGGGTGGAAGAATTTAGCCTTTGAGGTTGCGGACATAGCCAAAAATGAAGTTATGTCTTACCATAATGTTCCATCCGTGTTGATCTTCTTTCATTCATTACTGATGGGCTCGGTTCCGTGCCCTCCGAACCAAGTTAGCCTTATTACCGAGCTTGCGCCAGCCAAAAAACTCTCGAGCCAAGTCTCTACCCAAAATGCCCTTCTCCCTGTTATCTCAGATCGAGTTTGCTATACAAAAGGAAGTAAAGCAGAGGTCACTTCAGTGCAAATACCCTAGGGCACCACTTAGACCCAAAGCATCCCCCAATAGCCTTTGGGGGGGAAGGAGGGTGGGAAGTGATTAATGAAAGATGATGAACAACACAGATGGAATGTCATGGTAAGACATAACTTCTTCATCTGATGTTGTTGATCATCCTTCCATTCATCACTGATGGGACAGAATCCCAAGCTACCTCGAGGTTCATGGGCAGCCCTTTTGGAAAAACATTCCTGAATAAGACTGAGCCAAAGGCAGCTCTCCCTCTGGAGACAAAGTCCAACTTGTAATAATTGATAAAAGTATGAGGCTTAGCCCAAGTAGCTACTGCGCAGACATCATCAATGGAAGCCCTGGATTGGAATGCTACAGATGTTGCCATAGCTCAAGTGGCGTGAGCTTTAACTTTTGGCATAGGTTCATTATTGAGGGAAGAGATGAAACATATGCATTCCCTTAGCCATCTTGACAAAGTAACCTTGAAAACAGCCTCTCCCATTTTGGGCCCAGAAAAGGAGATGAAAAGCTGTTCAGATTTACAGATAGGTTTGGTCCTGCCTAGGTAACATCTCAATTGTCTATGTACGGTCTAAAGAGTGAAGGCAATACTCACCTCTATTGGCAAAATTCGGAAAAAAGACTGGTAGATCAATGGTCTGGTTAATGGAAAATTCAGAAATCATTTTAGGAAAAAAGGATGGACTTGTCCAAAGTGATACTCTGTCTTTATGAAAGACCAGATAGGGCCTCTTGATACACAATGCCTGCAGATCCAAGACTCTTCTGGCAGAGGTAATGGCTACCAGGAGCTAGGATTTCCAAGACAAAAACTTTAGGTCACACTTTGCAGCAGGTTCAAAGGCTTTTTGGGTAAAAGACTGAAGGACTTAAGTGAGGTTCCATGGGCTGACAGAGGCCTGATAGGAGAGGTCCCCCTTGAGGAAAGCCTTGCAAAGGTGCAAAGAGATAAGATGGATGCCATCTACACCACTGTGGAAATTGCCACTAGATGCACTCATACCATAGAGGCAGAGGCTCCACGACCAAAAAATTTAGCCAAGTATTGAAGCACTACAGTAACTGGAGCTGAATACAGGTCTACCATGTTATCCTTGGACCAGATAGAAAACCTCTTCCATTTATGCTGACAGTCTTCTGGTGGATGGTTTGAGAGTGGCCAAAATAATGTCTTGAATAGGCGAGGCGAGATTAGCTTGCCTGGCGAATAGTGGAAGTGGAGAAAACAAGCTGTCAGCTTGAGACTGGACAGATTTGGGTGACTCAACCCTTGGGGGTGACCAATCAGATCAGGTAGAGGGTCCAGAATCCACGGCGGGTATACTAGGTGAGGCCGAAGGAAGGGGAAAGTACAGTTGTGTACACTTACCATAAAAGGTACATGTTCGAGTGCATTCATTGTTGTAGTCATCACACTTCGGTTATCCTGCCAGGGGTAGCCGTCAGTCGGCCGGAATACCAGAGGCTTAGTATTTCTGAGCCGGTTGTTGTCACTAATATATACAAATCCTCCACTTCTTCACCAAAGAAACATGTAGAATACAAAAGGAGAACACCAACTGCTGCAATACAAATTTTTTTATTCACTAAGTGCTCCACCCATTTTTATACAAATCTTTAATTAAACAATTAATGCACCATATTATTGTTGATTTGTTACCATAGTTTCATTACTACTTAAAGCAAACTTGACATAATAATTTAGAAAATAAATAACTTTCATTTTAGTACTATGAACATGCATATAAATACTAACAATGAAATTATATACTTATTTTTCACACAATGTTAACCTTGCAAGCCATTTACATAAATATATTGAAATAAATATATTTTTGAAAACATTGAGAAGTATGTGAGGACATATACATAAACTAACTTTATTATGAGCATTGTTTATGATCCATACACTATGAGAATATATGTATATCACAAACATATTAAACCTCCATGTTCATCCCATTTGGAAAAATAGTTTTCAAATTAAGAATGAACCTTGACTCCATCAGAAGTAGTTTTTCACGAAAAATGGCCTCATTTCCAAACACATTGGGTCTACCTAAAACACTGTAAACAAATCCCTCTGGAACCCCCCCATGTTTATCAAAAAAATGCTTTCCTACTGGGCTCTCCATTCTCTTATGCCTTATATCACCCAGGTGTTCTAAAATCCTTAATTTCACCCTTCTAGTGGTTTGTCCTACATACCAATTCTGCCTCTCACATCCACATCCTATAATATATACAACCCCCGTTGAGTTGCAATTATAGAATTCCTTGGCTCTATATTTAACCCCATTGATTTTACAACCATCCAAATTCCTAATTAACTCACACACTTTACATTTATCTAAATGAACCCCTTCTCACACTTTCACTCTCTTTATCCCTATTTCTGGAATTTAGAATTTCCTGAGGTTGGAATATCTTTTATATGAAAACCGTGATGGAAAAAGCATTCCAATTTTCTCATCTTCACAAATAATTGGCCAAAATCTATCCACTAGTTCTTTTAAAGTTTGAGAAAAATTTAATTCCTTAAATCCACTATTGTTTTACACTGAGTGTCACGGTCTTCTGATAATCCTACCCCTTTGAATCTGACTCTCTTTCTGGGCCTTCTAGCTATGCCCAATTCATCTATACTCATGACGGAATACCCTCTCTCCAATAGTCTTCCTTCCACTTTATTGAATTCTACTGGTATTAACTTTTTTTCCGAAATGTGTCTTCCTATTCTTTTAAACTCACCAAATGGGAGAGATTCAATCAAGAAATCACTATGCATGCTAGAGGCATGGAGAAAATTCTCTGCTGCAGTCTCCTTGTAATATGGTTTATATTGAATTATATTTTCCTGACTCACATAAATTTCTACATCCAGATACTGGATGGATCTTCCCCCTATAATACTGGTGAAATCTAAGCCCCAATCATTTTGCCTCAACTCAGACACAAAATTTTTAAACTCTACCACTACATAAAAATAAAAGGTCATCAATAAATCTCATATATTTGACTACCTTATTTCTATAGAAGAAAGAGGGATAAATGTAACTATTTTCAAAATGGGCCATAAAATATGAGGGCTCCTTTTTGCAAAAATATTTTCCTCAAATTCAAAACAATTGTGTGTGAGACAGAAATCCAACAGACTAATAATAAAAAGTTCTAGGTCCATCCTTTTCTCCACTGCCTTTAGACCATGATTTGACATCTATACTAGCCCAATAAAAATCCTCATCCCATGCTATATTACTAACCTTGGAACACCACCTTCACTATTCTAACAATGAGACTGTACTCTCTCCAGATATCCCTAACAGCTAGCGAATCCAAAATATTCCTACATTCTGAAGGTATCCTCCTTTTCCTGAAACTATAGGGCCCAGGTGGATCCATAAGATTTTTATGGGGATGGTAGGGATGGTAAAAATCTAATATGTAACTTTTCACATCCCTGGGGATAAAAACCACCAACCACCCCTTTCCAATATTTCCAACAATGACATGTTGTACTCTCTCATTGTAAATAGGTATTAGTATCATTCAACAGTTCCAAAGCCATGGAATTGTATTTGTCCCTGGTAAGAACTACCCAGTTCCATCTGCTTGAGTGAATACATACTTTCTATTCATGCTTTTTAACTCACATAAAGCTTTCCATTCATCCTTTTCCAAATTATACTTTCTTTCCTGTCCACAAAACCTTGCATGCTCTTCTCCCAAAATATTCAATAGCGTTTTTTCAAATACACTAATAACTAAATTCCTTCTGGGTGGCATGAAATCACTCTTGCAGTATAAATGGGGAACCGTCAGTCTACCATACCCTGTGTTGAAGGAAAAACCCCCCCCCATTCTCACACACTTCATCCTGTGCATATATGTCCACTAAATCATTTTCATGCAGTGTGAGATTTAACAAAGACTCATCTAAATTTTCCAAAAGGGACACATTCTCATCAACATTATTTGAGTTATTAATCAATGGAGCAGTAATATTACAATCATGTTTGTGCTTGAAACAATTTTGAACAGCAAAACAACTTTCTACAAAACTGTTTGATTTCCAAGGATAAATCTGCTAGAGAGGGGAAACTTGCAGGTACAAATTTAGTGCCTTTATGTAAAACTTGTCTGGCACTCTCAGATATATTCAAATCAGAAATATTAATTACATTATATTTCTCACCTCCACCAGTGTCCACAACTCAAATGATCAAAATTGAAAAGAAACCTCTTTACTGAAAAAAGACTGCTTCTTATGTTCATTAAAGACTGTGAACATTCCTGTTGGTCTCGCTGAACCCCTCTGGAAAACAGTCTTTGTAGAAATAGTTCCTTGTCCTCCAAGGCCGACGACTTTTCACCTCCTTCCCCTTGTTTTGAAATTTCTGCTGTACTGCCGATTGATCCGCTTCACTGCTGCATCACTAATTCCGGTAACTCTTACATTAGAGTCCTGCTCCTCATTTAGGCTCAACTCTCACACGACTTTTTTTCTGCTGACTCTACTCCTTGAAGAGAAGACACAAGTTTCCACACCACCAACACCCCTGACCCCCTGTGTGGCGTACTGAAAACTGCACGCTTTTTTCTTAAAGTTATTGCCATGAAAACAGTTTACCTGTTTCATGGTCTTTAGTATCACGAAGATATTTTTTCTTCTTTCTTGAAACCACCTCCGACTCTATTTTGGACACTCTGCTTTTGATTTCACCCATGTTTTTATTAAATATAGTCACTGAACTTTCTTCAATAAGCTTTTCTTGTAAAAGCAGGATGGAATTACGAGTTCTACTCAAAGTTCTCTCATTTCTTTTTATTAACACTGCAAGCCAGCCCAACGTACACTTCAATGAAATGTCCTTCCACTCTGCAGACAAATCCAATTCATCTTCTGCAAATTCGAAGGCTGGTACTGCTCCCACTCTAAGACCCCTTGGAGTAATATTGGTCTTTACATACTTTTCCAGTAGTTTTAGGTCATAAAATGTGGTAACTTCTTTTATCAATGCTCTCTCCAACTCCACATACCTCTCAGAAAAATCAATACTTAGGCTTTCCCAAGGATCATTGTTAGCCATTTTCTCCTCTCTCTCCTTCCATAAAGATGCCAAATTTACAGGCTGTAGCAATGGTGCACCCAAATGGGTGGTAGAGTCAGTGTCCACCGACATAATGTCAAAAATATATACAAATCCTCCACTTCTTCACCAAAGAAACATGTAGAATACAAAAGGAGAACACCAACTTTCTTCTATAGAAATAAGGTAGTCAAATATATGAGATTTATTGATGACCTTTTATTTTTATGTAGTGGTGTGCCAGAAGAGTTTAAAAATTTTGTGTCTGAGTTGAGGCAAAATGATTGGGGCTTAGATTTCACCAGTATTATAGGGGGAAGATCCATCCAGTATCTGGATGTAGAAATTTATGTGAGTCAGGAAAATATAATTCAATATAAACCATATTACAAGGAGACTGCAGCAGAGAATTTTCTCCATGCCTCTAGCATGCATAGTGATTTCTTGATTGAATCTCTCCCATTTGGTGAGTTTAAAAGAATAGGAAGACACATTTCGGAAAAAAAGTTAATACCAGTAGAATTCAATAAAGTGGAAGGAAGACTATTGGAGAGAGGGTATTCCGTCATGAGTATAAAAAAAGCTAGGAGAAGGGTGGAAGATGAATTGGGCATAGCTAGAAGGCCCAGAAAGAGAGTCAGATTCAAAGGGGTAGGATTATCAGAAGACCGTGACACTCAGTGTAAAAACAATAGTGGATTTAAGGAATTAAATGAGAAAATATTTTTCTCATTTTTCTCAAACTTTAAAAGAACTAGTGGATAGATTTTGGCCAATTATTTGTGAAGATGAGAAAATTGGAATGCTTTTTCCATCACGGGTAACCTTTTCATATAAAAGATATTCCAACCTCAGGGAAATTCTAAATTCCAGAAATAGGGATAAAGAGAGTGAAAGTGTGAGAAGGGGTTCATTTAGATGCGGAAAATGTAAAGTGTGTGAGTTAATTAGGAATTTGGATGGTTGTAAAATCAATGGGGTTAAATATAGAGCCAAGGAATTCTATAATTGCAACTCAACGGGGGTTGTATATATTATAGGATGTGGATGTGAGAGGCAGAATTGGTATGTAGGACAAACCACTAGAAGGGTGAAATTAAGGATTTTAGAACACCTGGGTGATATAAGGCATAAGAGAATGGAGAGCCCAGTAGGAAAGCATTTTTTGACATGGGGGGGGTCAGAGGGATTTGTTTACAGTGTTTTAGGTAGACCCAATGTGTTTGGAAATGAGGCCATTTTTCGTGAAAACTACTTCTGATGGAGTCAAGGTTCATTCTTAATTTGAAAACTATTTTCCAAATGGGATGAACATGGAGGTTTAATATGTTTGTGATATACATATATTCTCATAGTGTATGGATCATAAACAATGCTCATAATAAAGTTAGTTTATGTATATGTCCTCACATACTTCTCAATGTTTTCAAAAATATATTTATTTCAATATATTTATGTAAATGGCTTGCAAGGTTAACATTGTGTGAAAAATAAGTATATAATTTCATTGTTAGTATTTATATGCATGTTCATAGTACTAAAATGAAAGTTATTTATTTTCTAAATTATTATGTCAAGTTTGCTTTAAGTAGTAATGAAACTATGGTAACAAATCAACAATAATATGGTGCATTAATTGTTTAATTAAAGATTTGTATAAAAATGGGTGGAGCACTTAGTGAATAAAAAAATTTGTATTGCAGCAGTTGGTGTTCTCCTTTTGTATTCTACCGGTTGTTGTCACTCCAGGACTGACATCAGGTTGTCAGTGGTATAAAATCAGGCAGCCGACATCATATCAGTTTTTCTTGCCCCAACCGTCAGGAGCCCCCAAACACAGAGCTAGATTACGGTGGAAAAACACCACTAGTAGAAAGTAAATACCAAAAATTCCCCATAAGGAGACAGGAAGAGAGAGAGGGAGAGAGAGAAAGACAAGGGGTATGGAGGGAGGAAACCAGGACTGCAACAGTGAATACACTCTAACATCTACATTTATGCTAAGTGTACACAACTGTACTTTGTTCTTCGTGTTTCACTGTTGCAGTCATCACATTTGGGTTGATTCCCAAAGCTGAAGAAAAGAGTTGAGGCACTCAAGAAGACTGGGGGCGGGGCTAGGATGCCCTGCAAGACTGCGGTGGCAAAGCCTGCCCTGGATTTGGAGAAGATAGGCGGGTGGTAATGCTTAGTGAAGGTATGAAAAGATGTCCATGTTGCAGCTTCCAGGAAGTCCCTGGTGGGGACCACACTGACAAAAGCTGCAGAGGTGGAGGTTGCTTTGGTGGAATGTGTCCTGACCCACCTTGGGGTGGTTTTCCGTGCTGTTTGTAGCAGAAATGGATGCAGTGTGCTATCCATTTGGATACTGTTTGGATATGGCCTTGCCCCCTGCCCCCACTGCGAAGCTAACTAGCAACTGATCAGTTTTTCTAAAAGATTTAGTCCTGTCCAGACAGAATCTGAGCTGTCTGTGCACATCTAGAGTGTGCAGAATCCTTTCCTCCTTGTTTTGTGGGTTAGGGAAAAAAGTGGCCAAATGAATGGATTGGTTGAGAGCCACACTGGACACCACTTTAGGCATGAATGATGGGTTAAGTCCTGAGGGAGACCCTGTCAACATGGAAAATGATGAAAGACTCTACAACCATACGTGCTTCTAGCTCAGATACTCTTCTAGCTGAAGTGAAGGCCAGAAGCCAGTCTGTCTTACAGTAGAGAAACTAACTCTGCTGAAGCTGCTGGTTCAAACGGGGGCAGGGTGAGCTTTTCCAACAAAGTTTAGGTCTCAAGCTGGGGTAGGTGCTCTTCTGGGTGACCTTAAGTTGTTAGCCCCTCTTAGGAACCGTTTGAGAGGGGGGGGGGGGAGAGGTTCCCCTCTGTGCTGAAATGAGCAGAGATGGCAGAGGCATGAATTTTAATAGAAGAAAAGGATAGACTCCTGTGTATTAGGTCAGCCAGGATGAGAGGTAGGGAGGGCTGTGCCGTGTCGGCATCCTTAGCCTGGATCCAGATGCAAAACCTTTTCCACTTGTCAGCATAAGACTTTCTAGTACTAGGGCGTCTGGCCTCACATATCACATCTAGAACTTGTTTGCTTAGATTGGCAGCTTGTGAAGAGGTCAGGGAATAAGTCAGGCTGCCAAGTTGAGGGTCTGCAATTGGGGATACATGAATTCTCCATTCCTCCAGGTCAGGAGTGTTGGGTTCTGAGGGAGATGGCATGGTGGCGGGGGTGACGGGCTGCACTGCAATGGGTACCAGTGCTGGGGTGGCCAGTCTGGGGCAATCATGATTGTCCTCCGTTTTTCCTCCCTTATTTTGAGCAGTACCTTTGAAATGAGCAGTAGAGGGGGAAATGCATAAACAGAGATGTTGAACCACTGGAAGGAAAGACCTTTGGGGTGCCCCATTTTTGGGTAACAAGGGTGAAGGTTCTTTGGTCTAGCTGCCAGTCATGTGGGTTCAGAAGATTTCTGCTTAAGTTGTCTGCCAGAGATTTGAGAGAGCCTGGCAAGAATTGTGCTAACAGTGTAGTTGCATGGCTGAGGCAGTGTGCCAAAGTCATAGCGAACCTGCACAGAGGGTACGAGCGGGTCCCTCCCTGCTTGTTGATATACATCACAGTGGTGTGTTGTCTGTTCTGATCAATAGAGGCCCTGGGGAGAGTAGGGGTCTGAAGGCTGTCAGAGCGTACTGAATAGCTAACATTTTTTTTTGGTGGATGTTTAGATGCATTTGATTTGGGCTCCATTAGCCCTGAATATACTTGCTGTCCAGGGGTGCACCACAGACATAGTCCGATTTGTCTGTGGTGAGGATCTGGCTGGCTTGGGGTTGTGAAAATGTAAGTCCCTTGTTGTGGCAGCATGCTGCTCCCCACCAAAGAAAATCTTTCCTTAAACAAGTTATCACTGCTATAAAAGAGTTTCCAGGTCTTGGGAGTGCTGACACCAAAGTCTTTTAAGGTACCACTGTAGTTTCCTCGTATGCAGTCTGGTATATGGAATGAGTAGAATGAAAGAAGCCATGAAGCCCAGAGCTTGCAGGATTTTCCTATCGGACAATGGGGTCTGGTGGCTAGTTGAGAGAAATAGGCCGTCAGGTAGGTTTGTTTTTTCTGGTGTGAGGAATGCCATCAGGGATGCTGTTGTCCAGGCCTGCTCTCAGGAATACAATTTTTTGTGTATGTACTAGTTTGGATTTCTTTTCATTGACAGTATACCCTAGGGAGGTCAAGAGGTCCTTTACAAAGGTCAAGGGTTTTAGCAGCTTTTCCTGTCTGCCTGAATCAGGCAGTCATCTAAGTATGGGTAAATCTGAATATTTCTTTGTCTGCACAAAGCAATGGCAGGAGCCAGACATTTTGTGAAAACTCTGGGAGGAGTGGATAAGCCAAAGGGAAGCGCAGAGAACTGAAAGTGCAGTGATCTTGCCCTGTGACACTATGCTGAGGACCCAGCGGTCGTTAGTAATGGTGGCCCAGGTGCTTGCGTGAAAGGAGAGTTTTCCTCCTAGGGGCAAGAGCAGG
Organism: Protopterus annectens; assembly: GCF_019279795.1. NCBI lineage: Eukaryota > Metazoa > Chordata > Ceratodontiformes > Protopteridae > Protopterus > Protopterus annectens. The sequence goes on from NC_056735.1 coordinate 367,789,173, forward strand.
TGGGCAGAGGGAGGGGGTGGAAGTGTAAAGTCATTGTGAGTTCTTACAATGAGGGATGGCTTAGCACTCCCTGGTTTTGAAGAAGAGGAACTGCATTACTTAGATCTCTGCATTCCCTGGGGCTGTTGTCTGGGGGGACCAGTTTCCCCTGGGTCTGGGCTGGGCTGAGCTGACCTGGAGGATGCAGGAAAGGACCAGTGTTTGGAGTGCAATGCCTACTGAAACTCAGTGGCTGGACTTGCAAAAAAATCTTCAACTGTCTGCATAGATTTAGCTTTTTCTTCCATCTTTTTAAAGACCTCTTCTGCCTTGGTGACAAATAAGTTTCCACTGTGCAAGGGTGCATCCAATAATTTGGATTTCACATGTTCTAGAAGGGCTGTTCCTTAACCCAAGCATGCCTTCTAAGGATAGAATCAGTGACTGCTGCCCTGCAAGATGCTTTTAGGGCGTCAAAAGCATATTGTAAGGTGCACTTAGTTACTTGACTTGCAGTATGCATCAACTCTTGTTAACTCTTATTTTCTGCACAAACAGAAAAAGATGATTTTTTTTTTTTTGTTGTTTGAGAAGTTCCATGGTATGTTGCTGATATTTCAGCATATGGAACTGACAATTTAGTGCTTTAATAGCAAGAGTAGCAGAGGTGTATACTTTTTTACCCCATCTGTCAAAGTAATTTGAGAGAGTCAGAGAATCTATAATATGTTAGGTTTTCTGGCAGCAGGAGAGAGGGTTTCAGGAGTCAAACTTGACTCCATAAAAACACCATCCACAATATCCAGGACAGGAGGAATGGCCAGGGGACTGTGCTGTGGAAGATCTAAGCATTCCGAGTCTCTTTTTGACGGAGGGTAGTCCTGACATTCCCATTGGAAATGCTCCCTTAAGGTATGCAGGGTTTCCGCAAAGGAAAAATCCTCGTGAGAAGAGGTTGAAGGGATGGATTCCTCTGCATTAGAATCCTCATAAGCAGAAAGGGATTGCATATCTTCATAATCAGATGCATCAGAGTCATCAGACACCTGTCCAGATAAAAATACTGGGGGCAAACCTCTCTTTTGGAAGGGGTATTCTGCCTTCCCCTGATAAGCTTAAGGTCTTCAACTATTTTAAGCATTTGAGACTGAGGCAAGGAAGGTGCCCGAGCTGGGGTCAGTTTTTTGGGTGTGGTTCGTACCATGGGCATTAGAACCTCTGTAGTTTTCAAAACACGAAAGTAGTCATCTGTCTGTGTCAAGAATTGGTAGTGCGAAGTACTTCCTCTGAAGCCGGTGCCTGCTCAGCGGCTCCAGACCCATCCAAGGTAGAGACATCTGCAGGATCCTTAGTCGAAGAGTCCCGCTGCACAACGGACTCCAAATGGTATCAGTAGCAGCCTGCGAATCAAGAGAAGCAGGCATCAAAGGCTGCGCAAGTGCCTTACTGAGGACCGGAGAACTGACTATCAGCTTAACGGAAGCGTTGTCGCCAGTTTTGGGCCTGTGCAGTCTGTCTCTGTCTTTATCCTTACATTTTTTCAGATGATCTGTTGTCGGATGGCTTACCGAAGCCATATCAGAATTAGAGGACTGAACGAAAATATATAGCTATAAGGGCCTGATGACGTACAGTTGTGGCGTTGAACAAAGCACAAAAGCGACAGCGAGGGACGTCATGGTCTGGGCTTAAGCAAGTGATGCAGTAAGAATGAAAGCCTCGGTGTGTTATTTGCTTTCCATAGGCGAGGCAACTTAACTTTTTCTGAAACCAGTTAGAGCAAGAAAAAAGGATCCCCAACGGTCTTTAGAAGACTTCAACTTCAATTCGGAAAGGGAAAACTTGGGTAGCAGCCGACTGGCACTAGTACAAAAGTACAGTAATGTACACTTACCATAAATGTAGATGTTCGAGTGTATTCATTGATGCAGTCATTACATTTGGGATCTCTGCTTGCAGTAGCCCTCAGTCGGCCTGATTAACAGTCTTGGATCCTACGTCGGTTGCTGTCTCTTCCATGACGTCAGGTCGTCAGGAGTAAAAATACATGCAGCCGCCGTCATATCAGTTTTTCTTGCCCCAGATGTCAGGTGCCCCCTAATGGGAAGCAATTACATCTATAAATATACAAGGTTATACCTCAAACAAATACACCAAAAAGCTTTTAAGCATTGAAAAGGAGAGAAGGCATATAGACAAAAAAAGTCAGGGGGCTGGAGGAAGGGTAAACCAGGACTGCAATAGTGAATACACTCCAACATCTAAATTTATGGTAAGTGTACACAACTGTACTATGTCCTTCGTGTTTCACTGTTGCAGTCATTACATTTGGGTAGATTCCCAAAGCTAAGGAAAGGCGGAGGAATTTAGATAGCATTAGGACCAGCTATAAGGTCCTGCAAAACTGCAGTGGCAAAGCCAGCTCTGGATTTAGAGAAAATTGGCAAATGGTAATGCTTGGAGAAAGTAAGTACAGAACTCCAAGGTAGCAGCTTCTAGGATGTCCCTGGTAGGTACGCCTCTGAGAAAGGCTGTAGAAGTAGATGCAGCCCTGGTTGAGTGGGGTCTGGTCACATGTGGGATAGGTTTTCCATGGTGCTTATAGCAGAAATGAATGCAATGGCCTATCAATTTGGAGATGGTTCACTTTGAAACAGCCTTCCCCCTCTGTCCCTGCAGCAAATGCCACCAGCAGCTGTTCAGATTTCCTTTGAGGTTTAGACCTGTCCAAGTAGAATCTAAGTTGTCTGTGCACATCTAAGGAGTGCAGTATCAGTTCCCCTTTGTTCTGTGCATTAGGAAAGAAGGTAGGCAAATGACTGGACTGATTAAAGGCCACACTGGATACCACCTTTGGCATGAAAGAGGGATTAGTCCTGAGGGACACCCTGTCCACATGAAAGATGATGAAAGGCTCCACTGCCATAAGGGCCTGTATTCAGATACCCTTCTTGCTGAAGTGATGGCTAAAAGGGAAGCTGTTTTTCAAGAAAGGAATTTTAAATCTGCAGTAGCAGCTTGCTCGAAAGGAGGCAGGGTGAGTTTCTCCAATACAAAGTTAACGTCCCAAGCTGGAGTTGAAGCTCTCCTGGGTGGTCTTAAATTTTTGGCCCCTCTGAGGAACTGCTTGAGCAGTGGAAGAGAGAAGAGGAGAAGTTCAGTGTTAGAATGAGATGAAATGGCTGAGGTGTGAATTTGAGGAAAAAGACAGGCCCTTGTGAAGCATCTCAGTTAAGTTATGTAAAATCTGAGGTAAGCTGGGCACTGCTGTGCTCATCCCTTGAGATTGGGTCCAGGCATAGAATCTTTTCCATTTTTCAGCATAAGATTTTCTAGTACTAGGCCTCCTTGTCCCTAAAAGGACATCCATCACTGGTTTACTGAGGGATGGTAAAGGAGAGCTTAGGTAATTAGCCGGGCTGCTAGGTTCAGTGTTTGAAGCTGAGGGTGCAGAATCTGGTTCTCCTGCTGAGACAGCAGAGAAGGAATCTGAGGCAGGTGCCATGGGCCCAACAGTGACACACTATGGAGGGAGTACCAGTGTTGGCGTGGCCAGGCTGATGCAATCAAAATCATCCTTAGTTTGTCTTGTTTGATCTTTAGTAGTACTTTGGAGGGCAGAGGAGAAAAGGCATAAACTGATTTTCCAGCTGAAGGACAGAGCATCCACTTTCCAAGCTTGTCTGTGGGGAGTCCTTGCGCAAAATTTTTCCAATTGCTAGTTCTGGGGGGAGGCAAACAGGTCTAAATCTGGGCTTCCCCATTTGCTTGTCAACATTTTGAAAATCCTTTGTTCCAGTTTCCACTTGTGTGGGTCCATGAGGTTTCTACTTAGTTCATCTGGCAGTGTATTTAGTTTTCCTGGCAGGAATTGTGCTTCTAGATGTACTTGGTAGCTCAAGGCTGTGTTCCACAATGCCATGGGTAGTCTCTGCAGAGGGAGTAAGAATGTACACCCTCCCTGCTAATGTACCACAAAACAGTGGTGTTGTCCGTCTTTACCATTAATTGTCCTAGAAATATGTGGTCCTTGAAGGATGTTAGAGCATTCTGTATAGCTAACATCTCTATGATTGATGTGACGGTGCACTGAATTGGGTTCCATTTGCCCTGAATGCACTTCCCTGCTAGGTGCACCCCCCCATGCATAGTATGATTCGTCTGTTAGGGTTTGGGTGGCAGGGGGTAGTGTGAATGGTAGTCCCTTGTTTTGGTGGCAGGCCTCTGCTCACTAAAGGAACTCTAAGGATAGACAAGGAATGATAGGAATTATTGCTTCTAGATCATGAGAATGTTGACACCATAGGCTTTTTAGATGCCATTGTAGTTTCCTCATATGCAGTCTTGCATATGGAATTAGAAGAATGCAGGAGGTCATGAACCCCAAGGCTTGTAGTATTTGCCTTGCAGATAGCTGGGTTTTTGTGACCACTTGTTTGAACTAGGTTGTCAAGTGAATTTGTTTCTCTAGCGAGAGGAAAAAACATCTGGGAAGTTGTTTTCCAGCTTGCTCCCAGGAATAAAATTTGTTGACAGGGTACCAGGTATGATTTCTTTTCGTTTATGGTGTACCCCAGAGAAGTTAGCAACCTTTGTACAAAAGCCAGATAACTCAAAAGTATGTCCTAATTTTTTGCCTGAATTAGACAATCGTCCAGGTATTGGTATATTTGAATATTTCTTTGCCTGCAGAATGCAATGACTGGAGATGGGCACTTTTGTGAAAACCCTGGGTGCAGCAGATAAGCCAAAGGGCAGTGCAGAGAACTGATAGTGCATGTAACCTGCTTTGAAGCGTAGGTCTTCTGCAAGATTCCCCCGATTGGGATGTGCACGTATGCTTCCTTTAAATGTAGTGTTGTCAACAAGGCATCTTTGCTTAGCATAGGAAGCAACTGGTGAAGAGTCAGCATCTAGAATTTTGGAATCACCAAAAAGGTGTTTAGAGTAGGCAGGTCCAGGATAGAACGCCATATGAATTGTCTTTTCTGAGTACCAGGAAAAATGTTGAATAGAAACTTTGTCCCTTTTCCTCTTCTGGTACCAATTGAATAGCCCCTATGCTTGAGAGAGAGTACTTGCTTTTGGGCCTCTGCCCACTGTTTTGGAGGTAGATCCGGCCAACCACTTGGTGTTGGTAACGTGTGGAAGTGAAATCTTTATCCTTGGGACACTATATTAAAAACCCATTTGTCCTGGGTAATGAGTACCCAGTTCTTTGCATGAAGTTCAATCTTTCACCACAAAGGGGCAGTCAGTTGAGAAGTGCTTGGAAGTTTTAAAAAGAAGTCATTGAGACAGATTACCATAGGGAGGAGTTTTATTACTCTCAAATTTGGAAGTGGAGGCCCCTCACTGCTTAGTCCTGTGCGTCCCCTGGGACTGAAGCCTGGGTGCCTGCTGGACCTGGGTTTGGACTGAAGGTCTGGGAGAGGGAGGAAAGGACCAATTCTTAGACAGCCAATGCCTACTAAATCTTGGAGGTTGTACTTGTAAAAAAAATCTTAAACAGTTTGCATAGATTTAGCTTTTCATCCATCTTTTTAAGAACTTCTGCCTTGTTGCCAAACAGGCAGTCCTGATTTAAGGGAGCATCCAGTAATTTCACTTTAACATCATCTGGCAAGGATTGCTCCTTAAGCCAAGCATGCCTTCTAAGTATAGACCCAGTTACCGCAGCCCTGCAAGATGCCTCTAGTGAATCAAAACCACATTGCAATGCATATTTAACAATGTGTTCAGCAAATGTATACAATCCTGTAAATTCTTATTTTCAGCACAACCAGGAATCAACATCATTTTCTGTTTAAACAATCCAATAATATGCAGCTGATACTTTAATATACGAAATTGGCAGTTCAAGGCCCTAATGGCCAAAGTTGCAGAAGTGTATACCTTCTTACCCCAATTATCCAGCGCCCTGGAGTCTCTATCGGGGGGGGTAGGATATTTGGCAGTAGTAGCTTTAATGCCCTTGGGTCAATGCAAAACTGTTGCAGGATCCGCAGTAGGATTTTTGAAAAGGCACTTGAGAGTCAGGAACCCTGTAATATCTACCAGGTTTACTGGAAGCAGGAGATAGAGAGTCAGGGGCCATGCTAGATTCCGGAAAGGCATCATCAATGTCCAGTACAAAAGGTATAGCTGAAAGCTTGTGCTGGGGCAGGAGTAAGAAATCCCTAAGCCGCTTTTTAGAATTGGAGAAATCCTGACTTTCCCAACAAAAAAACTCCGAGAGTATGCAAGGTTTCACCAAAAGAGAAATCCTCTTTTTTTTTTTGGGGGGGGGGGGGGGGGCAGAAGGAATAGAGTCCTCAGCATCACAATGCTCATAGGTAGATAAGGGTAAATCCTTGCCATCTGAGGAAAACTACAGTTGTGTACACTTAACATAAATGTAGATGCTCGAGTGTATTCACTGTTGCAGTCATTACATTTGGATAATCTGCTGGCAGGTTGCCCTCAGTCGGCCTGATTAACAAAGTCTTGGGTCCTGCGTCGGTTGTTGTCCCTTCTTCCATGACATCAGGGGTATAAAACATGCAAATTAAGAGCCACACTAGATAACACTTTAGGCATAAAGGACGGATTGGTCCAGAGCGCTAACCTGTCCGGGTAGAAAATAATAAAAGGCTCCACTGCCATGAGAGCCTGTAGTTCTGAAATCCTTCTAGCTGAAGTGACTGCTAAAAGAACAGTTGTCTTCCAAGAGAGACATTTTATGTCCACAGTAGCAGCTGGCTCAAAATGAGGTAAGGTGAGCTTTTCCAACACAAAACTGAGGTCACATGCAGGAGTTGTTGCTCTCCTGGGAGGTCTTAAATTTTTGGCCCCTCTGAGATACTGCTTTAACAGGGGATGAGAAAAGAAGGGAGGCTCAGTGTTGTAATGAGCTAAAATGGCAAAGGCATGGATTTTTATAGAAGAGAAAGATAGGCCCTTGAAGCATCTCAGTTAAATATTGCAGAATCTGAGGAATATTGGGCATTGTGCTTACTCCTTGTGCCTGATTCCAGGCACAATCTTTTCCATTTATCAGCATAAGACTTTCTAGTACTAGGCCTTATAGCCTCCAAAATGACATCCATCACAGGTTTGCTGAGAGATGTAATTGATGAAATTAGTTGATTAGCCATGCTGTAAGATTCAGAGCTTGGAGTGGAGTGTGCAGAATTTGATAGTTCTGCTGAGACAGTAGATAAGGTGTCTGAGGCAGGTACCACAGAGGAAGGTGTGACATTATTGCGTAGGAGCAGGTACCAGTGTTGGCGAGGCCAGTCTGAAGCAATCAATCATTTTTGTTTTTTCCTGTCTGATTTTTAGTAATACCTTGGAGAGCAAAGGCAGAGGGGGGAAAGGCATAGACTGATAGGTTTTTCCAGCTGGAGGATACAGCATACACTTTCCAAGCTTTTCTGTGATGGAGTCTTGTGCAGAATTTGTCCAACTGATAGATCTTTTTGCCTCACCCCAAAACTATGTCCGGGCTCCCGCATTTGCGTGTCAACATGCTGAAGATTTGCGGATCCAGTTTCCATTCGTGTGGGTCCATAAGATTTCTGCTTAGTTCGTCTGCCAGAGTATTTTGCTTTCCTGGCAGGAATTGAGCTTGTAGATGTATTTGGTAAGTTAAGGCTGTGTTCCACAAAGCCATGGCTAGTCTGCAAAGGGGGTAGGAATGGATACCCCCCCTGCTTGTTTATGACTGTGGTGTTGTCCATCTTTATCAGTAGTTGTCCTGGATGAAGAAAGTTCTTGAAAGCTGTCAGAGCATTCTGTAGCTAGCATCTCTTTCTGGTCAATACGTAGATGCATTTGATTTGGCCTCCATTCGCCCTGAATGCATCTCCCTGCCAGATGCGCCCCCCCCCAAGCATAGTCTGATGTGTCTGTAGTCAGGGTTTGGGTAGCAGGGGGTGGAATGAATGACACCCACCATAGGATCTCTTGCTGCAGGCAAGGAATGATAGGAATCATTGTTTCCAGGCTGCGACAATGTTGACTCCATAAGCTTTATAAGTACCATTGAAGTTTCCTCATATGCAGTCTTGAATATGGAATTAGAAGAATGCAAGATGCCATGAACCCCAAGGCCTGCAGAATTTGTCTTGCAGATATCTGGGTTTTTGTGGCCACTTGTTTGAAGTAAGTCATCAATTGGATTTGTTTTTCTGGCGTGAGGTAAGTCATCTGTGCCATTGAATTCAAGCTTGCACCCAAGAATGTAATTTTTTGAGAGGGTACCAGTTGTGATTTATTTTCGTTTATGGTGTACACTAGGCAAGTTAGAAGCCTTTTTACAAATGCCAGATGCTGTAGAAGAGTGTCCTTGTTTTCTGCCTGAATTAGACAATCATCCAGATAAGGATAAATTTGAATGTTTGTCTGCAAAATGCAATTACTGGTGCCAGGCACTTTGTGAAGACCTTGGGTGCAGTAGACAAGCCAAAGGGAAGTGCAGAGAACTGGTAATGTAAATAGCCTGCTTTGAAGCGGAGGTATCTTCTGCAAGATTCCCTGATTGGGATAGGCAGGAAAGCCTCAAGTCTAGAGTGACCAACCAGGCATCCTTGCCTAGCATTGGCAGTAACTGTTGTAGAGTCAGCATCTTGAATTTTGGAATGTCCAGGAATGTCTTTAGAATGGATAAGTCCAGAATTGGACGCTATGATTTGTCTTTTCTGGGTACCAGAAAAAGTCTTGAATAAAAACCTTGTCCCTTTTCTGGCACTGGTTGAATAGCCCCCATATTCATGAGGGACATAACTTGTTTCTGGGCCTCTGCCCACTGATTTGGATGCAAATCTGGCCATCTGTCTGGAATTGGCAACGTGTGGAAATGAAATCTGTTTCCCTGGGATACTATATATAAAACCCACTTGTCCTGGGTAATTAGATACCAATTTTGTGCATGAAGTGCTAGTTTTCCCCCAAAGGGGCTGCCAAAAGATAAGTGCTTGGAAATGGCAGAGGAAAGTCACTGAGACTGTTTACTGTAGGGAGGTGCCTTGCTACTTCCAGATTTGGAGGTGGAGGCACCCCACTGTTTTGTCTGCAAGTTCCTTGTGACTGAAACCTGCAGCCTTTAGAGTGTCTGGGTTTGACCTGAGTGGCTCTGGTGGGTACTGGGAAGGACCAATTTTTAGTAGGCCAGTGCCTACTGAACCTGGGTGGCTGCACTTGTAGGAAATCTTTTACAGTTTGCATAGATTTAGCTTTGTCTTACATCCTTTTCAAAACTTCTTCTGCCTTAGTACCAAATAGACTGTCCTTCTCATCACAGATCCAGTAACAGCAGCCCTGCAAGAGGCCTCCAAGGAATCAAAACCACACTGCAAGGTATGCTTGCCAACCTGTTCAGCTGAACACAATAAATCCTGTAACTCTTATTTTCCACACAGTCAGAAATCAACATAATTTTCTGTTTAAGTAAGCCCATGACATGCTGCTGATATTTACGCATATGAAATTGACAGTTTAAAGCCCTGATTGCCAGGGTTGCAGACGTGTAAACCTTCTTACCCCATATATCCAGCACCCTGGAGTCTCTATCAGAAGGGGTAGGATTTTTAGCAGTAGAAACCTTAACACCCTTGGGACCCTGAGAAATTGTTTCAGGGTCAGCAGTAGGGTTTTTAAAAAGGAATTTGTGGGAGTCAGGAACCCTGTAATATTTGCCAGGCTTGCTAGGAGCCAGAGGCAGGGAATCAGAAGCCATGCTGGATTCTGAGAAAACATCATCAACAATGTCTAGAACAGGAGGTATAAAGTACAGTTGTGTACTTTCCATAAATGTAGATGTTCGAGTGTATTCACTGTTGCAGTCATTACAACTGGGTTATCCTGCTGGCAGGCTACCCACAGTCGGCCTGAATTCCAAAGTCTAGGTCTGGCATCAGCTGCTGTCGCCTCCTCCCTGACGTCAGTGCGCCAGGGGTATAAAAGATGCAGCCGATGCCATTTTCTTCAGTTTTTCTTGCCCCAGATGTCAGGTGCCCCCAAAAAGGGAAGGCTAAAAATATGTCAATGAAGCATGCATGCACCAAGGTAAACTTTTCCTTCATCTACAAGCAAATACACCACATAGGTTTCACAGAATAGAGAAGTACAGATAAGTTCCAGCAAAGATAAGGGGGATGGTGGGAGGATAACCTGGACTGCAACAGTGAATACACTCTAACATCTACATTTATGGTAAGTACACAACTGTACTATGTTCATCGTGTTTCACTGTTGCAGTCATTACAATTGGGTTGAATCCCAAAGCTAAGGTTGGCAGGCTAGAGCTAAATAGGATTAGGAGCAGCTATGAGGCCCTGCAGAACTGCAATGGCAAAGCCTGCCCTGGATTTAGAGTAGAGTGGTAAGTGATGGTGCTTTGTAAGTGTGCACTGAACTCCAGGTTGCCGCCTCTAAAATGTCTTTGGTTGGTACTCCTCTGAGGAAGGCTGCTGAAGTGGCTGCTGCTCTGGTTGAATGTGGCCTAATGCCCTTAGGCACTGATTTGCCAAGTTGTGAATAGCAGAAACGAATGCAGTGGCCTACCCCCTTTGAAATAGTCTGCTTTGAGATAGCCTTTCCTTGAGATCCTGCAGCATATACCACTAGTAATTGCTCAGTCTTTCTGAAAGCTTTGGTTCTGTCCAAGTAGAAGCGCGGCTGTCTATGTCCAAAGAATACAGAAGTCTCTCACCCTTATTCTGTGGATTTGGGTAAAAGGTAGGCAAATGAATAGTTTGGTTAAGGGCCACACTGGACACTACCTTAGGCGTAAATGTCGGGTTTGTCCTCCGACAAACCCTATCTGGATGGAAAATGATGAAAGGTTCCACAGCCAAGAGCCTGTAGCTCGGAGACTCACCTTGCAAAGGTTATTGCTAGTAGCAGAGCTGTTTTCCATGATAAAAATTTTATATCCGCTAAAGAGGCTGGCTCAAAAGGAGGCAGGGTGAGTTTTTTCAAGACATAATTGAGGTCCCATGTAGGAATTGGTTATCTCCTTGGAGGCCTTAAGTTTTTGGCTCCTCTGAGGTACTTCCTTAATAAAGGATGAGAAAAAATAGGTGGCTCTGTATTGTAATGAGCTGAAATGGCATAGGCATGAATCTTAATTGATGAGAAGGATAAGCCTTTGTCCAGCATCTCAGTTAAATATTGCAAAATCCGAGGAATATTTGGTACAGTCGTGTCAATACCTTGTGTCTGGTTCCAAGCACAGAATCTCTTCCATTTTTCAGCATAAGATTTTCTGGTACTAGGCCTCCTGGCCTCCAAAATAACATCCATGACCGCTTTAGAGAGATGTGTGCTTTGAATGACTACAGTATCTGCCATGCTGCCAGATTTAAGGTCTTGAGTTGGCTGTGCAGGATCTGATTGTTGTGTTGGGACAGTAAGTGAGGAAGTTGAGGCAATGTCCAGGCTGGGTACTGAGACAAGTTCCTTAGGATTGGGTACCTGTGCTGGTGGGGCCAGTCTGGGGCAATCAGTATAATTTCTGGCTTCTCTTGTCTGACTTTCAGGAGTACCTTGGGGAGGAGAGGCAGTCGAGGAAAGGCATAGACTGTCAAGTTTTTCCAGCTGAAAGATAGAGCATCCACTTTCCATGCTTGCTTGTGATAAGTCATTGTGCAGAATCTCTTCAGTTGGCAGTTGTGAGGGGAGCCAAAAAGATACAAGTCAGCGCATCCCCAATTCCTATTAATGCTGAAGATTTGCAGATCCAATTTCCACGCATGAGGATCCATGAGGTTTCTGCTTAGTTCGTCTGCCAGAGTATTTATCTTTCCTGGCAGGAACTGTGCCTGCAGATGTACTTGGCAAGTCAATGCTGTGTCCCACAAATTCATGACTACTCTGCATAGGGGGTAGGAATGAGTGCCTCCCTGATTGTTTATGTACCGCATGACTGTAGTATTGTCCGTCTTTATCAGTAGTTGTCCCAGATGAAGTAGATCCTTGAAGGCTGTCAGGGCATTCTGAACAGCTAGCATCTCTTTTTGGTTGATATGTAGATGCATTTGGCTTGTGGACCATGTGCCCTGAATACATTTTCCTGCCATGTGGGGCCCCCAAGGCATAATCTGATGCATCTGTTAAAATCTGCCTGGCTGTGGGTAAAGCAAATGGCTGTCCCTTGTTGTGGTGACAGGCCTTTGCCCACCATCGAAACTCCTGGTGCAGGCAGGGAATGAGGGTAATTATTGTTTCCAGACTGTGGCAATGTTGAGTTCAAACACTTTTTAGACACCAGTAAAGTTTCCTCATATGCAGACTTGCATATGGAATTAGCAGAATGCAAGATGCCATGAAGCCCAAAGCCTGCAGAATTTTTCTTGCAGATAACTGGGTCTTTGTTGCCAACATTTTGAAGTAAGTAGTCAGTTGCCTTTGTTTGTCTGGTGTGAGATAAGCCATCTGGCCAGTTGTATTTAAGCTTGCACCCAGGAATATCTCTTGAGAGGGTACTAGTTTTGATTTCTTTTCGTTTACTGTGTACCCTAGGCATGTTAGTAATCGTTTTACAAATGCCATATGCTGTAGTAGAATGCCCTTGTTCTCTGCTTGAATTGTCGTTCAAGTAAGGATATATTTGTATGCTTCTTTGTCTGCAAAATGCAATTATTGGAGCCAGGCATTTTGTGAAGACCCTGGGCGCAGTAGATAAGCCAAAGGGCAGTGCAGAGAATTGGTAGTGCATTGAGCCAGCTATGAATCTGAGATACCTTCTGCATGACTGTCTAATTGGGACATGCAGGTATGCCTCTTTTAGGTCTAAAGTCACTAGCCAAGCCTTCTTGCCCCGCATGGGCAGAAGCTGCTGCAGAGTCAACATTTTGAATCTTGGAATATCCAGGTATGTGCTTAGAATAGATAGGTCCAGTATTGGTCTCCAGGCTTTGTCCTTTCTGGGCACCAAGAACAGTCTTGAGTAAAATCCTTGTCCCTGCTCTTGCTGTGGTACTTGCTGAATGGCCCTCATGTCCATGAGGGATGACACTTGCTTTTGTGCCTTTGCCCATTGATTTTTTGGCAGGTCTGGCAAACCGTTTGCCCTTGGCAGGGTGTGAAAGTGAAACCTGTAGCCTTGTGACACTATATCCAAGACCCATTTGTCCTGGGTTATTACGTGCCAATTTTGAGAAAAAAGTGCTAGTTTTCCCCCTAAAGGTGCTGCCAGAAGGTAATTGCTTGGCACAGGCAGGGGGAAGTCATTGGGACTGTTTCCTGTATGGCTGTGATTTGTCTTCTCCGCTTTTGGAGGTAGAAGCACCCCATTGTTTAGACCTGTATGAGCCTTGGGACTGGGATCTGCCTCTAAGACGTCTGTATCTGCCTCTTTATGGCCTGTCTGATACTGGAAAGGATCAATTCACTGTAGGCCAGTGCCTGCTAAATCTTGAAGGCTGTACCTGTAAGAAATCCTTGACTGTGCAGAGATTTAGCTTTGTCCTCCATTTTCTTCAACACCTCTTCTGCTTTAACACCAAACAAGGTATCATGCTGTAATGGAGCATCTAATAATTTTGCTTTAACATGATCAGGCAGATTCTGTTCCTTTAACCAAGCATGCCTCCGAATGACAGAACCCGTAACAGTGGCCCTGAAGGAGGCCTCCAGAGAATCAAAACCACATATGCTTTCCCACTTGTTCAACTGCATGCAATAAATCCAGAATTTCTTTGTTTTCTGCACATTCAGAATTTATCAACATTTTCTGTTTAAGCAGTGACAATACATTGCCGATATTTAAGCATATCAAACTGACAATTTAAAGCCCTTATAGCTAAGGTAGCAGAAGTGCAAATCTTTTTTCCCCATCTGTCCAGTGCCCTAGAATCCCTGTCAGTGGGGGTAGGGCTTTTTGCAGTGTAAGCCTTGACCCCTTTGGGACCTTGAAGATAGTTTCTGGGTCAGCAGCAAGGTTCTTAAAAAGAAATGTATGTGATTCAGGAACCCTGTAGTATCTGTCTGGCTTAAGAGGAGCTGGGGGTAAAGAGTCAGGAGTCACACTGGACTCTGAAAATACATCATCTACAATGTCTAGCACAGGTGGAATAGCAAGGGGCGCCTGTGCTGAGTAGTAAAAGGAAGTCTCTGAGCCTTTTCTTAGATTCTGAATAATCTTGGCTCTCCCAGTGGAAATGCTCCCTCATGATATGCAGAGTTTCCCCAAAAGAGTAATCCTCGGGAGGAGAGGCTGAAGGGATAGATTCTTCAGCATCAGAATCCTCATAAGGAGGAAGAGAGTATTCCTGATCGGAAGAGGAATCAGAAGAAATGGAAACCTGAAGAGTCATATTCTGTGTCTTGCCTAGGCCTCTTATCAGGAGGGGGATGGGAACCCCTGATCAAAGTAATTAGATCTTCGGACATTTTGAGCATCTGTTTAAGCATGGAGGCCTGTCCAAGGGGCTGTTGTACTTGTTTCTTTGTCTTTAGAGATGCTTTAGTCTTTGCCTTTGAAGATGAATATGTTTTAACATAACTGTGTAGGCCTGAAAACACCCTCAGAAGCTGATGCCTGCTCAGCGGCTCCGGACCCATCTGAGGGAATAGTTTCCGAGGTTCCAATACCTTAAGTTTCCTGCGGCCTAGTCGGCTCCACGTGGGAGTCAAGTGGCCTGCGGCTCTAAAGAAGCGGGCATCGGGGCTGCGAAAGCGCCTCACTGAGAACCGGTGAACTGGCGACTGGCTAAAAATAAGCCCCATCATCACTTTTGGACCTCGGATGCCTGTCCTTTTCTTTTTCATTGCATTTCTTTTCAATTGCAGTAGTCGGACGGCATCTTGTAATTAAATCTTCTGCCAAATTAGTGAAATGCAAAATCGTACCGACGCTTAACAGTGTGTTGGTTAAATCTAGCACAAAACCGACAATTAGCAACGTCATGATCAGGGACTAGGCAAGGAATACAGTAGGAATGGACGTCCTCATGAGGTATTTGCTTCCCACAAGAAATACAGTTATTAACCTTTCCTGACATCGGTCTGGAGCAAGAAAAAAGTTTCCCCAATGGGGTACTTGGCTTTTAATGAAGACTTCGGATCTGAAATACGAACATGAAAATCTCAGGAGTCGGCCGACCGGCACTTGCGAACTGCTTTTGCTTTGGGCACCGCATGGCAAGAAAGACTGAAGAAAATGGCGTCGGCTGCATCTGTTATACCCCTGGCGCACTGACGTCAGGGAGGAGGCGACAGCAGCCGACGCTGGACCTAGACTTTGGAATTCAGTCTGACTGCGGGTAGCCTGCCAGAAGGATAACCCAACTGTAATGACTGCAACAGTGAAACACGAACATCCAAAGGCCTATGCTGAGGAAGAAGGAAATCCTTAAGCCTCTTTGGATTCTGAAAAATCCTGACTCTCCCAATGAAAATGTTCCCTTAAGGTATGCAAAGTTTCTCCAAATGAAAAATCGTCAAGAGGAGAAGCATAAGGGATGGATTCTTCCGCATCAGAGATCTCATAAGGTGGAATAGATAATTCCTGATCAGAAGAGGAATCAGAAGAAATGGAAACCTGATCTTAAGATTCATAATCAGTGCCTTGCCTAGGCCTCTTAACAGGAGGGGGATGGGAACCCCTGATCAAAATAATTAAATCCTCAGCCATTTTGATAGTTTTTTTAGGCATAGGGGCCTGTGCAAGTGGCCCAAGCGTCTGATTTTTAGACACAGAAGTTGGTTTTGGCCTTATTTTTGAAGATGGTGTCAGTTTAATATACAAATTATTAGGCCTGAAAACACCAGCAGAAGCCGGTGCCTGCTCAGCAGCTCCAGACCCATCTAAGGTAGAGACATCCGCAGGTTCAATGTGTCTCACGGCATACTGGACTCCGAATGGGTCTCAATACAGGCCTGCGAATCAAAAGTAGCGGGTATCACGGGCTGCCAAAGCGCCTCGAGTACCGGCGAATGGACGACTGGCTTAAAAGATTAGTCGTCGGTTTTGGACCTCAATGGTCTGTCTTTTTTTTTGCGTTTTTTGTGAATTCCGGTAGTCGGATTGCTAACAGAAGACATTTAAGGATAGTTAAATCTTGAGCCAAAATATTTAGATGCAAAAAGATACCAACGCTTAATAGTGTGTTGGTTAAATTTAGCACAAAACCGACAGCAAGGCACGTTGTGGTCAGGGTCTAGGCAAGGAATACAGTACAAATGAAAATCCTTATGAGGTATTTGCTTCCCACAAGTAATACAGTTATTAACTTTTACTGACATTGGTAAGGAAAAAAGAAAAAGTTTCCCCAGCGGAGTACTTAGCTATAGGTTGAAGACTTCGGTTCTGAAACTCAAAAATGAAAATTTCAGGAGTCTGCCGACCGGCACTTGCGAACTGCTTCTGCTTCGGGCACCGCGCGCCAAGAAAGACTGATGATAAATGCGTCAGCTGTATGTTTTATACCCCTGACGATCTGACGTCATGGAAGAAGGGACAGCAACCGACGCATGACCCAAGACTTTGTTAATCAGGCCGACTGACGGCAACCTGCCAGCAGATTACCCAAATGCAATGATTGCAACAGTGAAACACAAAGAACATCAGAAATTTCAGAATCCTGATCAGAAGTACCATAACCAAACAGTCCTAGGTCTCGTAAAGGGGGAAGGTTGGCTTCCCCGGATTAAAGTAATAAGGTCTTCAGTCATTCTTATTTGTTTAAGCATACAGGCCTGACCATGCGGTCTGGGCATCAGTTTTCTAGGCATGGTTCGAGTTTTAGGCCTTGAAGAAGATGGCGCCGGTTTAATATGCAAGTCAGTAGGCCTGAATACAACCTCAGAAGCCAGTGCCTACACAACGGCTCCGGACCCATCCAAGGTAGAGACATACGCAAGTTCTATAGCTGAAGTATCTCACGGCATACCGGACACCGAATGGGTCTCAGTAGAGGCCTGTGAATCTGAATACTTGAGCTTTGACCTGCTAAGATCTGCTTGCAATCAACTGAATGTATAACTGAATTTAAGTACACTTTTATCTGCACTTGTTTCATATAGTCACATATTTTATGTGTTTTTGTTATTAAATTGTGGCTCTGTCTCTACAGTTAATTCCCACCTCCCCTCCCTGTTTTTTTTTTTTTTTTTGGTGTTAATCTTGGTGGCTTTGAAATTACCCGCTACTCTTGTAAATTTGTATCTGGATTCTCCTTCTCGGCCCATCTCATTTGCTCATTCATTTGAGTGCAGTGAGGTCATATTCTGATTTCAGGCACTCCTAATGTGTACAAAGAGACCATTTGGGAAGACAAAAAAAGTTTCTAAGTTTGTTTCCTGCCTTTTCTGTACGTACTCTAGTCCACATACATATTTGCTGTATCCAGGACTATTTGTAAGCTTCTGAGCCCCCAAACTTTTCTGTGTTTGAGAGGAGCCTTCTAACTTAATTTTGTTTAAGAACTAGCCAGTTTTTTAGTTTCAGCACTCAGATCTCCTTCTTTGAGCTCAGCACTTGTTCAGAACTCGTAAGCACTAAATAAGCTACAAATTACTACAGCACTCAACTTTCCTCACTTTTCTAGAGGAAAGCAGTTTTTAGTACTTAATAAATAAGCACCTATCCAGGCATGTCTAAGGGTCAGCTCCCGGTGTTTTCTCCTATCTACCTGATGAATCTGGGCATCTTGAGGCAATGCAGCAATTGCCTCATGTACATAAACAACCCTCTCCTCCTACCACCCAACACTACAACCTGTGAGAGATGCACTTATATAACCAAACTGGAAGCACAGCTCTCTGCACCCAAGACTGGAACAGACAGTCAAGAGGAGAAGGTAAACACTTGCATCCACATCACACTCATCACAGTCCCTCAAAATCTACACCACCAAAACACACACAAATGCAAAACACACCTACATAAGCGGAGGCTCTCAAAAACCTGCCCAAGCAAGAGGGACCTCCAAAGACAAAACACAAGCAAACTCCACCCCCCAACACAACCCAAATGACACACAGCCCACAATCTCAGTGTGCCACTCAACCACAGATCAGATCATAAGCTAATCACCCTAGACATCCACATCCCGCCCCCGCCCCGCATTAGGGAAACCACCGTAAAAACTTCTCCAAAGCCAACTTCACACTTAAAACAGAAGTGGCAAAATTCATGACACCCATAAAGATGGACAATAGAGATACGACTGCTGAATCCTACACAAATGCACTTTATAAGCACTTACACAAGTGAATGTATCGTGCTATCCCTAACAGAACCAAGATGCTATCCTCCAAAAAAAGGAAGCCAATCTGGTGGTCCTCTGCTATAAACAAACTACAACAGAAGAAACTGTTGCAAAAAAAGAGTAAAATCCCAGGACTGGAGGAGCTCCCTGGTCAGCCTCAGTAAGAAGCTGAGATCCCTCATAAAATCCTCCAAAGCCAATTACGAAAACAAAATTGCCACGTACTCTAAAGACAACCACAAAGCATTCTATAGCTATGTCAAGAATCTCAATGGCAACACTCGGATCTGCTCTGAGTTACAGCACAATGGCACTAAATATACAGAACCAATTGATATTGCTAACATTCTGGCAGATAGGTCCAGTGCTAACTTTACCCCCACCCCCTAGAGGGCCCATCCCTATACCGGAAGAATGCAAAGTTCCTGTAATCACGGCTGCACAAGTAAAAAAAAAAAACACTCTCCAAAGCCAAGAACACAGCATCCATGGGACCTGACAATATTCCAGGCTGCGGTCTACACGAACTACAGAATGAACTGGCACCCCACCTAAGTACAATGTCCAATCATAGCCTCACCTCAGGCTTTGTGCCCACTGAATGGTGCACCGCGACAGTTATCCCACACTCCACAAAGGGGGAGCCACAACGGACCCTGGGAACTACCGCCCCATTAGCTTGATGAGCCTCATCTGCAAGACCATGGAACGTATCATCATGGAACTCAAAGACATTGCTAATCTCCAAACTCTGGACCCCAAACAAGTTCGGGTTTGTAAAAGGCAGATCATGTCTCAAAACTGATAAGACTTCTTTGAAGCAGTCAACAAAGCCATAGATGAGGGTAAGGTGCTTCACACAGCCTATCTAGATCTTGCAAAGGCTTGCGATACCATCCCCCACTCTGGAATTATAAACTTACTAAACTAGGTATAAATCCATATGTCACAAGATGGGTTGCCAACTGGCTCATGGAAAGAACCCACACTGTGAAAGTAGCATATTCCAAATCAGACTTCAGACCAGTGACAAGTGGAGTACCACAGAGTTCAGTCCTGGGTCATTTCCTGTTTGGTATCTACTTCTCTGAAGTACAGGCTAACACAGAAGGTCTTTGGCTAACAAAGTTTGCAGATGACTGCAAACTGGGAGCCATAATCAAAACTCCTAACGATGTGGGCATTCTACAAAAGGGCCTCACTGAGACAGATGCCTGGTGTCAAAGCCATGGCCTGAAGCTCAATGCCAAAAAGTGCATTCTCGTCCCCTTTGGTAAAATCTCTGTACTCCATGAACTACCACATAGGTGGTAGTCTACTTAACACCAAAAGTATGATACGAAACCTTGGGACACAGGTGGACAGTAGTCTCTCCTTTGATAATCACATCGCCAGAGTGGTCAGGAAATCCTTCTACGTGGCACACCTAATCACAAAAGGTTTCTCATCCAGAAAAAATAGGTCATTGTTCCCCTCTACCCATCACTCATTAGAGCCATTATACAGTACAGTGCGCTCCTTTTGGTATGTACCTCACAAGACGTCTACAACTGGGGAGGCCACAAATACCTCACAAAGAGGATTACTGGCCTCAAACAGATACCCTACGCAGAAAGTCTCAAAAAACTCCAGCTTTACTCTCGTCGCATATTGCCTACTCAGAGGCGATCTCTGCCTAACATACAAAGCTATGTCAAACCCAGAGCTGCTGGACATACTCCACTTAAAGAAATCCCAATCACTCCGAACTACACGCTGTAGGGACCTAAACCTTGACAACACAATAAACAGAACATGCTGGAGGGATAGATTCCTGTCCTGGACACTTCCCATACTCTGGAACATACTATGTCAAACAGAGCTCCTCATTAGCACTTCAAGAAAAATAGGAAATTCACCCCGGGGTTCACTTCTGTGGTTCTGCTAGACAGAGGCACAGGAAATTAATTTTCTTGGGAGGCGAAAGTCAGGGTACCTTTTTGGCTAGGCTTATATAGGCCCTAGGGCAAATAGCTTAGTACCTAGCTATGAATCTATGAAGCAGCGGGTATCAGGGGCTGCGAAAGTGCGTCACAGAGTACCGGCGAACTGGGTGGCCTGTCTCTGTCTTTAGCTTTGCGTTTTTTCGGAATGTCGGTAGTCGGATGGCTCACCGAAGACGTATCAGGATAATTGCTCCAAGCACCACTGACGGACAGTTTGTGGTTTAAATAAAGCACAAAACAAACAGCGAAGTACGTCGTGTTCAGGATCCAGGCAAGGAATACAGTATGAATGAAAATCTTTGAGGTATTTGCTTTCCACAAGAAATGCAATTTACTTTTACTGACATCGGTTTAGAGCAAGAAAAAGTTTCCCCAATGGGGGTACTTAGCTTTTAGTTGAAGACTTCGGTTCTGAAACTTGAAAACAAAAATTTCAGGAGTTGGCCGACCAGCACTTGCAAACTGCTTCTGCTTCGGGCACTGCACGGCAAGAAAGACTGATGTAATGTCGGCTGCATATTTTATACCCCTGACGACCCGACATCACGGAAGAGACAGCAACCAGCGTAGGACCCACGACTTCGTTAATCAAGCCGACTGAGGGCAACCTACCAGCAGATTACCCAAATGTAATGACTGCAACAGTGATACACGAAGAACATCAATATGTTTTTCACGGGCCCAAATGGAGAATCTCTTCCACTTACTGGAATAAATCTCCCTGGTAGAAGGCTTGTGGGAAGAAGACAGAATGTGGACCACTTCCAGGGAAAAATCATGAAGCCTGACTAGGGACGGAACTGGAGCAGCCAAGCTGTCAACTTGAGGGTTTGGATGGAGGGATGGAACTGTCCTGACATAGGAGTCTGCAGATCTGGATCTGGGTCATGAATCCAGGGATAGTCCATTAGATAGGGTTGAAGGAAGGGAAACCAAATCTGACGAGGCCAGTGTGGGGCAATCAGGATTATTTTACTTCCTAAAGACCGTTTTCTGAATGACCTTTGATATTTAGAGGAAACGGCGGAAAGGCATAGAGAAGACCGGAGGGCCAATCGTAAACCAGAGCATCCCTGAGCGTCTCCCCCTCCAGGGGGATAAGGGTGAAGTGGCTGCTGCATTTGGCATTGAGGGGGCTGGCAAAGAGATCGCAGCAAGGCTGACCCCATCTGCGGAATATCTTCTCCGCAACATATTTGTTCAGGGACCACTTGTGAGGCATTAGGATAGCTCTGCTCAGCCTGTCGGCAATAACGTTGGACTTCCCCGGTATATGCGTTGCAACTAGAAAGCGTTGGGAAAACACAGCCCACTGCCAAACATGACGTACCTCTCTGCAAAGGGGGTATGATTTGGTTACTCCCTGCTTGTTCAGATACCACACCACTGACATGTCTGAGTGGATTGCAATTGTCCCTAGAGGGAGAAAGCTCTGAAGTGCTTGAAACGCTAATAGCACTGCTCTCATCTCCAAGACACTGAAATGCAAATGGGTCTCGTGATCCTGCTACATGCCTTGGACTGTCCTGCCGAGATAATGCCACCACACACCCAATCTGCGAGGCATCCGTGGTCACCGTGGTAACTGGAGAAGATGGGACAAAACGCTTTCCACACTGAGATTGCTGGCCTGAAGCCACCAGCGTAGATCCTGCTTGCACGTGTCGGTAATCAGAATAGAATGGGAGAGTGGAAGATGCTGTAGTGATCATTGGGCAAAAAGCAGCCACTGAAGAACCCTCATGTGTAGTCTGGCAAGGGGAACTAGCATAATCGTGGCAGCCATGGTCCCTAAACTTGAGGACCACTTTTGCCTTGACCTTCCTCAATGGTAGTAAGGCATAGACCTGCTGTTGTAGAGCCTGAATTCTCTCTTCTGGTAAGAAGGCCCTCATGAGCACCGTATCTAGTTCGGCACGGATAAAAGTGACACGCTGCGAGGACAACAAGGCAGATTCTTCCCAATTTAGAGCAATTCCTATTGTTTGACACAGTGTAATGGTGGCATCCCTGGTCTGTAACAGTAGATACCTGGTGGTGGCAGAAAGGAGTCAGTCATCCAGGTAGGGAAACTCTTGGAATCCCTGACGTCTCAAGTGAACCGTTACCACTGCCATGCAACTTGGTGAACACCCCGGGGGCTGTGGTGAGACCAAAGGGCAGAGCACAAAACTGAAAATGACTGGCTCCCAGCCGGAAGCGTAGATGACTTCTCGATGCCCTGTCCATCTTGACATGGTAGTAAGCATTTTTGAGGTCGATGGAGCACATTCACACATCTTTCCCTAACAGAAGGAGTACTGACTGTAAGGTGACCATGCGGAACTTGGACTTTTATACATGTAGGTTCAGTCGGCTGAGATCCAAGATGGGTCTCGGGTCCCCTGTTCTTTTCAGCATCAAAAAGAATATTGAGTAAGTCCCTAATCTTACTTGGTCTGCGGGGACAGGCTGGATGGCTCTCTGAAAGCAACTTTTCCTCTAGGGTGGCATCTACCTGAATTTCCACCATCTCGCCTGCCTCTGGAGGGGTAATCACTTTGTGCATCCTGAAAAAATCCTCTGCGACTTCCTGAACCACATTTTCCCACCCTTCTGGCCCTTGGGGTAAGGTCTAGAAGGCATGGAAAAACGGACTCCCACTGCAGACAGGGTTTTTCCTTCCTACTCACACCTAGTGAAAGTGTCCTTCACCTTGGTTCCGAATAACGAAGAACCGTCAAATGGGGAGTTAGTGAACGTAGACTTGAAAGCCTCCACAAAATTTCAAAGGCGCATCCAGGAGTGTCTCCAAAGGGAGACTCTGGAACCCGCTGCCCTGCTCGCTCAGTCGGCTGCGTACGAGATCAGCCTCATGGAGGAGTTCGTAAAGGAATTTAGGGTAGACATCTGTGCACTGACCTTCTGTGCCACGACATCAGAAATGTTACCCTGAAGAGAAGCTCAAAGCTCTTTTAGGAGATCTCTCTCGAGCCAAAATGCATCAAGTAGTTCAGCGACCACAGAGTAAAGGCCATTGAGGTAAACACATGCTTCCCACACCTGTCCATGGCCCGGGACTCCTAAGGTGGATGTACGGTAGATGAAGTTTCAGCAAGTTCCTTCTTGGTGGCTGCTGCCACCACCATGGCATCTACTGGAATACCTTTTGTCAGACATTCCTTGTCTGTGGGAGCAGACAAAAACTTATTGGGTCTCCTAGGGACCGGTTCCACAGTGTCAGGGGTTTCCCACACCTTTCGACAAGATGAGATCTAATAGCTCATCAAAGGGGGAGAGACCCAAGAGGCAGAAGGCTGAGACCCGAAAGCCTTCAAGAACACAGACTCATCAGAAGGGAATTTTGGAGGGTCAGCTACCTCTCTGCTTCAATATCTCAAGGATATCTGAAAAAGAGATCTTCAGAAGACAACTTGGGGGACCCCTCTAACTCATCGAAGTCTGTGTCCGACATAACAGACTCATCCATGGAGTCGACGTGTTTCCTCTTACACAATCTCTTTCTGACTGGCTCCTCAGGCAAAAACTCTGGGGAGATGTCAGAAAGTTGGGGACCACTCATGGAGGTATCCTGAGGCCTTGGGTCTCTGCTGACCAGGGAAAGAGTGTGATCTGAAAATGACATGGGTGCCGGAGAGGGCAGAGTATTGGTGCCATAGGATGCAGCTGATGATGTGGCCAACACGTTCTTCATAACCTTGAAGGCTGATCCCCCCAGCTCCGAAGGCAGACTAACCGTAGAGGACATGGTAGCAGCACTCTGCGCCGAGGAGGTGAGGTCCAAAGCAGATGTCGGGTCCTAACTCATCAAAGCCGAAGCACCGAGAGGTAGGCTCAGAACCGATTAAGACAGATCCAAGCCCTCCCCCTCGGGTCCGACCAGGGAACTGTGGACCCTCAACCCCGTGGACGGAGCAGATGGGGTCAGAGCGGAATCTGAACTGAGGCGCCAGGCGGAGCTACTGGAACCGACCTAACGGCATCCAACGGAACAGACAACTCTGGCTCTGAGGACAGAGAAAGGCTAGGAGGAGGAACAACAAATGAAAAGGCCATGGTCTCGGGAGCCGAATGGGTTGGAGGCAAAATCAATTTGGCCAGCACCGATGACTGAAGCAGTTCTTCACCACTCTATCAATGTCCTCATTGGAAAGGGTCTTCTAGGACCTGGAGGAAATAGTTGGAGATCTGGATCTCCCTACAGAGGGAGACTTACGTGAAGGAGAAAGTACAGTTGTGTACACTTACCAGAAATGTAGATGTTCGAGTGTATTCAGTGTTGCAGTCATTACATTTTGGTTATCTGCTTGCAGGTAGCCCTCAGTCGGCCTGATTAACGAAGTCTTGGGTCCTGCGTCAGTTGCTGTCCCTTCTTCCATGACATCAGGATGTCAGGGGTATACAACATGCAGCAGACGCCATTACATCAGTTTTTCTTGCCCCAGATGTCAGGTGCCCCCTAATGGGAAGCAATTAAATATAAAAGCACAAAGATATACCTCCAACAAAAAAGCAAATACAACAAAAAGGCTTTTAAGCATAGTAAAGGAAAGTAGAGGCATAGCCAAAAGAAGTTACAGGGCTGGAGGGAGGGTAACCAGGACTGCAACAGTGAATACACTTGAACATCTACATTTATGGTAAGTGTACACAACTGTACTATGTTCTTCGTGTTTCACTGTTGCAGTCATTACATTTGGGTAAATTGCCAAAGCTAAGGTTGGGAGGAGGAATTTAGACAGCATTAGGGCCAGCTATAAGGCCCTGCAAGACTGCAGTGGCAAAGCCAGCTCTGGATTTAGAGAAAATTGGCAAATGATAATGCTTGGTGAAAGTATGTACAGAACTCCAGGTAGCAGCTTCTAGGATGTCCCTGGTAGGGACACCTCTGAGAAAGGCTGTAGAGGTAGATGTAGCCCTAGTGGAGTGAGGTCTGATCCCCTGGGGAGATAGGTTTTCCATGATGCTTATAGCAGAAATTAATGCAATGGCTTATCCACTTAGAAATGGTTTGCTTTGAAATAGCCTTCCCCTTTGCCCCTGCAGCAAATGCCACCAGCAGTTCAGATTTCCTTTGAGGTTTATTCCTGTCCAAGTAGGATCTAAGCTGTCTGTGCACATCTAAGGAATGCAGTATCCGTTTCCCTTTACTCTGAGGATAGGGAAAGAAGGTTGGCAAATGAATGGACTCATCAAGAGCCACACTGGATATCACCTTGGGCATGAAGGATGGATTGGTTCTGAAGGACACCCTGTCCGCATGAAAGATGATGAAAGGCTTCACTGCCATTAGGGCCTGTAATTCAGATAACCTTCTTGCTGAAGTGATTGCTAAAAGGAAAGTGGTTTTCCAAGAAAGAAATTTTAAGTCTGCAGTAGCAGCTGGCTCGAAAGAAGGTAGAGTGAGTTTCTCCAAGACAAAGTTAAGGTCCCAGGCTGAGGTTGGAGCTCTCTTGGGTGGTCTCAAATTTTTGGCCCCTCTGAGGAACTGCTTGAGCAGTGGATGAGAGAAGAGGGGCGGTTCTGTGTTATGAGCTGAAATGGCTGAGGCGTGGATTTTAATGGAGAAAAAAGACAGGACCTTGTGAAGCAGATCAGTTAGGTAGAAATCTGAGGTAAATTGGGCGCTGCTGAGCTCATCTCTTGAGATTGCTTCCATGCACAGAATCTTTTTCCATTTTTCAGCATAAGATTTTCTAGTACTAGGCCTCCATGCCTCTAAAATGATATCCATCACAGGTTTGCTGAGGGATGGTAAAGGAGAGATTAAGTAATTAGCCAGGCTACAAGGTTCAGTGTTAGAAGCTGAGGGTGCAGAATCTGGTTCTCTTGCTGAGACAGCAGGGAAGGAGTCTGAGGGTAGGTGCTACGGAGTTATCCGTGAAACACTGCGCAGGAGGGGGTACCAGTGTTGGTGCAGCCAGTCTGAAGCAATCAAAAGAATCCTTGGTTTGTCATGTTTGATTTTACTAGTACTTTGGAGAGCAGAGGCAGGGGGGGGGGGGGCATAGACTGATAGGTTTTTCCAGCTGAAGGACAGAGTATCCACTTTCCAAGCTTATTTGTGGGGCGTCCTTGAGCAAAATTCGCCCAATTGGTAGTTCTGGGGAGAGGCAAATAGGTCTATATCTGGGCTCCCCCATTTGCTTGTCAACATGTTGAAAATCCTTGGTCCCAGTTTCCACTCGTGTGGGTCCATGAGGTTTCTGCTTAGTCCATCTGCCAGTGTATTTAATTTTCCTGGCAGGAATTGAGCTTGTAGGTACACTTGGTAGCTCAAGGCTGTGTTCCACAATGCCATGGCTAGTCTGCAGAAGGGTAAAAATGTGTACCCCCCTGCTTGTTTAAGTACCACAACAGTGGTGTTGTCAGTCTTTACCATTAGTTATCCTGGAAGAATGTGGTCCTTGAAGGCTGTCAGAGCATTCTGTGCAACTAACATTTCTTTTTGATTGATGTGCAGGTGCATTTGACTTTGGTTCCATTTGTCCTGAATGCACTTCCCTGCCAGGTGAGCCCCCCATGCATATATGAAAACACAGCACCTCCACTCCTTCAAAACACCAAAATCACCAGAATTAAAGAATTTTCAAACCTACAGTGGATGTGTTCCTGTTTTCGTATAAACTTGTGATTTTGGTGTTTTGAAGGAGTGGAGGTGCTGTGTTTTCATACTGTCATGTCGGTGAACACTACCACTGCCACCTCAGCAAGTGCATTGTTGACTCAACCTGTGAATTTGGCTTCCATATGGAAGGAAAGGGAAGAAAAAATGGCCAATAATGATCCTTGGGACAATATGGCTAGTGATTATTCTGAAAGGTATGTGGAATTGGAGAGAGCCATGGTGAAGGAAGTTACTACGTTTTATGATTTAAAATTGCTTGAAAAATACATCAGTTCCAGCATTACTCCCAGGGGTCTGAGAGTTGAACGGTTACCTGCCTTTGAATTTTCGGAGGACGAGGTCGACTTGTCCTTAGAATGGAAAGACATTTCTCTAAAATGCACGTTAGGTTGGTTGGGCGTGCTGGTTAAAAGAAATGAAAGAACTCTACATAAAACTCGTGCCTCTATTCTGCACCTGCAGGAGAAACTGGTCGAGGAAAGCTCCGTGACAGTGTTTAATAAGAACTTGGTTGAAATAAAGAACAAAGTGTCCAAAATTGAAACGGAGGTGATTTCTCGTAAGAAAAGGAAATACCTCCGTGATATCAAGGACCATGACACTGGTAAGCTGTATTCTTGGGAATACAGCTTTAAGAAAAAGCAAGGCGTTTATCGTGACGTCAGAACTAGCTCCAGATCGGGCGGGGGAGATACTTCAGCGTCTTCTGCTGATGAGACAAGCAGCAGAAAGAGTGTTTCGTTCGAGAATCTAAATACAGCACAAGAGGCACCTGCCGTTATGAATGGAGTAACAAGTGACTCAAACCAGTCGTCGGCCCAGCCAGGAGGAAGAGGGCGTCGTTTTCAGAACAAGGGAAGAAGAAGGTAGCATCGAGGCGAGAGTAGGAGAGGAAGGACCAAGCGTTCAGAATGCAGACCCGTTTTTTGATGGGGGAGCACAATCCCCTCGTGGACCGGACTCTTGTTCTCACATGGACTTGTGTGGAGGTGAGAGCCATAATATTGTAAATATTTCGGATCTAGTTATATCCGAGTATGCCAGACAAGTTTTGTTTAAAGGCACTAAATTTGTTCCAGTTTGTTTCCCTACTTTGGCAGACATTTCCTTAGAAGTTAAACAGTTTTGCAGAAAATTGCACCTCAACGAGTTTTTTGATTATAAGGAACGTGATACACATATTGTTGATGAAAGTGAGAGTGATGCTGAAAATGTAATTGATCTAGATAATTCATTGTTAAATATGTCTTTGTATGAGAATGAGCTAGTGGATATTCATGCACTTGATGAAGTGCATGAAAATGTAAGGGGTTTCGAATTTAACACTGGATATGGAAAGTTGCCAGTGCCTAAAGTACCATACAAAAGTGAGTTCATGCCACCCAGAAAAAATGTTGTAATAAATTTATTTGAAAATACTTTATTAAAATGTATTGAATATGAACATAAAAGGTTTCAGGAAAGTAAGAAAACATATAATTTGAGCAAAAATGAATGGAAGGCACTGTCCGATTTAAAGGAGGTAAATGAACAATATGTATTCACCCAGGCAGATAAGGGAGGCAACTGGGTAGTTTTATCAAGAGACAAATACAATTCCATAGCCTTAAACTTGTTGATGGATAAGGATACATACTTGGAATTGCCTAGTGATCCTCTGAAAGAACATAATGCCCAATTGCTTGAACTACTTGAAAGGGGTGAGAGAGATTGGGTTTTTTGACTATGGCTGATGTTAGGAAATTGTATGTGAAGAATCCAAAGGGGGCCAGATTTTTCATTATTCCTAAAATACACAAGGATATCAGTAATCCACCAGGGCGTCCCATAGTTTCAGGAAAAGGAGGGTATCTACAGAATGTAGGAATATTTTTGGATTCCTTATTAAAAAACTATTTGGAAAGGGTACAATCGCATGTTATAAACACAAATGAGGTGTGTAATTTGGTTAGTGATATCAGATGGGAGGATGAATATTACTGGGCCAGTGTGGATGCCAAATCTCTGTACACGAGTATAAACAAAAAACATGGTTTAAAGGCAGTGGAAAAAATGCTGGGTGATGGACCTAGAACCTTTTTTATTTTGAATCTATTGGAATTTTGTTTGACACACAATTTTTTTGAATTTGAAGGGAGATATTTTTTGCAAAAAGAGGGCACAGCAATGGGGGCTGCTTTTGCGCCCTCATATGCTATTTTGTTCATGGCCCATTTTGAAAATTGCTTTATCTACCCTTCATTATTCTTTAAGAGCAAGGTAGTAAAATATGTCAGATTTATTGACGACTTGCTTTTTCTGTGTAAGGGTAATTCGGAGGACTTCGATAGGTTCATCTTAGAAATTAAGGAAAATTCTTGGGGTCTAGACTTCACTTACCTTATTGGAGGGAAGAGCATCCAATATTTAGATGTAGAATTGTACTTAGGCAGGGATAATAAGATACAATACAAACCATTTCACAAAAAGACAGCAGCAGAGAATTTTTTGCATGCATCTAGCATGCATAGTGATTCTCTGCTTAAATCCTTACCATTTGGTGAATTCAAACGTATAGGCATGCACACTTCAGAGAAGTCCTTAATTTCCAGTGAATTTGATAGGGTAGAAGAGAAAATGATAGGGAGAGGATATCCCCAAAAAAGTGTTATAATGGCAAGGAAAAAGGCAGAAAGGGAGTTAGGATTAGGTCAACGGGTTAATAAAAGGAGTGGGTCTTGGTTTGGCTCAAAGAGAGATGTTGGTTCTGGTGGTTATGGTCCTGGGGACAGCAGCTCTGAGTGTAAATTATTCTTTGTAACTAGATATTCTCAATTTTCTGAGATGTTGAGGGAGGCAGTGTTGAGATTCTGGCCCATCATCAGTCAGGATGATAGATTAGGCAAGCTTTTTCCATCGAATGTTACCTTCTCATATAGTAGACACTCCAATTTGAAGGAAATCTTGAGTTTCAGAAAGAAAAGTTCATTCAGAAGAAATACTAAAAAGGGCACATATAAATGTGGAAGTTGCAAGGTTTGTAGTAGGGTAAGAAATTTGGATGGTATTAAAATCAATGGTGTAACATATAGGGCGCTTGAATATTATGACTGCAATTCCACAGGGGTGGTGTATATCATAGGATGTGGATGTTCACAAAAGAAATGGTATATAGGACAGACAACTAGAAAGCTGAAGCTCAGGATTTTAGAGCATTTGGGGGACATAAAACATAAAAGATTGGAAAGTCCAGTAGGGAAACATTTTTGTGAGGTACATGGGGGGGTTCCAGAGGGGTTTATATTTTGTGCACTGGGTAAACCAACTATGCTGGGGAACAAAGATGTGTTTCGTGAAAAATTATTGCAAATGGAAACCAGGTTCATTCTCAATTATAAAACCTTGTTTCCGCATGGTTTAAATTTGGAAACTTAATATAGTGTTTCCACATATCTCTCAGAATATAATTGCAGTTTAAAAATGTTTAAAAATGTTTAAAATGTTTAAAATGTTTAAAATGTTTAGAAAGGTATTTGATATGAATTTATGAAGTTTAAAATATTTGTAAAATAGATGATTTATTGAAATGGTTTTGTAAGTATGCCTAATTAAGTATGAAGGACTTTGCATGAATGTATTTATATAAAATTTGATGCTATTTTGTCATATTTAAAAATTGTTACAAGATGCAATTCAAGAATTATTTCAAGATGCTGTTTATTATGTTGTAGCTTTATTTAAAAAAAGTGTTCCAAGATGCAATTTATAATGGTGTGGCATTGATTGGCTTTGATGGGTTAATGTGCTTTAATGATCTAATCAATCATGATATAAAAAGGGTGGTGTTTGAAGTAGCAAAATGTATTCCAGGAGAAGGCGAAGGCCGAGGTACCAGAATTAAAGAATTTTCAAACCTACAGTGGATGTGTTCCTGTTTTCGTATAAATTTGAGCCCCCCATGCATAGTCTGATGAGTCTGTTAGGGTTTGGGCAGCAGGGGGCGGTGTGAAAGATAGTCCCTTGTTTTGGTGGCAGGCCTCTGCCCACGAAAGGAACTCTAGTAGGCAAGGTATGATACGAATCATTGTTTCCAGGTCTTGAAAATGTTGACACCATAGGCTTTTTAGATACCACTGTAGTTTCCTCATATGCAGTCTTGCATATGGAATTAGAAGAATGCAGGAGGCCATGAACCCCAAGGCTTGCAGTATTTGTCTTGCAGACAGCAGGGATTTGTGGCCACTTGTTTGAAGTAGTTTGTCAAATGAATTTGTTTCTCTGGCATGAGGTAAGCCATCTGGGAAGTTGTATTCAAACTTGCTCCCAGGAATATAATTTGACATGGTACCAGGTGTGATTTATTTCGTTTATGGTGTACCCCAGACAAGTTAGAACCCTCTGCACAAAGGCCAGATGATTCAAAAGTATGTCCTGGCTTTCTGCCTGAATTAGACAATCGTCCAGGTATGGGTATATTTAGGTTCATAGGTTCATACTAGGCTATCTGCCCTAGGGCATTTATAAGCCTAGCCAGAGTAGGTTTGGCTTTCGCCACCCATTTTAAATGAATTTTGCTATGCCCTTTTTCAAGGTTAGTATACTGTGCCTCTGTCTAACTGACACAGAAGTAATACCCGGGGTAAACCTACGATTCCTCTTGAAGAGAGTCAATGAGGGACTCTGCCTAACCTGGAATGGGATTTTATTCCAGAGTGAAGGGAGCCTCTGGGTTATGAATCTGTCCCTCCAGCATGTCCTATTTATTTCAGTGCTGAGGTTCAAGTCTCTCGAGCGCATAGCTCGATGGGATTTGGATTTTCTGAGGTGCAGCATGTCCATTAATTCCGGGTTGGACATGGCTTTATACGTCAGGCACAGATCGCCTCTGAGCAGGCGGTATGCCACTGAGTAGAGCTGGAGTTCCTTTAACTGGGAAGCATATGGCATCTGTTTGAGCCCTTTGATCCTCTTGGTGAGGTACTTTTGGGGTCTTTCCAGTTGCTGCAGGTGTCTGGTAAGGTACATCCCAAAAGGGGCACTGTACTCAATTATGGGCCTGATGAGGGATGAGTAAAGAGGCACGATGACCTCCCCTGATCTAGATGTGAATCCCTTCATGATTAGGTGGGCTATATAAAATGTTTTTCTAACCACTTTGGCCATGTGGTTTTCAAATGAGAGAATGCTATCAACTTGGGTCCCCAGGTTCCCCAATTACTTCCGTACTTAATGGATTACCACCTATGTGGTAATTTGTGGGCACTTTGTTTTTGCCAAAGGGGATGACTATACACTTTTTGGCGTTTAGCTTGAGGCCATGGCTCTGGCACCAGTTGTCTGTTTCTATGTGGCCCTTTTGTAGGATGCTTGTGTCAGCTGGAGAGTCGATTATGGCGCCTAGTTTGCAGTCATCTGCAAACTTGGTCAGCCACAATCCTTCCGTGTTGGCCTGTACCTCCGAGAAATATATACCGAACAAGAGAGGTCCCAGGACTGAGCCTTGTGGGATGCCACTTGTAACTGGTTTGGAGTCTGACATGGCTCCAACAATTCTAACCATGTGGGTTCTGTCCTTGAGCCAGTTTGCAACCCATCTACTGACATAGGGGTTTATATTTAAGCTGGTGAGCTTATCTATAATGCCCGAGTGAGGTACTGAATCTAAGGCTTTTGCGAAGTCCAGGTAGGCTGTGTGGACCACCTTCCCCTCGTCAATGGCCTTGGTGATTGTTTCAAAGAAACAGTGTCTGTAGGTCCCCAATATCTTTATTTATGAGGTCCATGAAGATCCTTTCCATAGCTTTGCAGACCAAGCTAGTCAGGCTTATGGGGCAATAGTTTCCAGAATCCGTTGAGGCACCACCTTTGTGGAGAGGGACCACTGTTGCTGTACGCCACTCTTTGGGTACATATCCTGTAGTAAGGCTGAGATTGAACAGTAGTTTTATGTTTGGGTTTAGCTCTTCTTGGAGTTCATGTAGGACAGCCCGGGACACCGTCTGGTCCCATTGATGCTGTGTTTTTTGCTTTGGAGAGGGCGGCTCTTACCTGAGCATCTGAGATGTCAGGGGGGCAGCACTCTGCTGGGATAGATATTTGCCCTTTAGGTGTGTGTGTGTGTGGGGGGGGAGGGGGGGAGTTTGCGCTGAACCTGTCAGCTAGGATGTTGGCAATGTCTGTGGGTTTGGTGCATTTTTTGTCATTTTGGACTAATTCTGAGCATATCTGGGAATTCCCACCCAGGTTCCTAACATAACTAAAGAAAGCCTTGTGATTATCCTTAGTGTCCTGTGCAATTTTTCTCTCGAAGCTGGCCTTAGATGATTTTATGAGTACCCGTAGTTTTTTTGCTAATACTGATCAGAGATGCCTTCCCTTTTTGGGATTTTGATCCATCATGTAGTAGCTTCCTCCTTCTGTTGTACAGTTTTTTATGGCTGGGGTCCACCAGACAGGACGCCTGCCTTTGGAGGATTGGGTCTTGGTTTTATTTCGGATTGCATGATCCATGCATTCTTGAAGGTGTTCATAGAATTCGTTTATAAAGGATTTCTGTGGTGTGGGCCGTATTTTCCACAGGCCCAGGGGCTTTGAAGGATTCCACCTCGGTTTTGTGGAGTGTGAAATTTGCTTTAGAGAAGTTTTTCACTGTGGATTTCTGGGCAGGGGGTGGGGTCAGGATGTGAATATCCAGTTAAAATTAGTTTATGGTCTGATCTTACCAGTGAGGGATACACTTCTGGTCTGGAGCATAGAGCCATGTTGGTGATGATCAGGTCCAGTATGTTTTCCCCTCTTGAGGGAGTGGTAACAAGTTGTTCCATAGCATTTGAGTTTATAAATTCTAGAAACCTTTGGGCTAGGGTGTTGGAGCTAGAGTAATGCTCCCAGTCTATGTTTGGGTAGTTGAAGTCGCCCAATATAATGGTGTTTGGAGAGACCTTCATATTTTCCAGTGTTCTCAGGAAGGCCGAGTGGGGTTCCTGGGTTTGGGAGGGTGGTCTGTAGCAGGCTATAAACTGGAAGGCAGTTTTACCCACTGTTAGTTGCACATGGATAGTCTCTGATGCTTCGTGCTGTGCCACCAACCTGGAGGTGTGGGTATCTTTGATGAATATTGATACTCCCCCTCCTTTTATGGTTCAGTCCAAGTTTTGGGGCCAAAAAGCATGGTATGAGGTATAACCTGGTAGTGCTGGCGTACTCTCAGGAGCCTTGAACCAGGATTCTGTTACTGCACAGATATCAATGTTCTCCATGCTAAGGAGAGTTTCGAGTGCGTGCATCTTGAGGTTTAGACTTCTGGCGTTGAGTAGCATTGCTCAGTTTCTTATCCCTTGTGATACCTATGGAGGTGGGTTTGTCTTTTGAGCCTTGCATAAAAAAGGCACTATGGGGGTGGCAAGAGCCTTTGCCAATATCCGAAAGCCCAGGGGTGACGGGGTGCAAGCCGTCCCTAGCGAAGCATCGTGGCTTGTCGAGCATGTCATTCCAGGCTGACAGGCATTGGATCCCCTTTGAATGACACCAATACTCAAGCCAATTGTTGAAATTCATCAATCTTGTCTTCATATTGTGGCATCATTCTTGGTGAGGGTAAGATCCTACTCAAGGTCAGGGTCATACCAGCCTGGGCTACATGCTCAGAGAGCTCCTCTGTCTCTTGTCATGTAGTCCAGGGAAGTACGTCTCAGGTCATTCACACCAGCATGGACAATGACCGAGTCATATTTGTACTTGCCTTGGAGTGACCTGAGTGCTTGTGTTATGTGGCGGATCCTAGCGCCCGACAGGCAGCTCACCGTGACCTTCTCCTTGTTCAGCCTGGTGAGCAGGACATCAGTGTGCCTAATGATAGAGTCACCTATTACAAGTGTATCAGGTGTGTTGTTTAGCCATAAAGGCTGTGACTGTTCGGCACACTGGCTTTGTGAGCTATGTGTTGCACGTGTTTTGTTTTGGGGTAGCGGTTGCTTGGG
The DNA here is from genome assembly GCF_019279795.1 of Protopterus annectens. Classification (NCBI taxonomy): domain Eukaryota; kingdom Metazoa; phylum Chordata; order Ceratodontiformes; family Protopteridae; genus Protopterus; species Protopterus annectens. The sequence goes on from NC_056735.1 coordinate 367,823,920, forward strand.
TGTCTGTTTTGGAGGTCTCTGCTGCTTAGGCAGATTTTTATTTAGAGCCTCCGAGTATGTTTTTCTGTGTTTGGTTTGCTGTCGTGGTAGGTTTATGTGAGACTGGAAATGTAGTGAGTGTGGTTTCCTTCTCCTCCTGACTGGTTACGCCAGTACTGAGTTGAGAGAGCTTAGCCTCCAGTTTGGCTATATGGTTGCATCTCTCACATGTGTTGGAATTTGTTGGGAGGAGGAGGGGGTTGTCTGTGTACATGAGGCAGTTGTAACACTGCCTCAAGATTCCCAGATTCACCAGCTGGACCGGAGAGGAGATTGACAACTGACCTTTGGACATGCTAGAATAGTATTGGGAATTCCTTTATAATTGAAAAAAAGGGCCAATGGGGAACAAGGTACTCAAGGGGAGTTTGTGAGGGTGTAGTGCTTTTAATATTTTAGTGCTGACTTATATAATTGCTTTAGTGAGCAAGTGCCAGGCTTTAGAGTAGGAATAGTGTGTTTATTATGAGAACTAGATCAGTTCTAAGGGAAATAGTGAAGAGCAGACTGTGGAGCAGAGAATGGTTTAAACCCAATTAAGCGGAGCTGCCCGATGCTGCGCTATGCGCAAAATCGCGCAAAGCCACGCCAAAGCGGGTTTTATACAGGGGGACTTGAAAGAGCTAGAAATTGGCCCAAAACAGCCAATAGACTATCAGATTCTTGTGCTGGGAACACTCCTCCAGGGATAGATAGGCTGTTCTAAGCTCCCCACTGCCACTGGTGAACAGAAAAGCCTCCCTTTATCCAAGAAAGGAAATGGGCAACACAGGAACTTTCCAAAGTCCAGAATACAGCACAGCCTGTATTTGGACTACTCTAGGTCCAAATACATTTCTTTGCCTGCAAAATGCAATAAATAGAGCTAGACACTTTGTGAACACCCTGGGTGCAGTAGATAAGCCAAAGGGCAGTGCGTGTAGCCTACTGAGAAGCGTAGGTATATTCTGCAAGATTCCCTGATTGGGATGTGCAGGTATGCTTCTTTTAAATCTAGTGTTGTCAACCAGGCATCTTTGCCTAGCTATAGGAAGTAATTGGTGTAGAGAGTCAGCATCTTGAATTTTGGAATCTCCAAATAGGTGTTTAGAGTAGACAGGTCCAGGATAGGACGCAATGAATTGTCCTTTCTGGATCCCAGGAAAAGTCTAGAGTAGAAACCTTGTCCCTTTTCCTCTTCTGGTATCAGTTGAATAGCCTCCATGCTTAAGAGAAAAAGTACTTGTTTTTGGCCTCTGCCCACTGATTTGGGGGTAGGTCCGGCCACCCACTTGGTGTTGGCAACGTTTGGAAGTGAAATCTGTATCCCTGGCACACTATTTAAAACCCATTTGTCCTGGGTAATGAGTTCCCAATTCTTTGCATGAAGAGCAATCTTTCCCCCCAAAGGGGCAGTCAGTTGACAAGTGCTTGGAAATTTTAAAAGGAAGTCACTGAGACAGTTTACCATAGGGGGGAGCCTTATTATTCCCAGATTTGGAAGTGGAGGCCCCCCCACTGCTTAGTTCTGCGTGTCCCCTGGGACTGAAACCTGTTTTTTTTTGCTGTGTCTGGGTTTGGCTTGAGAAGACCTGGAAGGGGCTGGAAAGGACCTATTCTTAGAGAGCCAGTGCCTACTAAATCTAGGAGGCTGTACTTGTAAAAAAATCTTTTAACAGTTTGCATAGATTTAGCTTTATCTTCCATCTTTTTAAGAACTTCCTCAGCCTTGTTTTCAAACAGGTGGCCCTGATTTAAAGGAGCATCCATCAATTTAACTTTAACATGATCAGGCAAATATTGCAACTTGAGCCAAGCATTCCTTTTGAGCACAGACCCAGTAAACAGCAGCCCTGCAAGAGGCCTCTAATGAATCAAAACCACACTGCAAAGTATGTTTTCCAACTTGTGCAGCAGAATGCATTAAATCATGTAATTCTTTATTTTCCACACAGTCAGGAATGATCATTTTCTGTTTAAGCAGTCCAGTAACATGTTGCTGATACTTTAACATATGAAACTGGCAGTTTAAAGCCCTAATGGCTAAACCTTCTTACCCCATCTATCCAGCACCCTGGAGTCTCTAGCAGAAGGGGTAGAATTTTTAGCAGTAGAAGCCTTAATGCCCTTGGGCCCCTATGAAACTGTCTCTGGATCTGCAATAGGATTTTTAAAAAGTAACTTGTGGGACTCAGGGACCCTGTAGTATCAGTCAGGTTTTCTGGGAGCAGGAGGCAGGGAATCAGGAGCCGAACTAGATTCCAAAAAAACATCAACAATGTTTAGCACAGGAGGAATAGCTAAAGGCCTATGCCGAGGTAGGTGAAGGAAATCCCTAAGCCCCTTTTTTGAATCAGACAAATCCTGGCTTTCCCAGTGAAAATGCTCCCTTAGAGTATGTAAGGTTTCCCCAAAAGAAAAATCCTCAGGAGGGTAAGCAGAGGGAACAGAGTCCTCTGCATCAGAGTCTTCATAAGTAGATAAGAATCAAAAAAACAGAATCCTGATCAGAAGATTCAAAATCAACTTTAGTCCTAGGCCTCGTAGAAGGGGGGGGGGTTGGCTAGTCCTAGGCCTCTTAGAAGGGGGGGCTGGCTACCCCTGATTAGAGTTATTAGATCTTCAGCCATTCTTATCATTTGTTTTTAGGCATAGAGACCTGAGCATGTGGCCTGGGCGTCGTTTTTTAGGCATAGATCGAGATTTTAGGCCTAAGTATAGAAGGCGCCAATTTAATATGCAAGTCCATAGGCCCGAATACACCCTCAGAAGCTGGTGCCAGCACAGCGGCACTGGACCCATCCAAGGTAGAGACATCCACGGGTTCCACAGTTGAAGCATCTCATGGCATACCGGACTCCGAATGGGTCTCAGTAGAGGCCTGCGAATCAGAAGTAGCTGGTATCAGGAGCTGCGAAAGCATCTCACTCAGTACAGACGAACTGTCGACTGGCTTATGAGAAGCATCGTCGGCAGTTTTGGACCTCGGCAGCCTGCATCTGTCTATCTTTCCATTTTTTCGGAATCCCGGTAGTCGGATGGCTAACCGATGACATTTCTGGATAATTAAACCGAGAACCAAAATATTTAGAGGTGAAAATATACAGTCGACAGATAGCGCGCTGATTAAATAAAGCACAAAACCGACAGCAAGGTACGTCGGTGTCAGTGCCTAGACAAGGAATACAGCACGAATTAAAATCTTTATGAGGTACTTGCTTTCCACAAATAATGCAATTATTAACTTTTACTGACATTGGTAAGGAGCAAGAAAAAGTTTCCCCAACGGGGTACTTAGCTTCAGTTGAAGACTTTGGTTCTGAAATTCGAAAACGAAAATTTCAGAAGTCGGCCAAATGGCACTTGCGAACGGCTTCTGCTTCGGGCACCGCACGGCAAGAAAGACTGATGTAATGGCATCGGCTGCATGTTTTAAACCCCTGACGACCTGACGTCATGGAAGAAGGGACAGCAACTGACGCAGGACCCAAGACTTTGTTAATCAGGCTGACTGAGGGCTACCTGCAAGTAGATAATCCAAATGGAATGACGACAACAGTGAAACACGAAGAACATCCCAGTCGAACTGGAGACCAGCTCCGAACCAAAATATCCGTGACCGGCTCCGAAAGGCTGGAAGCGGATACAGACTTACTCAATACACTACCTTCTGTCGACACCGAAGCCAATAGAGCCAAAGGAGAAGTTGTTCTAGCAACTTTCTCTGGCAGCTCCGAAGAAACACAGCTGGAGAGCGCCTCTTAGCAGTCTTTTTGTCCTTTTTAGATAGAGAGGATATGGCAATGGAAGACTTAAAGTCTTAAGCAGTCCTTTCAGAATGAGCTTGTTCTTTCTCTCCTGTAGCACGCAGGGACTGATGGAATGACAAAACAAGCAGGACTCTTGGATGTGACTAGGCCCCAAGCAGTACACGCACACGGACTGCCCATCAGTCAAAGACATTTTCTTGTTGCATTCCATACACTTTTTAAAGCCCGAAGGCCTGTGTTCCTTAGACATGCTGGATAAAGGAGTACACACACAGGAACAAGTGCAAAACAACACGTACACACAAAATACCCAACTAAACCCTGCGCAGGAAACTAGAACCTCTAACTAAAAACGGCCTAGTAACAGACAGGAACAAAAACTACAGGGAGGACTAGGTCCTCTAACTAAAACAGGCCTAGCCCGTTGGGAAGAAAGGGAGTGAAAGGGATACTAAAAACGGCCAACGAAAAGGCCACGCAAGTTCAGGTCGCCGGAGGATCCCACAAGTGAGAATACTGCAACATGAGAATAGGATATCAAATGAATCCTCAGAGACCAGTGTACTGCTAGGATCCATTAGAGTATTCAGATGTGGTACCTGGCTACTGAAGCTATCAGTACTGTGGATACCATTAGACCCAACAGGCACAAGATGAGCCTCACTAGAGGCATGGGATGATGACGCATCCACATTGTTAGACGCAAAGATAAAAATGTTGGTGCATTAACTCTTCTAACTATTTTCTACACAAGCAAGAACATATATTTTTTCTTTGAGGAGTTCCATGGTGTGTTGCTGAAATTTTAGCATATGGAACTGACAATTTAGTGCTCTAATAGCAAGAGTGGCAGAGGTGCATAATTTTCTCCATCTGTCTAATGCTCGAGAATCCCTATCAGAGGGGGTGGGATTCTTAAAGCAGAAGTTGCTTTAATTCCTTTAGGCCCTTGAGAAATAACCTCAGGGTCAGCAGTAGGATTTCTGAAAAGAAATTTGTGCAAGTCAGGGACTCTAATATCTGTCAGGTTTCCTGAGAGCAGGAGGGAGGGTGTCAGGAGTCAAACTGGACTCCATGAAAACATCATTCACAACATCCAGGACAGGAGGAATGGCCAAGGGTCTATGCTGTGGAAGATCTAAGAATTCCCGGAGTCTCTCTTTAGACTGAGGGTAGTCCTGACATTCCCATTGGAAATGCTCCCATACAGTATTGTAGGGTTTCCCCCAAAGGAAAAGTCCTCGGGTGGAGAAGCTGAAGGAATGGATTCCTCTGCATTAGAATCCTCATAAGCAGAGAGGGGTTGCATGTCTTCATATTCGGATGCATCAGAGTCATCGGACTCCTGTTCAGATAAAACTGCTGGGGACAAATCTTTCTTTTGGAAGGGGTAGCTTGGCTTCCCCTGATCAGCATTTTAAGGTCTTCTGCCATTTTAAGCATTTGAGACTGAGGCAAGGAAGTAGGTGCCTGAGATTGGGTCATCTGTTTCTTGGGTGTGGTCCGTACCATGGGCCCTAGAAACTCGGTAGTTTTCAAAAAGAACGGCAGACGCGAAAGAAGTCGGTCTGTGTGGGGAAACAGTAGTGCAAAATATTTCCTCGGAAGCCAGTGCCTGCTCAGCGGATCTAGACCCATCCAAGGAAGACATATCCACAGAATCCTTAGTCTAAGAGTTTTGCGGCATACCAGACTCAGAAAGAGTCTCGGTAGCGAGCTGCAAAACCACAGAAGCGGGTATCAGGGTCTGCAAAAGTGCCTCACTGAGGACCGGAGAACTGACAACTAGCTTAACGGAAGCGTCATCGGTAGGTTTGGACCAGTCGGGTCTCACTTCGTTTTTATCCTTACGTTTTTTCAGAAGATCTGCTGTCGCATGGCTTACCGAAGCCATATCGGAATTAGAGGACTGAGAGCAAAAATATCTAGCTACAATAAGGGCCTGACGACGTATAGTTCTGGCGTTGAACAAGGCACTGCAGCAAGGGACGTCGTGGTCTGGACCTAAGCAAGTGACGCAGTAAGAATGAAAGTCTTGGTGTGGTATTTGCTTTCCAGAAGCGAGACAATTGTTAACTTTTTCTGACATTGGTTAGAGCAAGAAAAAAGGATCCTCGATGGGGTACTTAGCTTTAGAAGACTTCAGCTTCAATTCTTAAAACAAAAACGTAGGCATCGGCCAACCAGCACTCGTGCGAACTGCTTCTGCTTTGAGCTCCTCGGCAAGAAAAACTGATGTAATGGCGTCGGCTGCCTTACTTTATACTACGGACTACCTGAAGTCAGTCCTGAAGCAACAGCAACTGACGCAAATTCTAAGCCTCTGGTATTCGGGCCAACTGAGGGCTAACCCCCGGCAGGGATAACCAAATTGTTATGACTGCAACAGTGAAACACGAAGAACATCTTGGATCCATATCAGACACAAGTGCACTGTCACCACTGCCATTATCTTGCTGAACACCTTAGGGGCTGTGGTGAGACCAAAAGACAGGACTCTGAACTGGTAGTGGCTGGCTCCCAGTCAGAAATAAAGGAATCTCCTGGACTGCTGGTCTATCTTCACATGACAGCAAGTGTCTGGAGATCTACAGAGCACATCCAATAGTCATTCATCAAGAGAGGCAACATGGACTGAATCGGACCATCCGGAATGTTGTCCTATTCAAAAACTGATTCAGTGGACTGATTTCAAAACTTGGACTGAGGTTCCTGTTTTCTCTGGCTCTAAAATTAATCATGAGTGGACTCCACTTTGGGGGGACCAGCTGGATGACTTAGTAGTTTTGATACATCTAGTCCTACTGGCTCCCACCAACTGGATGGAACATCAGGAACTTTCCTTTTCTATGGAGGAAGAAAAAAGGGAAATGACTACTCTGGAAATTCAACATCCATGAATCCATAGTTCCATTTTCCCAGGCTTATGGGTGCAAAGACAAATGCCTCCCAACAGTCTCCAGAGTATAGCACTCAGGTAACCATTCAGAGGTGCTGATAGGGCTTCTCAAGCTCTGGTTGTGTGGTATGCCTCTACCCAAAGGGCATCCTTTTCAGTTACCACTGCCACAAGTAGGTCAATCCAAACATCATAGTTCTTACCAAGACTCCCCAGGGAATCAAATCTTCCCTGTCCTCAGATTCCTAGAGAAAGATTTTTGAAAAGTGGAGAAATGGATTCCCACTGCATAAACAGTCTTGCCATCATGCTGACTCCTGGTAAGGGTCTACCTTTGGGTCCAAAAAGTGTGGACTCATCATAGGGGATACTTACAAAGAGTCTTGAAACCTTCCATGAAGTTGAAAACATGCATGGAGGCATTCCAGATGCCTGGGATGCCCTGGCCATGCTATAAGCTGTGTTACAGAGCAGCCGCATGGCTACATTGGAGATTGACTGCTGAGTCCACTGTCTTTGAACATCCGCTGGCAAGATACGTGAAAGGGATTTAGAAAGTTCTTTATTCAAACTTCTCTGGAGCCTAGCAACATCAGCCAAATAATTCATCAATCTGAGAGCAAAAGTCACCGAAATACAAATCTCCCAAATCTGTCCACTCCCCAGTAAGAGATGAACAAAAGAATTTTCCTTGGATAATTCCTTTTTAGTGGCTGCTACTACCATAGCATCTACTACAGAATCTCTGCTCCAATGTTTTGTCTTTCAGCGCTGCCAAAATTCTGTCTCCTTTCTTAGGGATGAGCTCCACTACCATCAGGGTCCTTCTGTGCCCATTGAGTCATAAGACAGATATGGGGGGGGGGGGGGGGTCAAGTGGTGATACCACCCAAGACTATGTTGGGCTACAACCAAAATGAACACCGACTCATCAGGTGAGAGATCTTGGGTAGATCATCCTCCTCTCCATTTTATCAATTCAAGGAAGTTGCCAAACGTGAAGTCTGAGAAGAGCGGGATGTGAGATTGGAGGTTGGAAGGTGTGGGGGGGGGGGTTGCCTTCATCCAAATCACTACCTTCTGTGAAGGACTCAGAATATCAGTATTTGCTTCCACTTGCATGGCTGTTTCTAATGTACCATTTTTGTTGGTGGATCAGAAGGTTCACATTCAGACTGGGACCCAACAAAGCAGAGAATCTCAGACTCGTGGTTCTATCTGTCCCTGTCCAGCAGGACAAGAGGAAGAGCCAGAGTCCTGCTGGAGTTTGAGGAGAGCTCAACTGGCTGGAGGGGCATTCTCATTAAGCACACCATGAAAAGCCTGGAAGGTAGACGATGCAATCAGCTATGAAGAACTATCCCTGTCCAAAGAAAACTGATCCCTCAGCATTAATATGCCTTGACCCCAAAGCTGGCCGCAGATCAAAGCAGTCACTGACCTAGGCTCAGAGAGTTAGGAATGGCTCTGACACCCACTGTCAATCCTTCCACTTGAACACTGGTACCAATGCTTTGGCTCACAGTCTCTTCCTTGATCTGACCAACTTGGAGTAGAGCGAGAAAGGGATGCTGTTGGGGTTGAGGTAACCACAACAGTCAGAAGAATAAGACTATGAAGGATGGGACCATTGTGACGGGTTTCAAAACAGGTTGGACCAATACTCTACATTTCTGACCGACTATACCAAAAGAACCCTAAGCTGGATAGAGTCTTGAGAAATGTCATCAACCTGTTAGCATCCTGCTTGGTACGGCTTTGGAATGATCAGGAGGAAGATGCCACAGAAAGTGGTCTGGAGAATCCTCTTTCTTGGAGAAAATCGCCAGGCTTACTGGTTCTGGCGAGAACACTGGGGGTCAAGGAGAAGAGTGGGTGCCAAGAAGCTGTCAGTTTCAACCTCCAAACCCATTTCAGATCTGGTCCGACCGGTACTGTCTGATCCAAAGAATATTTCCTGGATGAATCTGACCCAGGTTTCTCAATCATCTCAGGCTTATCTTTCACTTTTTTCCTTCATCTCTTCTAGTCTGAAGAGCCCTCACACTAAAAAAAAAAAAAAAAAAGCATACAATGGCAATCCAAACCCAGGTGAGCAGGACCTAAACAACAAACACAGCAAATGTGGTCTTGAGGGGCAGCTTGGGCCTGCATTCAGCACACAAACCCCTAGGAATCCAACAAAGTCAAAACACCCGGAATCCAAATTAAAAAATGACTACCTTACTACACAATATACATGAATTTATAAAAGCAACACACTAAAACTTTGTATACTACATTTAACTTCTCTACTACTTATTCAAACACATAAAACATCAACAATTTTCTACAAACATTACACAATAACAGACCAAAACACTACAGCTACCTAACTCTATCCTAATAGAAAAAGTCTAATCATAAGGGGCAACAAACAAAACACTTTCACCATGAAAAATAAGAGTCTCAAGAACCTTCCTCGGTAGGGAATGAGTAACAGCTTGAAATACAAAAAAGATGCATGTTGCAAAAGGAGTCCTCAAGAACACATCCAAAGTCTTTGGCAACAAACAAGAGCTGAGGTATTAGGGTGAAATACAGGGAATCATAGGTAGAAGAGTCGAAGGCCTGGAAATAAAAGGAGCTTCAGAGTTGGTGTAGAGGTCGGACCCAGTCAGATCAGACAAATCCACGTGTTGACTGGATGGAAAACAGTGGATTTTAACATCTGTTACACACGAGAGCCTGCAGTTCAGAAATCTCATCTAGTTGAGGTCAAGGCTACCAACATAGTTTCAGGATAGCATTTCACTGGTTCAAAGAGAGGCAAGGTTACCCTTTCTAGTTTAAGTCCCAAGGGTGGGCTAACATTTTTTAAATGAGAAATCCTCTTCAGAAACTGCTTCACAGGCAGCTGTAAGAATGTGGAGGGTGTAGTGGCAAGCAAGCAGACATGATTGAAGCATTACCTTGTTAGGTACACAAGATAAGACTGCTGAAAAGACCTGACAGGTTAAGTGAAGACCACAAACAACTATGTTCGGTTTAGCTGCTATCCACCTCTTAAGGTACCATGGAAGCAGCTTTTCCACTTGGCTATACAGGACTTTCTGGTGCTGGGTTTTCTAGTTTCCCGTCAACGTGCATAACATCTCCTCTGATAACCTGTGCCTGATGTGGATGGGCATAGATACCCAAGTCAGGTTTTGGAGACCTTCCAACCTAGGATTTTATGGACAAAGGTACTGAGAAGTTTTCCTTAGATTTGGTTCTGTGGAGGTAAAAATCAATAGTCTATGCATACCGAAGGTATGCAGGAGGCACTCTCCTGTTAGAGATTTAGGGAAGACTGACATATGAATGGTTTGATTAAAGTATGCCCCCGGCTATCCTTGGAACAAAAATCAGGGACTTCTTAATGAAACTCCATTGTTGAGATACAGAACAGAGAAGCAGGTGGTGGTTTGTAATTCTGAAATTTTTAGCTGAAGTTAATTACTAAAAAACAGGAAAGAACAGTTGTGTGAGAACTTACCATAACCTTAGATGTTCTTCTCTTCCATGTTGCAGTACTCGTAACAGTACAGAGAGTACCAGAGCTTTAAGTATGAACCTGGGTGGAGGAAAGGTTTCCTTGAACAACAAAGCCCAGAAGGATAAATCTGGCAAGGCCAGCTCTTACTCAAGAGGCCACATCCAGCTTGTAGTGCTTGGTGAAGATGTGTACAGAGGTCCAAGTGGCTGCTTCTAAAATGGAGGTGAAATCTACACCTTTGAAAAAGGCAGTGGAGGAGGCAGCTGTCCTGGTAGAGTGAGGTTTAACATGGCCTTGCAAGGACTTCCCATGATGGATGTACCACAAAGAAAGTACAGTTGTGTACAACTTACCATAAATGTATATGTTCGAGTGTATTCACTGTTGCAGTCATCACACCTGGGTTATCTGCCTGCAGGTAGCCCTCAGTCGGCCCGAATATCAGAGTCAGGGGATTTCCGCGTTGGACGCTGTCGCCTCTGCTATGACGTCAGGGGTATAAAACATGCAGCTGACGCCATTACATCAGTTTTTCTTGCCCCAGATGTCAGGAGCCCCCAAAATAGGAAGCAATTACATGGTGTGTAACACCTCCAGTAAAAAGTAAATACCACAGCCATAGATATGGGCAAAAAGATGACAGGTAGAAAGTCTAGAAAAGTCAAGGGGCTGGAGGGAGGGTAACAAGGACTGCAACAGTGAATACACTCTAATATCTACATTTATGTTAAGTGTACACAACTGTACTATGATCTTTATGTTTCACTGTTGCAGTCATCACATTTGGGTTGATTCCCAAAGCTAAGAAAGGAGGAGGGGGAAGTTAGAGAGCATTAGGGCCAGCTATTAAGCCCTGCAGGACTGCTGTGGCAAATCCAGCTCTGGATTTAGAAAGGACAGGTAAGTGGTAATGCTTGGTGAAGGTGTGTACATACCACCAGGGTGCAGCTTCCAAGATGTCCCTGGAAGGGACTACCCTGAGAAATGCTGTAGAAGTTGCGGGAGCCCTAGTGGAATGAGTTCTGATCCCCAGTGGAGTAGGTTTTTCCTGGTGTTTGTAGCAGAGATGGATGCAGAGTGCTATCAATTTTGAAATGGTTTGCTTTGAAATGGCCTTGCCATCTGCCCCTGTAGCAAAGCTGACCAGCAGCTGGTCAGATTTTCTGAAAGGCTTAGTCCTATCAAGGTCGAACCAGAGCTGTCTGTGCACATCCAAGGAGTGCAGGATCCTCTTCCCTTTACCAACTTTTTCCCCTAATACTCAGAATAAATAGATGGACTGGTTCAAGGCCACTCTGGATACCACCTTGGGCATAAATGATGGGTTAAGTCCAGATGGAGACCCTGTCAGCCTGGAAAATAATGAAGGGTTCCACAGCCATTAGTGCCCGAGGCTCAGACACTTTTCTTGCTGAAGTGATGGTTAGAAGTAAGACTGTTTTCCAAAAGAGGAAATTTAACTTTGCTGTAGCAGAAGGGTCGAAAGGGGGAAGCGTGAGCTTCTCCATTACAAAGAAAAGGTCCCAGGCAGGGGTGGGTGCTCTCCTCGGGAGTCTTAAATTGTTAGCTCCTCTCAGGAACTGTGATCAGAGGGTGGGAAGAGAGAGATGGCTCCGTATTGTAATGAGCTGAGATGGCCAAAGCATGAATCTTAACTGATAAGAAGGAAGGCCTTTGTGGAGCAGCTCTGCTAGGTAATCTGGAATTTGAGGTAAGGAGGGCACTGCTGTGCCCATTCCTAGACACTGGCTCCAAGAACATACCTCTTCCATTTTTCTGAATGGAATTTCCTAGTACTAAGCCTTCTGGCCTCAAGGATGACGTCCAGCACCCGTTTGCTGAGGGTTGCTGGTGTTGTGTTCAGGGAAGAAGCCAGGTTGCAAGGTTCAGTGTTTGCAGCTGAGGATGCAAAATCTGTCCCTCCTGCTGGGACAGCAGGAAGGTGGTCTGATGTAGCTGCCAGGGTGGCACTGCTGCCAGACTGCGTACGTGTGGGTACCAATGCTGGCTTGACCAGTCTGGTGCAATAAGGATTGTCCTTGATCTATCCTGCTTGACCCTGAGTAGTACTTTTGAGAGGAGTGGCAGAGGGGGAAAGACATAAATTGAGACGTTTTCCAATGTAAAGGATAGGGCATCCATTCACCATGACTGGCTGTGGGGATTTCTGGTGCAAAGTTTGCTCAATTGATGGTCTGGTATCCCCCACCTGTTGATTAGAAGTTTGAATGAGTTGGTTCCAGTTTCCACTTGTGTGGGTCCAGTAGCTTTCTGCTTAAGTAGTCTGCCAGTGTATTTTGTTTGCCTGGCAGGAACTGAGCTTGCAGGAGCACTTGGTTGCTCAAGGCTGTGTTCCACAGGGCCATGGCTAACCTGCAGAGTGGGTAGGAATGAGTTCCCACCTGCTTGTTTATCTACCACATAACTGTGGTGTTGCCTGTCTTTATCAAGAGTTGTCCTCGAAGGAAAAGGTATTTGAAGGCCGTCAAAGCATTCTGTACAGCTAACATTGCTTTTTTGATTGAACTGGGCTCCATTTGCCAAGAATGCCTTGTCTGCCATGTGAGCCCCCCCATGCATAGTCTGATGCACCCACTGACAGGGTTTGGGTGGCAATGGGTTGAGTGAAAGGAAGTCCCTTGTTGTGGTTGCAAGCCTCTGCCCACCAAAGGAACTCTGCCCTTAGACAAGGAATGATGGGAATCCGTGTTTCCAAGTCCTGTGAGTGTTGACACAAGAGACTTAAGTACCATTGAAGTTTCCTCATATGCAGTCTTGCATATGGAATTAGAAGAATGTATGAGGCCATGAAACCTAGGGCTTGCAGTATTTTTCTTGCAGATAGCTGGGTCCTGGAGGACATTAGTTTGAAGTAGTTTGTCAAATGAACCTGCTTTTCTGGAGTGAGGAATGCCACCTAGGAAGTTGTGTTCAAGTTTTCCCCCAGGAATACAATCTTGTGGCTGGGCAACAGATGTGATTTATTTTCGTTGACTGTGTACCCCAGAAAAGTTAGAAGTATCTGAAGTAGCAATCCCTGACTATTCGCTGAATCAGGCAATTGTCCAAGTATGGGTAATATTGAAGACTTCTCTGCCTGCAGTAAGCAATGGCTGGAGCCAGGAATTCGTGAATACCCTGGGCGCAGTACATAAGCCAAAGGAAAGTGCAGAGAAAGTACAGTTGTGTACCTACCATAAATGTAAATGTTCGAGTGTATTCACTGTAGCAGTCATTACTCTTGGGTTATCCTGCTGGCAGGCTACCCGCAGTCGACCAGAATTCCAAAGTCTAGGTCCGGCGTCGGTTGCTGTCACCCCTTCCCTGACATAGTTTCATAGTTTAGTACTAGGCTATCTGCCCTGGGGCATTTGTAAGCCTAGCCATAGTGATGTGGCTTTCGCCACCCCATGAAATGGCACAAAAATACACAGAATAGATTTAGAATACTGTGCCTCTGTCTAGTAGTGACACAATGAAGGCCCCCTTATATAATAGAATTAGCTTACTGTGCCACTGTCTAGCAGTGACACAGATGTGACCCCTGGGGTAAACTTAAGATCTCCCATCCACTCATCAAGATTTCTCTTAAAGAGAGTCAGTGAGGGGCTCTGCCTAACATGAACTGGGATCTTGTTCCAAAGCATTGGAAGCCTCTGGGTTACGAATCTATCCCTCCAGCATGTAGTATTCATACTTGTGCCAAGGTTTAAGTCTTCAGCTCTCGTGGTCCTGATGGATTTGGATTTTTTGAAGTGGAGCACGTCCATCAGATCCTGACTGGACATGGCCTTGTACGTCAGGCAGAGATCACCTCTGAGCAGGCGGTATGCTACTGAATAGAGCTGGAGTTTCTTTAGTCTGGCAGAATAAGACATATGTTGGAGACCCTTGATCCTCTTGGTGAGGTACTTTTGTGGTCTCTCCAGCTGTTGCAAATGCCGGGTGAGGTACATACCAAATGGGGCATTGTACTCAATCATGGGTCTGATGAGGGAGGAGTATAGGGGTACAATGACATCCTTGGATCTGGATGAGAATCCCTTCATGATGAGATGTGCAAGGTAGAATGTTTTTCTAACCACTTTGGCAACGTGGGTGTCAAATGAGAGGTCGCTGTCGACTTGGGTCCCTAGGTCTCTGATTAATTTTTCTGTACTCAGTGGGTTGCTGTCTATGTGATAATCTGTGGGTACTTTGTTTTTCCCAAAGGGGATGACTATACATTTTTTGGCATTTAGTTTAAGGCCGTGACTCCGGCACCAGTTGTCCGTTTCTGTGAGGCCTTTTTGTAGAATGTATGTGTCTGCTGGTGTATCGACTATGGCGCCTAGTTTGCAGTCATCTGCTAACTTTGTCAGCCACAACCCTCCCATGTTTGCTTTAACATCTAGAAATAAATGCCGAACAAGAGGGGCCCCCAGGACAGATCCCTGTGGGACACCACTTGTGACTGGCTTTGAGTCTGACATTGCTCCAGCGATTTTAACTTTATGGGTTCTGTCCTTTAGCCAGTTTGCAACCCATCTAGTGACATAAGGGTTTAAGTTTAAGCTGGTGAGCTTATCTATGATGCCTGAGTGGGGTATTGTGTCGAAGGCCTTAGCCAAGTCCAGGTAGGCTGTATGGCCTGCTTTGCCCTCATCAATGGCTCTAGTGACTGTTTCAAAAATGTCAACCAGGTTCAAAAGGCAGGATCTGCCCTTTACAAAGCCAAACTGGGTGGGGTCAAGTGTCTGTAGGTCCCCTATGTCTCTGTTTATGAGTTCCATAAAGATTCTTTCCATAGCTTTGCAGACCAGGCTGGTTAAGCTTATGGGGCGGTAGTTCCCAGGGTCTGTAGAGGTACCCCCTTTGTGGAGTGGGACCACTGTTGCTGTACGTCAGTGTTCAGGTACATTTCCTGTAGTAAGGCTAAGGTTAAATAGCATTTTTATGTGCGGGTTAGCTCCTCGGAGTTCACGTAGCACGCAACCCGGGATACCGTCAGGTCCCATTGATGCTGTGTTTTTAGCTTTGTTGAGGGCGGTTCTCACTTGGACATCTGAGATGACAGGGAGATTACATTCAGCTGGGATAAGTATTTCTTCTTTTGGGGGTGAGGGAGAGGAGAAATTTGCACTGAACCTGTCAGCCAGAATGTTGGCAATATCTGTGGGTTCAGTGTATTTTTTGTTGTTGTGAACTAACTCTGAGCATATCTGAGGGTTTCCTTGAGGTTTCTAACATAGCTGAAGAAGGCTTTGTGGTTATCTTTAGTGTCCTTAGCGATTTTTCTCTCAAAGTTGGCCTTAGATGTTTTTATGAGAGAACGTAGTTTTCTGCTAATGTTGATCAGAGATGTCTTCCCTTTATGGGATTTTGCTCTGTCGTGCAGTAGCTTCCTTCTTTTGTTATACAATTTGTTAATGGCTGAGATTTATTTGGCATTGCATGATCCATGCATTCTTGGAGATGTCCATAGAAAGCATTTGTGAAGGATTCGGCATTGTGGGATGTGGTATCCACTGGCCCAGTGGGCTTAAAGCATACCATCTCAGTCTTAAGAAGAATGAAGTCTGCTTTTGAGAAGTTTTTCACTGTGGTCTTTTGTGCTGGGGGTGGAGGTGGGATATGTATATCCAGGGTGATTAGTTTGTGGTCAGATCTCACTAGTGAGGGGTATACCTCCGGTGTGGAGCATTTTGTCCCCATGTTTGTGATGATTAGGTCTAGTATATTATCTCCCCTAGTGGGAGAGGTGACTAGTTGTTCCAGTGCATTTGAATTTATGAATTCCAGGAACCTTTGGGCTAGGGTGTTAGGGCTAGAATAACGTACCCAATCTATGTTTGGGTAGTTGAAGTCTCCCAGTATGATGGTATTTTGTGATACATTCATATCCTCCAATGTCTTCAGGAAGGCTGAGTGGGGTTCCTGAGATTATGAGGGTGGTCTGTAACATGCTACCACTTGTATAGCAGTTTTGCCTATGGTTAGTTGCACCTGTATGGTCTCTGATGCTTCATGTGTTGCTACTAACCTGGAGGTGTGGGTGCCCTTGATGAATATGGACACTCCCCCTCCCTTTGTGGTTCGGCCCGGGTTTTGGGGCCGAAAAGCATGATACGAGGTATAGCCTGGTAGCGCTGGGGTGCTCTCAGGAGCCTTGAACCATGTTTCAGTTACTGCACAGACGTTGATGTTCTCCATACTGATAAGTGCATCGAGTGCTCTCATCTTGAGATTTAGACTTCTGGCGTTGAGCAGCATTACCCTTAGTTTTTTTTCATTTTTGTTTTCTAAGGAGGTGGGTTTGTCTTTTGAACCTTGCCTAAAAAAGGCACTATGGGGGTGGCAAGAGCCTTGGCCAATATCCGGAAGCCCAGTGGTGACAGGTGCAAGCTGTCCCTTGCGAAGCAGCGTGGCTTGTCCAACATGTCATCCCAGGCAGACAGACATTGGATCCCCTTAGAATGGCACCAGTACTTGAACCAATTATTAAAGCTGATCATCTTGTCTTTGTATTGTGGCATCATTCTTGGTGAGGGCAAGATGCTGCTCAGGGTCAGGGTCATACCAGCCTGGGCTACATAATCAGAGAGCTCCTCTATGTCTCTTTTCATGTAGTCCAGGGAGGTACGTCTCAGGTGATTCACGCCAGCATGGACAATGACGGAGTCATATTTGTACTTGCTTTGGAGTGACCTGAGTGCGTGTGTTATGTGGCAGATCCTAGCTCCCGATAGGCAGCTCACAGTCACACTCTCCTTGTTCAGCCTGGTAAGCGGGACATCAGTGTGTCTGACTATAGAGTCACCCATTACTAGTGTATCAGGCATCGTGTTTGGCCTTAAGGGCTGTGATTGGTTGACACACTGATTTATTGAAGTATGTGTTGCATGTGTTTTGTTTTGAGGTGGTGGATTTTTGGATGTCTGCTTTGGGAGCCTCTGTTGTTTTGGTAAGTTTTTTATTAGAGCCTCCGAGGATGTCTTTGTGTTTTTATGTGTTTGGTTTGCAGTTGTGGTAGGGTCTGTGTGGGACTGGGTTTCTTGTGTGTGTGGTTACCATCTCCTCCTGTCTGGTCATGCCAGCCCTGAGTTGAGAGTGTTCAGCCTCCAGTTTGGCTATATAGTTGCATCTCTCACATGTATTTGTGTTTGTTGGGAGGAGGAGAGGGTTGTCTGTGCACATGAGACAATTGTAGCATTGTCTCAAGATACCCAGATTAACCAGTAACCTACCACTCGACATGCTAGAACAGTATAAGAGAGTGTTGTGCCTTTAAGGGAAGTGGATATTCACAGGGGTGGTAGGTGGACGTAGTGCTTACTTAGTAGAGAAGTTTTGAGAACAAGTGCTAGGCTTATAATATAGCGAGTAGTCTGATTATACTAAGAGTAGAGCTTCCTTAAGGGAAAATTTGAAGAGCAGGCTTGGCGGAGCCAGAAGAAGTTTAACCGGCGCTGCACTATGTGCACAATCGCGCAAACGCAGATTTTAAACAGGGAACTACAAAAGAGCTAGAAATGGTCCAAAACAACCAATTACTACAGCTCTTGTGCTGAGGTCACTTCCTACAGGGACAGGTAGGCTGCTCAAGGCTCCCCACTCCCACTGGTGAGCAAAGAAACTTCCCTCTATCCAAGTAAGGTAATGGACAACACAGGAACTACACCACAGCCCAGAATACAGCAATGCCTATAAACTGGTCTAAACTAGTCGAGGAGAGGCAGGAAAACAAGGATTTTTTTTTGTTTTTTGTTTTTTTTTTTATAGAAACATGCAGAAAATGCAGAAACAGTGATAAATCAGTTACACGGGCTAGCACACTTTAGTGGGCAGCCTCAACAGTTAAATTAAACAAACAAACTTTCAATCAAAATCGACTAAAAAGTAACTAATTGCAGATTTTAAAATAATGCAGCAAATAGCTAAAAAACAGTTTAAGCTTGTTAAGGGTAAGCTAGAGAAGCTATTCCAAGCACAAAAAACAGCAAAGATACTTAAATCCAGAAAGTAGTCGCTTTTCTGAGTTCTCTGTAGCTAGGACCACTCTGCAGGACCACGAGGAGCTTGTCTGAGTAGTATAGCCAGGAAAAAACACCCAGAGGCGGATTTTAAACAGGGAACTACAAAAGAGCTAGAAATGGTCCAAAACAACCAATTACTACAGCTCTTGTACTGAGGTCACTTCCTACAGGGACAGGTAGGCTGCTCGTGTGCCAGGGGTATAAAACATGCAGCAGACGCCATTTTCTTCAGTTTTTCTTGCCCCAAAAGTCAGGTGCCCCCAAGTTGGTAGGCTGAAAAAATATGCCAATAAGTATGCATGCACAAAAATAACATTTCCTTCATCTACAAGCAAATACACCACATAGGTTGTATAGGATAGAGAAGTACAGATAAGTCCCAGCAAAGAAAAAGGGGATGGTGGGTGGGTAACCTGGACTGCAACAGTGAATACACTCAAACATCTACATTTATGGTAGGTACACAACTGTACTATGTTCACCGTGTTTCACTGTTGCAGTCATTACTCTTGGATTGAATCCCAAAGCTGAGGATGGGTGGCTGGGCTAAATAGTATTAGGAGAGGCTATGAGGCCCTGCAGGACTGCAGTGGCAAAGCCTGCTCTGGATTTAGAGTAAAGAGGCAAGTGGTAGTGCTTTGTCAAAGTGTGCACTGAACTCCAAGTTGCAGCCTCTAAGATGTCTTTGGTTGGTACTCCTCTAAGGAAGGCTGCTGCTCTGGTAGAATGAGGCCTAATGCCCTTAGGCACTGATTTGCCATGTTGAAAATAGCAGAAACGGATGCAATGGTTCATAGGTTGGTACTAGGCTATCGGCCCTAAGGCCTATGCAAGCCTAGCCATAACAATTCCCTGGAAATTTTTTCCCCACAATATTTACTTCTCTGGGCCCCTGTCTAGCAGTGCGACTGACACTATCCCCGGGGTGAATTTCCTGTCTCCCATCCAATCATCAAGGTTCCTTTTGAAGAAGACCAATGAGATGCTCTGCTTGACAT
Organism: Protopterus annectens; assembly: GCF_019279795.1. Classification (NCBI taxonomy): domain Eukaryota; kingdom Metazoa; phylum Chordata; order Ceratodontiformes; family Protopteridae; genus Protopterus; species Protopterus annectens. Next base: position 367,843,137 of record NC_056735.1, read on the forward strand.
GTATGGGCAGTCTATTCCAGAGTATGAGGAGTCTCTGGGTCAGGAACTTGTCCCTCCAGCATGTTCTGTTCATTGTGATAAGGTTTAGATCCCTGGAGTGTGTGGCTCTGAGGGATTGGGATTTCTTTAACTGGAGCATGTCTAACAGCTCAGGGTTTGACATGGCCTTGTATGTTAAGCAGAGATCGCCACTGAGTAGACGATATGCCACAGAGTATAGCTGGAGTTGTTTTTTTTTTTTTTTTTTTTTTTTTTTTTTTAAGACTGTCAGCATATGGCATCTGCTTTAGGTCTGTGATTCTTTTAGTGAGGTATTTCTGTGGCCTTTCCAGCTGTTGCAGATGTCTTGTGAGGTACATACCAAATGGGGCACTATACTCTATAATGGGTCTAATGAGGGATGAGTACAATGGGACAATGACCTCCTTTTTTCTGGATGAAAAGCCCTTAGTGATGAGGTGTGCTACGTAGAAGGATTTCCTGACTGTTGTGGCGATGTGGTTATCGAAAGTGAGACCACTGTCCACTTGTGTCCCTAAGTCTCTCATCACACTTTCGATGTTTAGTGCCCTGCCACCTATGTGGTAGTTCATGGGTACATGTTTTTTTTCCAAATGGGATGACTATGCATTTCTTGGCATTAAGCTTGAGCCCATGGCTCTGGCACCAGGCATCTGTTTCTGTAAGGCCCTTTTATAGAATATCCACATCATTTGGGGATTCAATAATGGCTCCCAGTTTGCAGTCATCTGCAAACTTTGTTAGCCAGAGTCCCTTAGTGTTGGCCTGAACTTCAGAGAAGTAGATGCCAAACAAGAGTGGTCCCAGGACTGAAGTTGGATTTGGAGTGTGCTACTTTTACAGTCTGGATTCTGTCAGTAAGCCAGTTGGCAACCCATCGAGTGACGTAGGGATTTATGCCCAGCTTAGTAAGTTTATCTATGATTCCAGAGTGGGGGATGGTGTCAAAGGCCTTGGCGAGGTCCAGATAGGCTGTGTGGACCTCCTTACCCTCATCCACAGCTCTGGAGACCGACTCGAAGAAGTCAATCAGATTCAGGAGACAAGATCGGCCCTTCACAAACACAAACTGGGTGGGGGGGGGGGGTCCAGTGTCTGGAGGTTGCCAATGTCTTTGTTTATAAGTTCCATGACAATGCGTTCCATGCCCTTGCAGATCAGGCTTGTCAGACTGATGGGAAGGTAGTTCTCAGGATCCAAGGTGGATCTTCCCTTGTGGAGCGGGACAACTATAGTTCAGTGGGCACGAAGCCTGAGGTGAGGCTATGATTAAACATGGCACTTAAGTGGGGTGCCAGTTCATTTTGCATTTCATGTAGTATTTTATTATTTTATTTATTTATTTTTATTTTACATTTGTTGACCGGGCTAGTCCAGCTGGATATATGTCCATTTTCAGTGGAGGCCCGGGGAGAAAAGCTCCAACGAAATTACAAATAATTCACAGAAACAGTCAATATAAGGTAAAAATTATTAATACATTGAGTCAGAACATGAAAAACACTTGCAGACAGGCATAGTCATAGCAGGAAATTACATAAACAAAGTTTAGTAGATATTTGCTATACAGATTCTAAAATATAAGTATATAATATGGAAAAAGAAGAAAAAGAAAATAATTAAAATATTAAAAAAAAAAATTTTTTTTTTTGACATATGTCTATAGGATGTTATGTGAGGAGGAATTAAGAAGGAAAGGAAAAAGAAAGGTTAATCTGGGTTGTTACAGGAACAAAGCCAGTGCTTATTAAGATGTGTTTTCAGCTGTTTTTTAAAGAGTGGAAGACTAGACAAAGATGAGATATCAGATGGTAGTTTGTTCCACATTTTTCCAACGAGTTAGAAAAAAGGCTGTCACCTGCAGAGTTATTGGGTATGGTAATATTAACCAGTAGTTTGTTTGAAGAGCGTAGGTGTTTCAAGTTATTATAAGGCGTAATGAGGTTAGAGAGAATTGGTGTTTTGGAAGGCTGATATAGAATTTTGTGAGCAGTTAAGAGCTGTTGATAAGTCAGCCTGTTAGGAAGTTCAAGCCAGCCTAGTTGTTTTAGGTTATGACAGTGATGGGTTCTGAAGAGGGATCCTGTGGCAAATCGAGCAATATTATGGTAGGATGTGGCAAGTTTCTTGAGGTTATTTTTAGAGAGGTTGGTATAAATAGTGGAAGCATACAGAAGGGTAGAGATAAGGTGAGAACTAGCTAAGGTGGTCCGAGCTTCAGGAGTAAGGAATGGTTTGATTCTATAAAGGGAACCAATCTTTTTGTTTATTACTTTTATTGTGTTGTTTATATGAGAATCAAATTGAGATTGTTGTCAACAGTTATTCCTAGTAGTTTTGTAGTAGCATCAGGAGAAATCAGAGTGTTATCAGAGGAAGTAATAGAGAAATTAAGAGAGCTTGATTTGTGGGTAGGTGAGAACAATAGCAACTTTGTTTTCTTGGGGTTGAGGAGTAGGCAACGGTCAGAGAACCAGTGTTCAACAGTGGAAAAAGCTTTTTGGGTAAGTGACAGGAGTTCAGTCTGAGAGGAAGCAGTGCAGATTATAGTGGAATCGTCTGCATATTGTATGCAAGTAGTGTTTGGAATAGCTGACTGGAGGTCGTTAATAAATATAGAAAATAGGAGTGGGCCAAGTATAGACCCTTGAGGTACACCTAAAGAGATAGGAAGGAGATTAGATAGTGAGTTTTTCCAACGTACTGCTTGCTGACGGTTTTCTAGGTAAGTACACAGCCTGGGATGTCATCTGGTTCCATGGATGCTGTATTCTTAGCTTTGGAGAGTGCTGTTTCTACCTGTGTGGCTGTGATTATCGGAATTTGGCAATCTTTTGGTACTGAGATGGGCCCTTTAGGGGGTGAGATGGGAGTGAAGTTGGCACTAAATCGATCTGCCAGGATATTGGCAATATCCTTGGGATCAATATATTTAATGCCATTCTGTTGTAGTTCAGAGCAGATCTGAGCATTGCCATTTAGATTCTTGACATAACTATAGAATGCCTTGTGGTTGGCTTTGGAATCTTTGGCAATTTTATTTTCGTAACTAGCTTTTGAGGATTTTATGAGGGATCTCAGCTTCTTTCTGAGACTGGTGAGTGAGTTTTTTGCATCCTGGGATTTTCCTCTTTTCTGCAACAGTTTCTTCCTTCTGTTGTATAGCTTGTTTATAGCAGGGGGACCACCAGATTGGCTTCCTTTTTTTGGAGAAGAGCATCTTGGTTTTATTTGGGAATGGCACGATTCATGCATGAGTGGATGTGCTCGTACAGTGCCTTAGTGTAGGATTCTGCAGTCGAACTTCCAAATCCCGTCTGCGTGGGGGTTGGGAAGTTTCTCACTTCTGACTTCAGTAGCATGAAGTTGGCTTTGGAGAAGTTTAAGGAGGTTTCCTTACTGGGGGGTGGGATGTGGATGTCAAGGGTGATTTGCTTATGGTCAGACCTGACCAATGAGGGGGTGACCACTGGTGTGGAGTATCTATCTCCCATGTTGGTAATGACCAGGTCTAGGATATTGGAGCCCCTGGTGGGACAATGGATTAGTTGATCCAGGGCATTGGAATTTATGAATTTCAAGAACCGTTGGGAAAAGCAGTTGGTACTCGAGTAGTTTTCCCAATTAATGGCAGGGTAGTTGAAATCACGTAGTATTAGAGTGTTTGGCTGTATTTTAATATTTTCCAGTATGTTTAGGAGGTTTACTATTGAAATGTCGAACGGCACTACATCTACTGTACTACAGTCGAACACGGAAATTCGAAAATAGTAATGTCGACGACAAAAAAACAATCTAGGACTGTGTTTTAACATGGGTCGAGGTAGGGGAGATGTTTGTAGTTCTGAATAATACTGAACACCTACCTCGACCCATGTTAAAACCATTCCTAGATTGTTTTTTTGTCGTCGACATTACTATTTTCGAACTTCGGTGTTCGACTGTAGTACAGTCGATGTAGTGCCATTCGACATTTCAATAGTAAACCGTTTAGGAAGGTGTAGTGAGAATCTTGGGGTATGGTGGGGGATCTGTAGCAAGCTACAATTTGGACTGCAGTCTTACCTAGTGTTAGTTGCACGTGGAGAATTTCAGATGCATTGTGTTGGGCAACTAGCCTGGAGGTGTGAATATCCTAGGTGAATATGGACACTCCTCCACCTTTAGTGTTTCGGTCTTGGTTTTGTGGCTGAAAAGGGTGGTAAGAATTGTAGCCTGGTATTGCAGGGGTGCACTCTGGAGCCTTGAACCAGGTCTCAGTCACTGCACAGATATCGATGTTCTCCATTTTTAGGAGTGCCTCGAAAAGGTGGATTTTGAGGTTAAAACTTCTAGCATCGAGTAGCATTACCTTCAGATTTTGCATGCTAGTGTCTGCTACGGTGGTGGTTTTATCCTTTGAACCTTGCCTAAAAAATGCACTATAGGGGTGGCAAGAGCTTTAGCCAGTAACCTGAATCCCAGGGGTGACAGGTGCAGACCATCTCTGGCAAAGCATTGTGGTTTGTCGATCATGTCTTCCCAGGCAGACAAATACTGGATCCCCTTTGAATGACACCAGAAGCTTAGCCAATTGTTGAGGTCAATCATTTTTGTCCTTATACTGTGGTATCATTCTGGGCAAAGGCAGGATCCTACTCAGGGCTAGGGTCACACCCGCCTGGGTCACATGATCCAAGAGCTCTTCCCATGTCTCTTTTCATGTAGTCCAGGGAGGTACGTCTCAAGTCATTTACTCCAGCATGGACAATGACAGAGTCGTATTTGTACTTGTTGTGGAGTGACTTGAGTGCATGCGTTATTTGGCGGATCTTGGCACCCGACAGGCAGCTGACTAATTTTCTCCTTGTTCAGCCTGGTGAGTGGGACATCAGTGTGCCTGACTATAGTCACCTATAACTAAAATGTTGGGCACATTGTCTTGCCTTAAGGGCTGTTGTTGGGTGGCACACTGGTGTTGTGAGCAATGTGTCACTTTGGTTGTGACTGGTGTTTGAGTTTCGGCTTCGGAGGTCCTTGTTGCTTGGGCAGGTTAATGTTAAGGGCCTCCGCATATGTGGGTTTAGTGTTGCTATGTGTGGGAATTGATGGTGTGGGTTTTGAAGGGCTATGAGTTGCTAGAGGTGTAATGCAGGTGTCAGCCTTCTTCTCTTGACTGTCTAGCACAGTCTTGACCGGAGAGAGCTTTGCTTCCAGTTTGGCTATGTAAGTGCATCTCTCGCAGGTTTTAGTGTTGGGTGGTAGAGGATTGTCTGTGTACATGAAGCAGTTGCCGCATTGCTCCAGTATGCCCAGATTCACCAGGTGAACAGGAGAAGCCACTGGAAGCTGACCGTTGGACATGCCTGTTTAGGTGCTTTTTTGTAAGGTTTAAGAGCTGTTTTCCCTTTCCTTTGTAAGGTACTTTGCAATTGTAGGCTGTTTAGTGCCTATGATTAATTTCTCCTTATTGACAAGGAGAGCTGAGTGCTTGTATCAGTTTCAGGCTTCCTAGTGCTTTACAGCAGGTTCTAGAGCAAGTGCTAGTCACAGGGGTTCAGATTTTAGTACTACTACTGAGAAACCAGCTAGTTTTAAGGGAAAATTTGAAGAGTAAACTTTCTGGCGCCTGGAATAGTTTAACTGTAGCCTCGTAGTGCTGCACAATGTGAAAAATGTGCAAACACACATGTTTTTAAGCCAGAAAGTTGAAAGGGGCAGAAATCAGCCCAAAAAGCCAACAAAATTACAACTTCAGAGCTGGAAACTACTCCCCCAGCGCCAGACAGGCAGCACAATGCTCACCAGTCCCACTGGTAGGCAGTAGGACTTCCCTCTGCCACAGTAAGGTCTGAATAGCTCTGAGCACAGAAAATAAAGTCCTGAGACAAGCAAGGCCTGGGATATGGACTGGCTAGAAAAGGTGGGAAACAAGCAAGCAAGATAGTATATATATATATATATATATATATATATATATATATATATATATATATATATATATATATATATACACACACTTTTTTTTTTTTTTTTTTTTTTTTTTTTTTTGAAACAGGCTAAACAATGCAATAATACAGTAAATAAACACAGAAAAGTCTAACACAGGAGTGTGTAATCCTAAACAGTAAATGCAATTAAAACTCTATAAAATTAGCAATTTAAAACTTTGTAAATGAAGCAAGGCAAGTGCACAACTGAAAAACGATTTAAGTGGCAGTAATACAGCAGAATAAGTAGCTAGTCTACATATACAGAGACGTCTATATATACAGAAAAGCAGCTAAAACACAAATACTTCAGATGCAGTGCAACCTAGACCACTTGAGTTGTAGCAATATTAAGGCAATTACAGTTATAATAAATGCTCCAAAATATTTCCAAAATGTTTGAGAAGCACAGTCAGAACATAAGATAACTCTAGCAAAATTTTTTTTTTTTTTTTTTTTTGAAAGGGAAAAAGGAAAAACAGAAGGCCTTATCAAATGTTCTCTCTGTATTAGGTAGAATGAGCTAATGACACTAGACTGGGAGGAGTGTCCCAGATCAGATTTACAGTAGGGGCGGGCAACTGCAAAGCCACCAAGTATAACACAAGACACCAACAGGGAGAGTGGGTGGGGACACTAAAGCTATTAGCCTACAAAGCACTAGAGAAAGCCACAAAATGAAAGTTTTTAAACAGATAAAGATTTGTAAAGGTACAGAATGCTTTAACTGCAAACAAATCAGTTACCCGTGCAGATTACAATAAAAGTGCTATATATAATCTTAAAAGTACTCAATTGTATTTATTACCGCTTGGTGTAACTCATTCTAAGCCTTTTGGTTTAAACACTTGGGCTTCGGACCAGTTTTGCACAGAGAGGGTTTGTGGTCTGCACTGTAGTGGCAGAACAGGTAGCTTACATCCTTCTAGGTTGGGAACTGCTGATTGTGGGCTCAGTCTGTTATTCTAAAAGTGTATTAATTCTGGTTTAAGCACTTGGGCTTTCAGGCCAGTTATTTTACATTAAGAGGGTTCGTTGTCTGCACTCTTGTGGGAGGAGAGGCTGGACTCTGCCCTTCTGAGCTGGGAATTTCTGGTTAAAGGCTTATAGTGCATGCATATCTGAACTGCTTCTTACTGAAGTTGGTGCGCCTTGTTTGCTGTGGCATAGACTGGATTCGGGCCTGCTGGATCTAGCTTTGTTTGTGTAACTTGAGCACTAATCCAGGCATTCTCTAAAGTATTCAATTGTATTTATTACTGCTTGGTAGTAACTTGATTAAAGTGTAGCTATCATTCTAAGTCTTTTGGATTAAGCACTTGGGATTCAGACCAGTTGTTTTACATTAGGAAGGTTTGTGGCATGCACTGTGGTGGCAGGACAGGTAGCTTTCATCCTTCTAAGTTGGGAACTGCGGATTGAAAGCCCAGTGTCTGTTATTCTTAAAGTGTATTAGTTCTGGTTTAAGCACTTGGGCTTCATCCCAGTTATTTTACATTAAGAAGGTTCGTGGTCTGCACTCTTGTGGGAGAAGAGGCTGGACTCTGCCCTTCTGAGCTGGGAATTTCTGGTTAAAGGTTTATAGTGCCTGAATATTTGAACTTTATCTTACTGAAATTGGTACACTTTGTTTGCTGTAGCATAGACTAGATCCAGGCCTGCTGAATCTAGCTTTGTTTATATGCTTGTTGTTTGTTTGCTTATTTCCCTGGAACGCTAATTCCACCTAATACGCGGCTTTTCAGCACTTCTGTGGATCACTAGTGATATCTGCATTGCTTACTGTACTTATTTCCTTGTTTCACTTGAAAGAAAGTTACTGTTTGTCGTTTTTGCATTTAAGTTGCCTGTAACACATTGCACTTAAGTTACCTGGCACTTGCTCACTAAAGCAATTATATAAGTCAGCACTAAAAATTAAAAGCACATCACCCTCACTCCCCACTGGCCCTTGTTTTCAATTATAAAGGAATTCCCAATATTATTCTAGCATGTCCAAAGGTCAGTTGTCAATCTCCTCTCCGGTCCAGCTGGTGAATCTGGGAATCTTGAGGCAATGTTACAACTGCCTCATGTACACAGACAACCCTCTCCTCCTCCCAACAAATTCCAACACATGTGAGAGATGCAACCATATAGCCAAACTGGAGGCTAAGATCTCTCAACTCAGTACTGGCATAACCAGTCAGGAGGAGAAGGAAACCACACTCACTACAATTCCAGTCTCACATAGACCTACCACGACAGCAAACCAAACACATAATCACACAAAAACATACTCGGAGGCTCTAAATAAAGATCTGCCTAAGCAGCAGAGACCTCCAAAGCAGACACCCAAGCAACCGCTACCCCAAAACAAAACACGTGCAACACATATCTCACAAAGCCAGTGTGCCGAACAGTCACAGCCCTTAAGACTAAACACACCTGATACACTTGTAATAGGTGACTTTATCGTCAGGCACATTGACGTCCCGCTCACCAGGCTGAACAAGGAGAGGGTCACGGTGAGCAGCCTGTCGAGCGCTAGGATCCACCACATAACACAAGCACTCAGGTCACTCCAAGGAAAGTACAAATATGACTCAATCATTGTCCATGCTGGTGTGAATGACCTGAGACGTACCTCCCTGGACTACATGAAAACAGACAGAGGAGCTCTATGAGCATGTAGCCCAGGCCAGTATGACCCTGACCTTGAGTAGCATCTTACCCTCACCAAGAATGATGCCACAATATGAAGACAAGATGATTAATTTCAACAACTGGCTTAAGTACTGGTGTCATTTAAAGGGGATCCAATGCCTGTCAGCTTCGGATGATATGCTGGATAAGCCACGATGCTTCACTAGGGACGGCTTGCACCTGTCACCCCTGGGCTTTCAGATATTGGCAAAGGCTCTTGCTAACCCCATAGTGCCTTTTTTAGGCAAGGCCCAAAAGACAAACCCACCTCCAGAGGTATCACAAGGGATAAGAAACTAAGAGTAATGCTACTCAATGCCAGAAGTCTAAACCTCAAGATGCACGCACTCGAAACTCTCCTTAGCATGGAGAACATCGATACCTGTGCAGTAACAGAAACCTAGTTCAGGGCTCCCGAGAGCACCCCAGCACTACCAGGTTATACCTCATACCATGCTTTTCGGCCCCAAAACTTGGACCGAACCACAAAAGGAGGGGGAGTATCGATATTCAAAGATACCCACACCTCCAGGTTGGTGGCAAAGCACGAAGCATCAGAGACTATCCATGTGCAACTAACAGTGGGTAAAACTGCCTTCCAGTTTATAGCCTGCTACAGACCACCCTCCCAAACCCAGGAACCCCACTCGGCTTTCCTCAGAACACTGGAAAATATGAAGGTCTCTCCAAACACCATTATATTGGGCGACTTCAACTACCCAAACATAGACTGGGAGCATTACTCTAGCTCCAACACCCTAGCCCAAAGGTTTCTAGAATTTATAAACTCAAATGCTATGGAACAACTTGTTACCACTCCCACAAGAGGGGAAAACATACTGGACCTGATCACCAACATGGGGACTCGATGCTCCAGACCGAAGTGTATCCCTCACTGGTAAGATCAGACCATAAACTAATCTCACTGGATATTCACATCCCGACCCCACCCCCTGCCCAGAAAACCACAGTGAAAAACTTCTCTAAAGCAAATTTCACACTCCTCAAAACCAAGGTGGAATCCTTCAAAGCCCCTGGGCCTGTGGAAAATACGGCCCAGACCGCAGAATCCTTTATAAACGGATTCTATGAACACCTTCAGGAATGCATGGATCATGCGATCCCAAATAAAACCAAGACCCAATCCTCCAAAGGCAGACGTCCTGTCTGGTGGACCCCAGCCATAAACAAACTATACAATAGAAGGAGGAAGCTACTAAATGACAGAGCAAAATCCCAAAAATTGAAGGCATCACTGATCAGTATTAGCAAAAAACTATGGGCACTCATAAAATTGTCTAAGGCCAGCTTCGAGAGAAAAATTGCACAGGACACTAAGGATCATCACAAGGCTTTCTTTAGTTATGTTAGGAACCTGGGTGGTAATTCCCAGATATGCTCAGAATTAGTCCAAAATGACAAAAAACACACCAAACCCACAGACATTGCCAACATCCTAGCTGACAGGTTCAGCGCAAACCCCCACCAAAAGGGCAAATATCTATCCCAGCAGAGTGCTGCCCCCCTGAAATCTCAGATGCTCAGGTAAGAGCCGCCCTCTCCAAATCTAAAAACACAGCATCAATGGGTCCAGACGGTGTCCCGGGCTGCGTCCTACATGAACTCCAAGAAGAGCTAAACCCAAACATAAAACTACTGTTCAATCTCAGCCTTACTACAGGATATATGCCCAAAGAATGGCATACAGCAACAGTGGTCCCTCTCCATAAAGGTGGTGCCTCAACGGATCCAGGAAACTATCGCCCCATAAGCCTGACTAGCTTGGTCTGCAAAGCTATGGAAAGGATCATCATGGACCTCATAAATAAAGATATTGGGGACCTACAGACACTGGATCCTACCCAGTTCGGCTTTGTTAAGGGCAGATCCTGCCTCTTAAACCTGGTTGCTTTCTTTGAAACAGTCACCAAGGCCATTGACGAGGGGAAGGTGATCCACACAGCCTACCTGGACCTCGCAAAAGACTTCGATACAATACCCCACTCGGGCATTATAGATAAACTCACCAGCTTAAATATAAACACCTATTGTCACTAGATGGATTGCAAACTGGCTCAAGGACAGAACCCACATGGTTAGAATTGCTGGAGCCATGTCAGACTCCAAACCAGTTACAAGTGGTGTCCCACAAGGCTCAGTCCTGGGACCTCTCTTGTTCGGTATATATTTCTCGGAGGTACAGGCCAACACAGAAGGACTGTGGCTGACCAAGTTCGCAGATGACTGCAAACAGGGCGCCATAATCGACTCTCCAGCCGACACAAGCATCCTCCAAAAGGGCCTCATAGAAACAGACAACTGGTGCCAGAGCCATGGCCTCAAGCTAAATGCCAAAAAGTGTAAAGTCATCCCCTTTGGCAAAAACAAAGCGCCCACAAATTACCACATAGGTGGTAATCCATTAAGTACAGAAGTAGTAATTAGGGACCTGGGGACCCAAGTTGATAGCAATCTCTCATTTGACAACCACGTGGCCAAAGTGGTTAGAAAAACATTTTATATAGCCCACCTAATCATGAAGGGATTCACATCTAGATCAGGGGAGGTCATCGTGCCTCTTTACTCATCCCTCATCAGGCCCATAATTGAGTACAATGCCCCTTTTGGGATGTACCTTACCAGACACCTGCAGCAACTGGAAAGACCCCAAAAGTACCTCACCAAGAGGTTCAAAGGGCTCAAACAGATGCCATATGCTGCCCGGTTAAAGAAACTCCAGCTCTACTCAGTGGCATACCGCCTGCTCAGAGGCGATCTGTGCCTGACGTATAAAGCCATGTCCAACCCGGAATTAATGGACATGCTGCACCTCAGAAAATCCAAATCCCATCGAACTACGCGCTCGAGAGACTTGAACCTTAGCACTGAAATAAATAGGACATGCTGCAGGGATAAATTCATAACCCAGAGGCTCCCTTCACTCTGGAATAAAATCCCAGTCCAGGTTAGGCAGAGTCCCTCATTGACTCTCTTCAAGAGGAATCTTGATGAGTGGATGGGAGATTGTAGGTTTACCCCGGGTATCACTTCTGTGTCACTGTTAGACAGAGGCACAGTATACTAACCTCGAAAAAGGGCATAGCAAAATAAATTTAAAATGGGTGGCGAAATCCAAACACATTCTGGCTAGGCTTATAAATGCCCTAGGGCAGATAGCCTCGTATGAACCTATGAACCTATGAACCTATAAATTGCTAGAAACAAACTGTATAAATAAAGAATACAGTAACTTTGGCTACAAAACGAGTCAACGCACTAGTACTGATATAAATAAATTAATAAAAAGTCTGAGGGCACATGTGCGAGAACGAGGAAGAATAAATCCAAAACTTCTTTCTTGCTTCAAGTAACAAATTCCGATAAGAGTTCAGTTAAACCTCTTTATTCACATAAAAGACAGGTACAAGGATAAGCGCTTTCGCTAAATTAGCTTCATCAGATCCTACCACACCCTGAACATAATAACACCTTATATATTCAATCTTGTTTCATTTAATTTGATAATTGAAATCAATTAAATATATTTTTAATTTGATAATCAGATGAGTCAAACTTTGTGCTACAACCTATTGAATACATCTAGAACTACAAGGATAGAATAATTCTAAAATATATACAACATATTATATAAAAAAACATTTTATATGCATATATAAAAACAATTTTAAATAATCTAATTGTATGTATTCTGAGATTTCATAAATTCACTAGTCTATAAAATGTATCTAATTAAAATAGAAATGGATATAGATGGATGGCAAAATATGTAAATATATATGTGGGCTTGTCAGAATGAATATGGAATATGAATAAATAAATATATATGATTAAAAATGTGTAATGTTAAAATGAATAAATATGAATATAAATATAAATATAAATATAGGTATAAATAGGTGTGATTATATAAATGTAAAACCTAAATGGAATATGTATAAATATGTTAGAAGATAAATGTATATTTGAATAAAATGGTGTTGTATATGGAAGAATGGGGTATATTGGATGCAATGTGAATAAAATACAAAATGCAATGTGAAAGAAGTATAATACAAATACAATACCAGATACGAATAAAAACATGTCAAAATATGTATCGAACATATAATTATGTATGTATATGTATATATAGAATTTAAAAATAAATGTAAAATGTTTGAATATAAGTATGTGCATGTACATATATTCTCTGAAATTGTCCTAGATGATAGTATTTATGTAATTCAATGTATGTAGTGTGAAAATATATATATGTGTGTGTGTATGCGAATGGATGCACTAGATCAATTTTAAATAAACTGTTATATGAATATGTGAAAAATGAAAATGAAATATATATGTATATAAAGATGATAGTGGGAATATATGTTATATTATATTATTTAATATGTCTGCGTTGTCTAAGGTAAGGTTTAATTGAGGCTCTTTCATTTAGGCCATGTCCTTTATCAGCCCTAAGTAAGATGATCCACCTACTTTCTCTACCTTCTGTAAAACATCTTATATTTCCCCCTCTTATTTGGTACAATCACTTCGAACACCTTAAATGTGAATTTATGTATATCCCCTACTTGTGATATGTGTTTGGCTAAAGCATTGTTTAGATTTCTCTTCCTAATATTATAACAATGCTCTCTCATTCTATCTCGTAGGCAACGATTAGAAATGTTTTTTATATAATTATGTTGTATATATTTTAGAATTATTCTATCCTTGTAGTTCTAGAAGTATTCAATAGGTTGTAGCACAAAGTTTGACTCATCTGATTATCAAATTAAAAATAGATTTAATTGATTTCAATTATCAAATTAAATGAAACAAGATTGACTATATAAGGTGTTATTATATTCAGGGTGTGGTAGGATCTGATGAAGCTAATTTAGCCAAAGCGCTTATCCTTGTACCTGTCTTATGTGAATAAAGAGATTGAACTGAACTCTTATCGGAATTTGTTACTTGAAGCAAGAAAGAAGTTTTGGATTTATTCTTCCTCGTTCTCGCACATGTGCTCAGACTTTTTATTAATTGATTTATATCAGTACTAGTGCGTTGACTCGCTTTGTAGCCAAAGTTACTGTATTCTTTATTTCTTCAAAACCAACCAGGCTAAATACGAGGAACGAGGTATTTTCGTTAACGTAATCAAAGCTATTTTTTCAGCATACTATGACAGACATTGAGTTAGCGTACGTGCCCAGAAGTGAACACCGGGGCAAAGACGCTGTTGAGCTCAGATTTCGGAAGTACTTAAACGGAACTCTAATTCCATCCTGGTTCCTAGATGATGACGACAATGCAACGAATGATGGAGAGAGGGCGACGGTTGATATGGTGAAATTAAACCAGCTACTCGGGGGATATTGAAAAAGACTTTTACAGACTGAAACGCTTACAAACCCAACGAATACATTTTGATTACTGCTTGGAGAATAACATTATACCTCGAGGATTGAGGGTTTTTTCAATGCCAAGTCAGTGACAGGAGTATCCTGAACTGCTTGCATTATGGCAACGTATTAATATTGATACGAGCCGTAAGTACCTCAAACTTAATTTTTTCTTACCAGAGGAAAAAACGCTAATAGACAGCATTAACTCTAAGCAAAGAGAACTTTTTAATGGCTTTCCTGAAAACATCGTAAATGTAGTGTTTGATAGTGTATTAGACTGTTTCAGCTTACGAGCACAAGCTATTTCAGCAAAAGAAATCTAAGGTATCTAGAGACTTTAAAGATTTTAGAACAGGCAATGTCTTCACTTGGCCCAGGAATAACTTTAACAGTAATACTATTGTAAGAGATGGGCAAACTTCTACACATGTAAAAGAAGTGACATCTGTTAATAGTAATACAAACATAGATACTGTTAAAGACATTGTGCAGGATTCTCTTAATACAAATAGAAGCAATAGTAATAAAATTCATCCCACATTGAATTCTACAAGCCATAATGATAGCAATGCTAATAATACTTCTAACAGAAAAGCCTCTACGACTGCTGAGCATGTTTCTAAAAGCCTTTTTAATGCAATTGAAACGCAAAGTTCAGATAGCTCTATAGTAGCTATAGCAGATAGTAACACAATATCAGATCTTAATACAGAAAATGTATGTAATGACTCTTCAGATGTGATACATATTACACACTTGAGTATCGCCAATAATCATAACTTATACCCTAAGGTTAATATCACTAATAAAAATATTAACAGTAATTCTGAACCAGCAGAACCTGTAGTAAAGCCTAAAATAAGAGGTACTGCTGCTAATAATACAAGAATAGATACTAATCTGTCTTTCCCTTTAGCCAGATCTCGCTCAATGAGCCGAGGGAGACAGAAGAGGAAAATATCAGGGGATACCCTACATCATACCACCTTGAAGAAAATGTGGAACAGCAATCATTAGGACTAATTTTTAACTAGTCTAGCATAGAATTAACAGATGATGATATCAAACTTTTAAATAAAGGTTTAAACTTTATACCACATACTAATAGTGGGATTACTGACACAATTACAGACCTCAAGGTGTTTTGTCGAAACATTATGTTGAAATATATGTTTGGATCAAAAGATGATGTTGATACATATACTGTAAATAACTCAAATAATAATACCAAATGTTTTAATTTTAAAAATTTGAGTGACTATGTACCATGTAACCACCCTCTAGTTGAAGCCTATTCTAAGGTTACTGAATAAGAAATATATAAGTTTTACAAGAACAGAAAGCAATATGAGATAAAAAACAAAAGAAAATTTGACAATTTAACCTCTAATGAAAGGATTAGTCTAAATAAATTAAAGAATGATTCGGACATTATAATCAAATCAGCAGATAAGGGATCTGGAATAGTGATTATGGATATGAAACATTATAAACAGAAAATGAATGATATGCTTCAAGATAAATTTTATGTCACTGAAGACATGTTTTCTGTCAATAATATGCGTGTTTATGTGTATAATATATTAGATGTTTTTAAAAGTGGTTTAATTAAGAAAGATGTTTATGAATATTTATATATACAAGAACCTACCATCCCCACTATACAAGGTCTACCGAAAATTCACAAGAATCACCTTGATCCACCGATGAGGCCTATAGTCTCAGGAAAGGGATGGGTGACAGAACATCTCAGTATTTTTTGAAAAGCACCTAAGGTGTACATTGAATATTAATCCCTTTGTGTTACGGGATTCCAAACATTTTTTAATGGATTTATATGACAATTTGAAAGGTTGTGATTCTATTGATGACTTGTTACTAGTAACACTAGACGTTCAGTCACTTTTTACCATAATTCCTAATGAATTAGGATTGGCCTTTGTCACCTCTTATCTTAAAAAACATAGTGGGTATTCTGATATTTTAATTGACCTTATAACATGTTTTTTAGAACTGGTATTAGAAAATAATGCATTTATTTTTGATAATGACGTTTATCGACAGTGTGATGGCGTAGCTAAGGGCACTCCGTGTGCCAATAGCTACGCCAACATGTTTCTAGCCCACTGGGAGGAGACAGTACTATTTCAGGAGCCATTGTTCATATCAAATGTCAGATTTTATAGACGCTTCGTAGATGATTTGTTTATTTTGTGGAATGGTACTGTGAGTGATTTAGAAAATTTTATCATGGTCATCAATAACTTAAATGAATGTTTGAAATTCACAGTACACTGGAATGAAAGAAAAATTGAATTTCTGGATTTATTTGTTGAAAAATTACCATGTGGACTTATAAATACTGGGGTCTTTAGAAAAAATTGTTATTATCGGAACATGCTATTATTTAGAACTAGTATGCTTCCAACATATGTTTTTCAAAAATATAATGAAGGGACAAGCATTACGAATGTCCAGAATGAACCCAGATGAAACAGGTCTAGAAAGAGATTTAAATGATTTAAAAGTGAAATTATTAGAAAGAGACTATAAATCTAATGAGATAGATGAACACCTTGGGATAACACCCAATATACGTGAAACAAAAGGTGCCCCCTACTTTGCACCTGTTATTACTGATAACACCACTAATAAGAATATTATACCACACCAAATTAAATTTTCAACCTATTTTACTGGAGACAATGTTGAGATTAAATACATCATTAATAAATATTGGGATATCTTACTGACTGATAATGATATTAAGAAAATAGTAGGGGAGAAGCCTTCATTTATACACAGAAATAAAATGAATCTTAAAAGATTGCTATGTTATAATATATCTATGAAAGATTCCCAGTCAAAGGGTTCTACTAAACCATGTGGACACTGCAATTTCTGCTCATTAATTGATACTAATCCAACCTTTATGCACCCAGATATGGACAAAGTTTTATTTTACCTCTGATGCCAACTGTATGACTTGCAACGTCGTATACCTGGCAGTATGTACCATCTGCTCCTCATTCTATGTAGGCAAAACTAATCGTTGCCTACGAGATAGAATGAGAGAGCATTGTTATAATATTAGGAAGAGAAATCTAAACAATGCTTTAGCCAAACACATATCACAAGTAGGGGATATACATAAATTCACATTTAAGGTGTTGGAAGTGATTGTACCAAATAAGAGGGGGAAATATAAGATGTTTTACAGAAGGTAGAGAAAGTAGGTGGATCATCTTACTTAGGGCTGATAAAGGACACGGCCTAAATGAGAGAGCCTCAATTAAACCCTACCTTAGACAACGCAGACATATTAAATAATATAATATAACATATATTCCCACTATCATCTTTATATACATATATATATATATATATATATATATATTTAATTTTTCACATATTCATATAACAGTTTATTTAAAATTGATCTAGTGCATCCATTCGCATACACACACATATATTTTCACACTACATACATTGAATTACATAAATACTATCATCTGGGACAATTTCAGAGAATATATGTACATGCACATACTTATATTCAAACATTTTACATTTATTTTTAAATTCTATATATACATATACATACATAATTATATGTTAGATACATATTTTAACATGTTTTTATTCGTATCTGGTATTATATTTGTATTATACTTTTTTCACATTGCATTTTGTATTTTATTCAAATTGCATCCAATATACCCCATTCTTCCATATACAACACCATTTTATTCAAATATACATTTATCTTCTAACATATTTATACATATTCCATTTAGGTTTTACATTTATATAATCACACCTATTTATACCTATATTTATATTCATATTTATATCTATATTTATATTTATATTCATATTTATTCATTTTAACATTACACATTTTAATCGTATATATTTATTTATTCATATTCCATATTCATTCTGACAAGCCCACATATATATTTACATATTTTGCCATCCATCTATATCCATTTCTATTTTAATTAGATACATTTTATAGACTAGTGAATTTATGAAATCTCAGAATACATACAATTAGATTATATAAAATTGTTTTTATATATACATATAAAATGTTTTTTATATATGTTGTATATATTTTAGAATTATTCTATCCTTGTAGTTCTAGATGCATTCAATAGGTTGTAGCACAAAGTTTGACTCAGCTGATTATCAAATTAAAAATATATTTAATTAATTTCAATTATCAAATTAAATGAAACAAGATTGACTATATAAGGTGTTATTATATTCAGGGTGTGGTAGGATCTGATGAAGCTAATTTAGCAAAAGCGCTTATCCTTGTACCTGTCTTTTATGTGAATAAAGAGATTTAACTGAACTCTTATCGGAATTTGTTACTTGAAGCAAGAAAGAAGTTTTGGATTTATTCTTCCTCGTTCTCGCACATGTGCTCAGACTTTTTATTAAACTGTATAAATAATCGAATCCATTCAGAAATAGTCTGTTTTGAGATAGCCTTTCCTTGTGATCCTGCAGCATATGACACTAAAAGTTGCTCAGTCTTTCTGAAAGCTTTAGTTCTGTCCAAGTAGAAGCGTAACTGCCTGTGTATGTCCAAAGAATGCAGAATTTTCTCACCCTTGTTCTGTGGGTTTGGATAAAAGGTAGGCAAGTGAATGGTTTGGTTGAGGGCCACACTTGACACCACCTTAGGCATAAATGTTGGGTTTGTCCTCAGAGAAACCCGGTCTGGATGAAAAATGATAAAAGGTTCCACAGTCATGAGTGCTTGTAACTCAGAGACTCGTCTTGTAGAGGTTATTACTACGAACAGAGCTATTTTCCAGGATAAGAATTTTATATCAGCTGTTGAGGCTGGCTCAAAAGGAGGCAGTGAGAGTTTTTCACAAACATAATTGCAGTCCCATGCCGGAATTGGTGCTCTCCTTGGAGGCCTGATGTTTTTGGCCTCTCTGAGGTACTGACTTATTAAAGTATGAGAAAAGATAGACTGTTCCGTATTGTAATGGGCTGAAATGGCAGAGGCATAAATCATAATTGATGAGAAAGAAACACCTTAGTTCAGCATCTCAGTTATTGTAAAATCTGAGGGATATTTGGTACACACGTGTCAACACCTTGTTCCAAGCACAGAATCTCTTCCATTTTTCTGCATAAGATTTTTGGGTACTGGGCCTCCTGGCCTCGAAGATAACATCCACAACAGCCTTTGAAAGAGGAGTGTTCTGAATGGCTACATTATCCGCCATGCTGCCAGACTTAAGGTCCTGAGTTGGCTGTGCAGGATCAGATTGTTTTGTTGGGTCAGCAAGTGAGAAGTTTGAGACAATATCCATGCTGGACCTTGAGACAAGCTCTTTAGGACTGGGTACCAGTGCTGGCGTGGTCAGTCTGGTGCAATCAGTATCATTTTTGGCTTCTCTTGTCTGACCTTTAGGAGTACCCTGGGAAGGAGAGGCAGTGGAGGAAAGGCATATACTGTTAGATTTTTCCACCTGAAGGATAGGGCATCCGCTCTCCATGCTTGCTTGTGATAAATCCTTGTGCAAAATCTCTGCAATTGGCAGTTGTGAGGGGAGGCAAATAGATCTATGTCTGGGCATCCCCATTTCTTTGTTATCATGCTGAAGACTTGTGGATCCAGTTTCCATTCGTGGGGATCCATGAGGTTTCTGCTTAGTTCGTCTGCCAGAGTATTTGTTTTTCCTGGCAGGAATTGTGCTTGCAGGTGAACTTGATAAGCCAATGCTGTATCCCATAAGGTCATTGCTCGTCTGCGGAGGGGGTAGGAATGTGTACCTCCCTGCTTGTTTATGTACCACATGACCGTACTATTGTCTGTCTTTATCAGTAGCTGTCCTGGTTGAAGTAGATCATTGAAAGCTGTCAGGGCATTTTGAACAGCTAGCATCTCTTTTTGATTGATGTGAAAATGCATCTGGCTTGCAGGCCATGTGCCCTGAATACATTTTCCTGCCATATGGGCCCCCCAGGCATAATCTGATGCATCCGTTGTCAGTGTCTGTCTGGCTGTGGGTAAAATGAATGGCAGACCCTTGTTGTGGTGACAGGCCTCTGCCCACCATCGAAACTCCTGTTGCAGGCAGGGAATGAGTGTAATTACTGTCTCCAGGCTGTAGCAATGCTGAGTCCAATCACTTTTTAGATACCACTGTAGTTTCCTCATATGCAGTCTGGCATATAGAGTTAGTAGAATGCAAGATGCCATGAAACCCAAGGCCTGCAGGATTTTCCTTGCAGAGAAGTGGGTCTTTGTTGCCAATTTTTTGAAGTAAGAAGTCAGTTTGTTTTTGTTTGTCTGGAGTGAGATAAGCCATCTGAGCAGTTGTAATTAAGCTTGCACCCATGAATATCATTTGAGAGGGCACTAGTTTTGATTTCTTTTACTGTGTACCCTAGGCCAATTAATAATCTTTTTACAAACGTCAGATGCTTTAAAAGAATGTCTTTGTTCTCTGCTTGAATAACGCAATCACTGGTGCCAGGCATTTTGTGAAGACCCTGGGCGCAGCAGATAAGCCAAAGGGCAGTGCAGAGAATTGGTAATGCATTGAGCCAGCTATGAATCTGAGGAATCTTCTGCAAGATTGTCCGACTGGGACATGCAGGCATGCCTCTTAGGTCCAAAGTTACGAGCCGAGCCTTCTTGCCCAGCATGGGCAGTAGCTGCTGTAGAGTCAACATCTTGAATTTTGGAACTTCCAGAAATGTATTTAGTATAGACAGGTCCAGTATTGGTCTCCAGGTTTTGTCCTTTCTGGGCACTAAGAAAAGTCTGGAGTAAAATCCTTGCCACTGCTCTTGTTGTGGTACTTGTTGAATGGACCTCATGTCCATGAGCGCTGTAATTTGCTTTTCTGCCTCTGCCCACTGATTGTGTGGCAGGTCTGGCATACCTTTTGACCTTGGTAGGGTGTGAAAATGGAACCTGTAGCCTTGGGACACTATGTTCAAGACCCATTTGTCTTGGGTAACCATTTGCCAATTTGATGAAAAAAGTGCTAGTTTCCCCCCAAGGGGGCTGCCAAAAGTAAATTGCTTCGATCTGGCAGAGGAAAGTCATTGGGACTGTTTCCTGTAAGGTTGTGATTTGTCTTCTCCGCTTTTGGAGGTAAGAGCACACCACTGTTTAGGCCTGTATGAGCCTTGGGGCTGATATCTGCCTCTGGGACGCCTGCATCTGCCTCTTTGTGGTCTGTCTGACACTGGAAAGGACCAATTTTTAGAAGGCCAGTTCCTGCTAAATCTGGGTGGCTGTACCTGTAAGAAATCCTTAACTGTCTGCATGGATTTTGCTTTATCCTCCATTTTTTTCAACACCTCTTCTGCTTTAGTACCAAACAAAGTATCATGCTGTAAAGGAGCATCTAACAATTTTGCTTTAACATGATCAGGCAGATTCTGTTCCTTTAACCAAGCATGCTTTCTAATAACAGAACCTGTAACAGCGGCCCTGCAAGAGGCCTCCAGTGAATCATAACCACATTGCAAAGTATGCTTTCCCACTTGTTCAGCTGCATGCAATAAATCCTGCATTTCCTTGTTCTCTGGACATTCAGTATTTAACAATTTCTGTTTAAGCAGTGACATTAAATATTGCTGATATTTTAAGCATATGAAACTGACAATTTAAAGCCCTTGTAGCCAAGGTAGCAGAAGTGTAAACTTTTTCCCCCATCTGTCCAGAGCCCTAGAATGCCTATCAGAGGGGACAGGGTTTTTTGCAGTGGAAGCTTTGACCCCTTTGAGACCCTGAGATATAGTTTCTGGGTCAGCAGCAGGGTTCTTGTATAGTAATTTATGAGAATCCGGGACCCTGTAATATCTGTCTGGCTTAGCAGGTGCAGGGGGCAGAGAGTCAGGGGACAGGCAGGACTCTGAAAATACATCTACAATGTCTAGAACAGGTGGAATTGCAAGGGGTCTGTGCTGAGGAAGTAGCAGACTGTCTCTGAGCCTTTTCTTAGATACAGAATAATCTTGGCTCTCCCAGTGGAAATGCTCCCTCATGGTATTGCAGGGTTTCCCCAAAAGAATAATCCTCAGGAGGAGAAGCTGAAGGAATGGATTCTTCAGCATCAGAGTCCTCATAGTGAAGCATGGAATAATCCTGTTCAAAAGAGTAATCAGAGGAAATAGAATCCTGATCAGAAAAATCATATTCTGTCTCTTGCCTAGGCCTCTTATCAGGAGGGGGATGGGAACCCCTGATCAAAGTAATTAGGTCTTCGGCCATTTTAAGCATCTGTTTTTTAGGCATGGAAGTCCGAGTAGGAGAATGCTGTACTTGTTTGTCTTCAGAGCTGCTTTAGTCTTTGAAGCTGAAGATGGCTTAACATATAGTTGTGTAGGTCTGAAGACACCCTCAAAAGCAGATGCCTGCTCAGCGGCTCCGGACCCATCTGAGGGAATGACTTCCGAGTGTCCAATACCTTGAGTATCCAGAGGCCCAGTCGGCTCCACGTGGGAGTCGGAAGTGGCCTGTGGCTCTGAGGTAGCGAGCGCCAGGGGCAGCGAAAGCGCCTCACTGAGAACCGGCGAATGGGCGACTGGCTTAAAAGAAGCCTCATCGTCAGTTTTGGACCTTGGATGCCTGTCCTTTTCTTTGCGTTTCTTTTGAATTGCGGTAGTTGGATGGCAATCCGACGACATCTTGTAATTAAATCTTATGCCAAAAATAGAGAAATGCTAAATCGAACCGACGCTTAATAGTGCGTTGGTTAAATCTAGCACAAAACTGACAGCTAGCAACGTTGTGATCACGGCCTAGGAAAGGAATACAATAAGAGTGAAAACCCTTATGAGGTATTTGCTTCCCACAAGAAATACAATATTTAACTTTTTCTGACATCGGTCTGGAGCAATAATAAAAGTTTCCCCAACAGGGTACTTGGCTTTAATGAAGACTTCAGTTCTGAAATTCGGATTTGAAAATCTCAGGAGTCGGCCGACTGCTACTTGCAAACTGCTTTTGCTTCGGGCACCGTGCGGCAAGAAAGACTGAAGAAAATGGCGTTGGCTGCATCTTTTATACCCCCTGGCGCACTGACGTCAGGGAAGAAGCGACAGCAAACTACGCCGGACCTAGACTTTGGAATTCTGGCCTACTGCAGGTAGCCTGCCAGCAGGATAACCCAAGAGTAATGACGGCAACAGTGAAACACGAACATCTGAGGGTGCATAGAGCCTGCCCTGAAACGTAGATATTTCCTGCAAGATTCCTTCATGGGGATGTGCAGATAAGCTTCTTTTAAGTCTGGGTGACTAGCCAGGAGTCCTTGGCTAGCATAGGAAGCAGCTGTTGTAGGGTTTTGCCTTTTAAAGTTAGGGACCACCAGGGAGGTATTGAGAATGAACAGATCCAGGGATAGGGCGCCATGAGATCTCTTTCCTGGGCACCAGGAACAGTCTGGATAGGAACAGGTTGAAAAAAACCTGATACTGAGAACAGAAAGTACTTGCTTTTCAGCCTCTGCCCACTGGTTTGGAGGAGGATCTGGCACCCAGCTTGGGGTCGGCAGTGAGTGGAACTAGAATCTGTATTCCTGGGATACAATGTTTAGGACCCATTGGTCCTGAGTAATGCATCTCCCATTTTATTGCATGCAGGGCAAGTTTTCCTCTAGGGGTGCAAGTACTTGGGTATGGCTGGGAAGAATGACAGACAAGTCATTGTGAACTTTTTCCATAATGGGGTGGGCTTACCACTCCCGGTTTTTGAGGTGGGAGCACTCCATAGCTTAGATCTCTGCATACCCTGAGACTGTAGTTTTGGTGGTCTGTTACCCCTGGATTTGGACTCAAAGCCTGGGAGGGACTGGAAAGTACCAGTTTTTAGAAGGCCAAAGCCTAACGAATCTAGGTGGCTGTACCTGCAAGAAATCTGTAACAATTTGAATAGATTTTGCTTTTTCCTCTAGATTAAGAAATTACAGTTGTGTACTTACCATAAATGTAGATGTTAGAGTGTATTCACTGTTGCAGTCATTACAATTGGGTTATCCTGCTGGCAGGCTACCCACAGTCGGCCTGAATTCCAAAGTCTAGGTCCGGCGTTGGTTGCTGTCGCCTCCTCCCTGACGTCAGTGGGCCAGGGTTATAAAAGATGCAGCCGATGCCATTTTCTTCAGTTTTTCTTGCCCCAGATGTCAGGTGCCCCCAACAGGGAAAGCTAAAAATATGTCAATAAAGCATGCATGCACCAAGGTAAACTTTTCCTTCATCTACATGCAAATACACCACATAGATTGTATAGAAGAGAGAAGTACAGATGAGTTCCAGCAAAGATAAGGGGATGGTGGGAGGGTAACCTGGACTGCAACAGTGAATACTCTCAAACATCTACATTTATGGTAAGTACACAACTGTACTATGTTCATCATGTTTCACTGTTGCAGTCATTACAATTGGGTTGAATCCCAAAGCTAAGGTTGGGAGGCTGGAGCTAAATAGGAATAGGAGCAGCTATGAGGCCCTGCAGAACTGCAGTAGCAAAGCCTGCCCTGGACTTAGAGTAGAGTGGTAAGTGATAGTGCTTTGTAAAAGTGTGCACTGAACTCCAGGTTGCAGCCTCTAAATTGTCTTTGGTTGGTACTCCTCTGAGGAAGGCTGCTGAAGAGGCTGCTGCTCTGGTTGAATGTGGCCTAATGCCCTTAGGCACTGATTTGCCATGTTGTGAATAGCAGAAACGAATGCAGTGGCCTATCCACTTTGAAATAGTCTGCTTTGAGATAGCCTTTCCTTGAGATGTTGCAGCATATGCCACTAGTAATTGCTCAGTCTTTCTGAAAGCTTTGGTTCTGCCAAGCAGAAGCGCAGCTGTCTGTGCATGTCCAAAGAATGCAGAAGTCTCTCACCCTTATTCTGTGGATTTGGGTAAAAAGTAGGCAAATGAATAGTTTGGTTAAGGGCCACACTGGACATTACCTTAGGCATAAATGTCGGGTTTGTCCTCAGAGAAACCCTATCTGGATGGAAAATGATAAAAGGCTCCACAGCCATGAGTGCCAGTAGCTCTGAGACTCGTCTTGCAGAGGTTATTGCTAGGAGCAGAGCTGTTTTCCATGATAAAAATTTTATATCAGCTGAAGAGGCTGGCTCAAAAGGAGGCAGGGTGAGTTTTTCCAAGACATAACTGAGGTCCCATGCAGGAACTGGTGATCGCCTTGGAGGCTTTAAGTGTTTGGCTCCTCTGAGGTACTGCCTTAATAAAGGATGAGAAAAAAATAGGTGGCTCTGTATTGTAATGAGCTGAAATGGCAGAGGCATGAATCTTAATTGATGAAAAGGACAGGCCTTTGTCCAGCATCTCAGTTAAATATTGCAAAATCTGAGGAATATTTGGTACAGTCATGTCAATACCTTGTGCCTGGTTCCAAGCACAGAATCTTTTCCATTTTTAAGCATAAGATTTTCTGGTACTAGGCCTCCTGGCCTCCAAAATAATATCCATCCCCGCTTGAGAGAGAGGTGTGTTTTGAATGACTACAGTATCCGCCATGCTGCCAGATTTAAGGTCTTGAGTTGGCTGTGCAGGATCTGATTGTTGTGCTGAGACACTAAGTGAGGAAGTTGAGGTAATGTCCAGGCTGGGTATTGAGAAAGTTGAGGTAATGTCCAGGCTGGGTATTGAGACAACTTCTTTAGGATTGGGGGCCAGTCTGGGGAAATGAGTATTATTTTTGGCTTCTCTTGTCTGACTTTTAGGAGTACCTTGGGGAGGAGAGGCAGTGGAGGAAAGGCATAGACTATTAAGTTTTTCCAGCTGAAAGATAGAGCATCCACTTTCCATGCTTGCTTGTGACAAGTCCTTGTGCAGAATGTCTTCAGTTGGCAGTTGTGAGGGGAGGCAAATAGATCTATATCCGGGCATCCCCAATTCCTTGCCATCATGCTGAAGACTTGCGAATCCAATTTCCATTCGTGGGGATCCATGAGGTTTCTGCTTAGTTTGTCTGCCAGAGTATTTATCTTTCCTGGCAGGAATTGTGCCTGTAGATGTACTTGGTAAGTCAATGCTGTGTCCCACAAATTAATGGCTAGTCTGCATAGGGGGTAGGAATGAGTACCTCCCTGCTTGTTTATGTACCACATGACTGTAGTATTGTCCATCTTTATCAGTAGTTGTCCCGGATGAAGTAGATCCTTGAAGGCTGTCAGGGCATTCTAAACAGCTAGCATCTCTTTTTGGTTGATATGTAGATGCATTTGGCTTGCGGACCATGTGCCCTGAATACATCTTCCTGCCATGTGGGCCCCCCAGGCATAATCTGATACATCTGTTGTTAATATCTGCCTGGCTGTGGGTAAAGTGAATGGCTGTCCCTTGTTGTGGTGACAGGCCTTTGCCCACCATCAAAACTCCTGTTGCAGGCAGGGAATGAGGGTAATTATTGTTCTCAGGCTGTGGCAATGTTGAGTCCAAACATTTTTTTAGATACCATTGAAGTTTCCTCATATGCAGTCTTGCATATGGAATTATCAGAAAGCAGGATGCCATGAAGCCCAAAGCCTGCAGATTTTTTCTTGCAGATAACTGGGTCTTTGTTGCCAACATTTTGAAATAAGTAGTCAGTTGCCTTTGTTTGTCTGGCGTGAGATAAGCCATCTGGGAAGTTGTATTTAAGCTTGCACCCAGGAATATTATCTCTTGAGAGGGTACTAGTTTTGATTTCTTTTCGTTTACTGTGTACCCTAGGCATGTTAGTAATCTTTTTACAAACGCCAGATGCTGTAGTAGAATGTCCTTGTTCTCTGCTTGAATAAGGCAGTCGTCCAAGTAAGGATATATTTGTATTCCTCTGTCTGCAAAATGCAATTACTGGAGCCAGGACTTGTGAAGACCCTGGGAGCAGTAGATAAGCCAAAGGGCAGTGCAGTGAATTGGTAGTGCATTGAGCCAGCTATGAATCTGAGGTACCTTCTGCATGACTGTCTGATTGGGACATGCAGGTATGCCTCTTTTAGGACTAAAGTCACAAGCCAAGCCTTCTTGCCCAGCATGGGCAGTAGCTGCTGCACAGTCAACATTTTGAATCTTGGAATATCCAGGTATGTGTTTAGAATAGATAGGTCCAGTATTGGTCTCCAGGCTTTGTCCTTTCTGGGCACCAAGAACAGTCTTGAGTAAAATCCTTGTCCCTGCTCTTGCAGTGGTACTTGCTGAATGGCCCTCATGTCCATGAGGGATGACACTTGCTTTTGTGCATCTGCCCATTGATTTTTTGGCAGGTCTGGCAAACCATTTGCCCTTGGTAGGGTGTGAAAGTGAAACCTGTAGCCTTGTGACACTATATCCAAGACCCATTTGTCCTGGGTTATTACGTGCCAATTTTGAGAAAAAAGTGCTAGTTTCCCCCCTAAAGGTGCAGCCAGAAGGTAAGTGCTTGGCGCAGGCAGGGGGAAGTCATTGGGACTGTTTCCTGCATGGCTGTGATTTGTCTTCTCTGCTTTTGGAGGTAGAAGCAGCCCATTGTTTAGACCTGTATGAGCCTTGGGGCTGGGATCTGCCTCTAGGGCGTCTGTATCTGCCTCTTTGTGGCCTGTCTGACACTGGAAAGGAATTCTTTGTAGGCCAGTGCCTGCTAAATCTTGGAGGCTGTACTTGTAAGAAATCCTTGACTGTTTGCATAGATTTAGCTTTGTTCATAGGTTCATAGGTTAGTACTAGGCTATCAGCCCTAGGGCCTATACAAGCCTAGCCATAACAATTCCCTGAATATTTCTTCCCACATTATTTACTTTCCTAGATGTATTGGTATGCAAACTGTCCTCCATTTTCTTCAACACCTTTTCTGCTTTAACACCAAACAAGGTATTATGCTGTAATGCAGCATCTAATAATTTTGCTTTAACATGATCAGGCGATTCTGTTCCTTTAACCAAGCATGCCTCCGAATGACAGTACTCGTAACAGCAGCCCTGCAGGAGGCCTCCAGAGAATCAAAACCACACTGCCAAGTATGCTTTCCCACTAGTTCAGCTGCATGCAATAAATCCTGCATTTGTTTTCTGCACATTCAGAATTTATCAACATTTTCTGTTTAACCAGTGACATAATATATTGCTGATATTTAAGCATATGAAACTGACAATTTAAAGCCCTTATAGCCAAGGTAGCAGAAGTGTAAATCTTTTTTCCCCATCTGTCCAGTGCCCTAGAATCCCTGTCAGAGGGGGTAGGGTTTTTTGCAGTGGAAGCCTGGACCCCTTTGAGAGATAGTTTCTGGGTCAGCAGCAGGGTTCTTAAAAAGGAATTTATGTGATTCAGGAACCCTGTAGTATCTGTCTGGCTTAACAGGAGCTGGAGGTAGTCAGGAGTCAGACTGGACTCTGAAAATACATAATCTACAATGGCTAGCACAGGTGGAATAGCAAGGGGCCTGTGCTGAGGCAGTAAAAGGAAGTCTCTGAGCCTTTTCTTAGATTCTGAATAATCTTGGCTCTCCCAGTGGAAATGCTCCCTCATGGTATGCAGAGTTTCCCCAAAAGAGTAATCCTCAGGAGGAGAAGCTGAAGGGATAGATACTTCAGCATCAGAATCCTCATAGGGAGGAAGAAAGTATTCCTGATCAGAAGAGGAATCAGAAGAAATGGAAACCTGATCTGAAGAGTCAAATTCTGTCTCTTGCCTAGGCCTCTTATCAGAAGGGGAATTGGAACCCCTGATCAAAGTAATTAGGTCTTCGGCCATTTTGAGCATCTGTTTTTTAGGCATGGAGGCCTGTCCAAGAGGCTGTTGTACTTGTTTCTTTGTCTTTAGAGATGCTTTAGTCTTTGCCTTTGAAACTGAAGTAGTTTTAACATATAACTGTGTAGACCTGAAAACACCCTCAAAAGCCGATGCCTGCTCAGAGGCTCTGGACCCATCTGAGGGAATAGTTTCCGAGGTTCCAATACCTTGAGTTTCCAGTGGCCTAGTTGGTGCCACGTGGGAGTCAGAAGCGGCCTGCAGCTCTAAAGTAGAGGGCGCCAGGGGCTGCAAAAGCGCCTCACTGAGAAGCGGCGAACCGGCGAACCGGCGAATGGCTTAGAAGAAGCCTCGTCGTCAGTTTTGGACCTCGGATGCCTGTCCTTTTCTTTTTCTTTGCATTTCTTTTGAATTGCAGTAGTAAGATGGCTATCCGCCAACATCTTTTAATTAAATCTTCTGCCAAAATAGTGAAATGCAAAATCGTACCGACGCTTAATACTGCATTGGTTAAATCTGGCACAAAACCGACAATTAGCAACATCGTGATCAGGGCCTAGGCAAGGAATACAGTAAGAATGAAGTCCTTATGAGGTATTTGCTTCCCACAAGAAATACAATTATTAACTTTTTCTGACATTGGTCTGGAGCAAGAAAAAAAGTTTCCCCAATAGGGTACTTAGCTTTTAATGAAGACTTTGGATCTGAAATTCGAACACGAAAATCTCAGGAGTCAGCCGACCAGCACTTGCTAACTGCTTTTGCTTCGGGCACCACGCGGCAAGAAAGACTGAAGAAAATGGCGTCACTGCATCTTTTATACCCCTGGCGCACTGACGTCAGGGAGGAGGCGACAGCAACAGACGCCGGACCTAGACTTTGGAATTCAGACCGACTGTGGGTGGCCTGCCAGCAGGATAACCCAATTGTAATGACTGCAACAGTGAAACACGAACATCATCTTCTGCTTTTGTGCCAAACAAGCATTCCTGGTTTAATGGCACATCTAGCAATTTTGCGTTGACATGGTCTGGCAAGATTTGTTCCTTCAGCCAAGCATGCCATCTGAGTACAGACCTAGTGACAGCAGCCCTGCAAGATGCTTCTAAGGCATCAAAACCACCGTGCAAAGTAGGTTTACTAACTTGGTTTGCAGAATGCATTAACTCTTGTCAATCTTTATTCTCTGCACAATCTGGAAGCAACAATATTTTCTGGTTAATTAGTTCCATGATATACTGCTGATACTGCACAACATGTGAAACTGGCAATTTAAAGCCCTTATGGCATGAGTTGCAGAGGTGTATACCTTCTTACCCCATCTGTCTAAAGCTCTAGTAGCCCTGTCCGAAGGGGTAGGGTTTTTGGCTGTAGTGGCCTTAATACCTCTAGGTGCCTGGGAAATGGTCTCTGGATCCACAGTGGGATTCTTAAAGAAATTTGAGAGTCAGGTACTTCGTAGTACCTGGAAGGCTTTCTAGGAGCTGGTGGTAAAGAATCAGGAGTAAGACTGGACTCCATGAAGACATCATCTACAATACCAAGGACAGGGGGTACAGCTAGAGACTTGTGCTGAGGCAAGTCTAAAAATTCTCAGTCTCTTTTTGGACTGTGGGTAGTTCTGGCATTCACAGCGGAAATGTTCTCTTAAGGTATGCAAGGTTTCACCAAAAGAAGAGTCCTCTGGAGGAGAGGCAGAGGGGATGGAATCCTCTGCATCTGAATCCTCATAGGTAGATAAGGGAATGTCCTGGTAATCAGAGGGATCAGTCATCGGACTCACGGTCTGTAGAATCAGAAGGAAAATTAATCCTTTGTCTTAGAGGGGGAAGACCGGCTTCCCCCAATTAAAATTATAAGGTCTTCAGCCATTCTAAGCATTCGTTTCCGTGGCATGGGAACTTCAGCTTTGGTAGTCTGTTTTCTAGGCGTAGTGCGAACTGGACTTGAGAAACTTGGTAGTTTTAGCAAAACATTAAGATGGCAGTTTAATCCGAACATTGGAAGGTTGGTATACACCCTCAGAAGCCGGTGCCTGCACAGCGGCTTCGGACCCATCCAAGGTAGAGACATCCGCAGGTTCCATAGTCGAAGAAGCAACTCGCAGCATTCTGGACTCCAAAAGGGTCTCAGCAGTGGCCTGCCAACCTGTAGAAGCTGGTATCAGGGGCTGCGAAGGCGCCTCACTGAGTACTGGCCTATGCGGTCTGTCTCTGTCTTTATCCACAGTTGCTTTTGGAAGATTGGTAGTCGGATGGCTTATCGAAGCCATTTCAGAATACGGAGAACGACAGTGAAAGCATTTAGTGACAAAGATAGCCTGACGACGAACAGTTAGGACATTAAACGAGGCACAAAACAGACCGAGTAACGTCATGGTCTGGGCCTAAACAAGTGATGCAGTAAGAATGAAAATCTCAGAGGTATTTGCTTTCCACAGGCAAGACAATTGTTAACTTTTTCTGACATCAGTGAGAGCAAGAAAAAAGGATACCCAATGGGGTACTTAGCTTTAGAAGACTTCAGGCTTCAAACTCGAAAAACAAAAATTTCAGGTTGCGGCCGACCGGCACTTGCGAACTGCTTCTGCTTCGGGCTCCTGCATGGCAAGAAAAGCTGATGTAATGGCATCGGATGCATGCTTTATATCCCTGACGTCATGGAAGTGGTGACAGCATCAGACGCGTAAATCCCAAGACTCTGGCATTCGGGCTGACTGAGGGCTACCTGCAGGCAGATAACCCAAGTGTGATGACTGCAACAGTGAAAACCCGAAGAACATATAGATTTGCAGATCCATGAGGAAATGGTCTGTTTTGAGACAGCCTTGCCTAGGGCTCTGGGGTGGAAGGAAATGAATAACTGGTCAGACTTTCTAATAGACTTAGTTCTCCGTGTACATCCAGGGGATGTAGAGTCCTCTCTTGAGGAGTTTTGTGGACAAGAGTAGAAAACTGGTAAGTTAATAGTTTGAATTAATGAAAGTTCATCAACTACCTTTCGCGTGAAGGGTTGGTCCTGAGAGCCACTCTGTCCTTGTGGAAAACAAGGTAAGGAAAGGTGGCCATAATGGCTTGCATCTCCGAGACCCTCCTGGCAGAGGTAAGGGCCACTAGCAGAACTGTTTTCAGAGTGCATAGCTTCAGGGAAACTGAGTGAGCAGGCTCAAAAGGAGGCAAGGTTAGTTTTTCTAAAACAAAATTTAAGCCTCAAGGAGGGGGAATGGGTCTCCTGGGGGGTCTGATGTGGAGAACTCCTTTCAGAAAAAGCTTGACTTCCAGTCTGGATGCCAGAGGGGATGCAATGGGGAGACCATCAGAAATGGCAGACAAGTGGACTGTAAATGAAGAATAAGTTAGTCTGTCCTGAGTGGAGTAGCTCTCACAAACAGGATAGGACCATTGGTATCAGAGTAGTAGTAAGAGGGTCCTGGTTATTCCTTTAACACCACTTGGAGAATCTGTGCCACTTAAATACATAGTTTCTCCAATTACTAGGTTTTCTGGCCTCTTGTAGAACATTGAGCAAGTCCCCCTGAATACAGGTGAGTGTAAGGGATTAGAATCCTATCACCCATAAGGTAAATTTTAGGTTGTTCACCTGTGGGTGGAGTAGGGATCCCTTGTCCTGTGAGAGCAGGTCTAATCGGTGTGGTAACCTGTGGTGATAGTCCTTGGCTAGTAAGTGTAGGAGGGAGAACCAATGCTGCATTGGCCAATACGGGGACACCAGTAGAATTTTGGGTTTGTCCTTCTGAATTTTCAGGCCGACTTTCCAAATTAGTTTGAAAGGAGGTAAGGGGTAAAGGCACATTCCCTCCCAAGAAAAGGAGAATGTGTCCACTTTCCAAGCTTGTGGATGTGGGCCCCTTCTGCAGACGCTGGGCATCTGCTTGTTCTGGGGGGAGGCAAAGACATCTGATTGTGGAATACCCCACCTGTGTATCAGGTCCAGGAAGACCTCTCTGAAGCATCCATTCATGAAAGGGAGCCAAGGTTCTGGTGAGTTTGTCTGCTCTATCTCTGTTGAGGGGATATGCATTGCTACCAGTTGGACCTAGAGGGAAGCTGCTAAGTTCCAAATCAGGATGGCCGGGCTGCAGAGGATAGGACCTGGTCCCCCCTTGCTTGTTGATCTATCACAGGACAGTCGTATTGTTTGAGATTACTTTCAGTTTTCCTGGCAGGAAAGTGGGTTTGAATGCTAGGTCTAATAATGCCCTCATTTCTTTGATGCTGATGTGCTCCTGTTGCCTTTGAGTGGACCGTCTGCCTTGAACTGAGAATTGTTGTTGGTATGTTAAAAGCACTGCACCCCACACCCCAGGTCTGACGCATCTGTTGAGACCTGCTGTTGTGGGGCTGGAAGTTGAAGGTGGGTTCCTAGGTTGAGTTGCAGTGCTGAGACCCACCACTGGATTTCCTTTAAGCACAGGAACAGCGGAAGAGGCGAGTCCATGGGTTGGGAGTGTTGGCTCCATAGGTTTTTCAAGACCCACTGGATTTTGCGCATGTAGAATCTTGCCACAGGTAACATGGTTATGAGGGACACCATGTGGTCTAGCATTCTCAGGAATTCCCAAGCTGTCAAGGAGTGGGTAAAGATCTGATTCGAATATATGAAAAAGGTCAATGATCTTTTGGTCTGGAATGAAGGTTTTCATGCTGTCTGTTCTGATCCTGCCAAAAATCTTGTGTGTGTGTGTGGGGGGGGGGGGCAGGTGTGATTTTTCTAGATTTAGGGTGAACCCTATAAGGGTAGAAGACACCTGTTGTAGGTTAAGTAGTAGAACTTGGTAGTCTTGATGAAGGATGTGCAGGTAGTCTAGGTATGGGTATATCTATATACCCAGGGTCATGCAGTGAGCAATGAAGGGGGCTAGGCACTTTGTAAACACTTAAAGAGCAGTGGAGAGACCAAAAGGCAAGGCAGAGAATTGAAAATGACAGGCGCCTACTGCAAATCTGAGGAGTTTCCTGCAATTTGGATGGCTAGGAATGCGGAGATAGGCATCCTTCAGGTCCAATGCTACCATGAATGCCTGGGGGGGATTAGTGGTAAGAGAA
The DNA here is from genome assembly GCF_019279795.1 of Protopterus annectens. NCBI lineage: Eukaryota > Metazoa > Chordata > Ceratodontiformes > Protopteridae > Protopterus > Protopterus annectens. The sequence continues at coordinate 367,877,005 of NC_056735.1, forward strand.
GGGGTAAGGTGATCATTCTTTAGCTGGGAACATGGAAGAGGTTCAAGAAGGATAGGTCTAGGATTGGCCCCCAAGGACCATCTTTTTTCAGTACAAGAAACATTCTGGAGTAAAGGCCTGTGTTTCTTTGTGGGGTAGGCACATGTTCTATGGTGCCATGAGTTAGGAGCTGTTGAATGATGGTTGGGAATAGGTGGATTTGATTTCCTGGTGGTTGAGGGATACCTTGAAAAGGTGGGAGCATCCACAAGGTCATGAAATATCCTCTCTGAATGATGCGGAGGACCCACTGTTCTGCTGCTATTCTCTGCCAGGAGGGCAGGGAGTGGGTGAGGCGAAGGGATAAGGGTTGTTTAGGGATGCAGCCGGGGTGAGTCACAGTGGAGTTGGTCTGGATTGGTTAGACTGACTCCGAAAAGATGTAGTGGAGGAGCTGGTGGGAGTCCTGTCAGTAGAACTTTTTCTGGGCTGTCTATGTCCCTTAGATGGAGGGGCCGATTGAAAGGACTGCCTTCTAACAAAGGAGGGCTTCTGTGGGTAATACCTGTGGTATCTAGGAATAGGGGATACCAGAAGATGTTTGAGATTCTGTAATTCTTTTCCCTTTTCCTGAAAGGATTTAAGGAGCTCAACAGAAGCCTGTCCAAAGAGGGCCGTATTGTCCAAGGATGCATCAAGTAATTCAGTCTGAATATCCATAGGGAGAGGTTGAAGCCTTACCCAGGAATATCGCCTTAGTACTACTCCTGAAGCAGCTGATTTAGATGAGGCTTCCACAGCATCGTAACTGCACTTAATGGAGTGCCTGGTCACTTGGGATGCTGTGGAAAGAAGGGAATTAACTTGGGCTTTTATAGGGGGAGTCCTGTACCTCAGACAGAAGGGTAGAGGCATTGGAAATGGTACCGAAAACATACCTAGCCATGTGCATTTAGTAGTTAAAGGCCAATATGGCTAGAGTAGGTATATACCTTTTTACCCAGTCTGTCCACAAATTTGCTGTCTGTTGGGTACAGGGCAGCAGAAGGTAATTCCTTGAAGTTTTGTCTGCAGAGACGGCTATAACAGCTGGATCCAATGGTGGATTTCTAAAAAGAAACTGGGTGTCCTGGGGGACCATATACAAACAGTCTGGTCGTTTAGATGGTGGAGGTTGTAAGTCAGGAGACTGAGAAGCAGCCAAAAAAGCATCCTGAAAAGCAAGTAGTAAGGGAGGGACAGCAGAAGGAGATAGTTGCTCCATTTGTAAGAGGTCAAAGTACCTTTTCTTGGACTCTGATACCTCTGAAGCTTGCCACTTAAAATGTTCCCTCATGAGGGAGATAGTGTCCCCAAAGGTAAATTCTTCTCCTGGGGATTCAGAAGAAATAGACTCCTCCTCCTTCTCTGGGGTAATGAAATCCTCAGGGAATTCTATTTGGGTTTCATAAGAGAAGGATTCCTCAGAACAGGAGTAAACTTCCTCAGATACCTGTACGGGTGGCTGAGGTGAGACCGTAGGGGGAAGCTGTTGTGTCTGCAAGGCCTGAATAGCCTTAGAGACTTTGTGAGTACACTTCCCAACCATGTACCAGTTCAGGTTCAAGGTGCTTAGTTTTTTGTTTCCTCTTCAAGGGATTTGCCGGTGGAGAAAGCACAGAAGTGGACGTCTGCTTAGTAGGAAAAGGAGCAGGGCCTTCCAACTGTGTGAGTCGTGGTTCCTCTTCCACCAGTCACTAATGGCTGAATTGCCTCAGCGGTAGTACACACAAGTTTCTGCATCCCAGCTTACATTAAGGTTCCAGGGTTCACTTTGGTAACTGTCATCTAAGTTGATTCTCAGCTTTCAAGTGCCTCTAGAACCTGCTCGGATGCCTAAGGCACAGGCTTGAGATTCCAGCCTGATTTTCTTGGCCTTCTTCCTCGGCGGCTTGTCAGATGGGCCTACTCCTCCTTCCATTCCGAACGCTAAGTAACATAGCCTTTGAATCTCTAAATACAACTTCAGTGCTGCCAAGTGGCTTTGGAGAGTATTGGGGATGAAAGATTTGCAAATAGGGCAGGATGTTTGGTCGTGGGCCCCGCCTAAGAAAAATACGCACTTCTCGTGTGTGTCCTTGGGAAGAATTTATCTCCCACAAGCACACTTCCCCTTTCTAGCTGACATGCAAGTCTAAACTGTAACGAAAGTAAAGAAAAAAAAACCAAGAGGGTACTTATCTGTATCGGTCGAAGCGGTAGTCTGGTCTTGACTGGAATCATATTCGGTCTGAAGAAAAGCGATCTGCTTGTGGAACTGGCAAACAGGAGTCTGACGTTCACTGCGGCAGAAAATTTTTGATGAGGGTATGTGCAGACGTCACTTTTATACCAAACGGTTTATGGCCCTGGTAAGGGACGTCACACATACCCGCCTGTGAAAAAGACTTTGGTATACTGGCTGGACAGTGGTGCTGCAGGCAGCAACTCCCTACTATTATGAATACTGCAACATGAGAATAGGACATCTGCAAGTCTGCCAATGATGCTGACTCAAAGGGGACTAGCTACAAACCGCACAAAAGTAAGGTCCCAAAGAGAAGGGCCTTTTTTTTTTTTAAATGGGTGCAAGAGGAAAACCCATTCAAAAATGTCTTTCATAGCTTATGAGCTGTCAATAAGATGAGAAATTGGTTATAAGTTAGAAACAGAAGCCAAATGACATTAACCAGAGCCAGCATCAGATATAGTTTGATAGGAAAATAACTGATGGTATGAAAGGAGTCTAAATCCTTACTGGTCACTCCATATGGAAATAGACTCCTTTCAGGAAACTGACAAAAGATCCATCACCTGAGACAAGGCAGGATACTTTATCAACAGGACTGCAGAAGTCATGTGCTGAAGCTCAGGTTCTACAAGTCAAAGTGATGCTGCCCAGATGGGTGAAAGGATCAAGTTGGGGATCTAAAAGCCATGGCACTTAAGTGACCACCACAGCAAAAAGGTGTACTGTGTAGTGCACAACTCAGAAGGCATTAGTATAAATCTGCTGGGCCTGTCCTCTAGGCAGTTTGCCTTCCCCAGAAAGTGGTGCAATGTGATTATTCACTGTCATACCCTCCTGACCTCCCTACAACGGGGTAAAAATTGGTTTCTCCTTACTTGTTTATAATACAATACCAGACACAGACTGCATGGAAATCACTCCTTGAATTAAGCTGCAGAATTCTCACTATGCTAGAACTACTTCATCTCCAGAACATTGATGGGAGGACTGTCCTCTGTTTCTGTCAAGTTCCCTTGGACCACCCTCCACCTGTATTGCCCCATCACCCCAAAGAGGCATCTGTGGTCACTTTTGCCAAAGGTGAGTAAATGGTGTCCCCATTATTACTACTACTGGAGAGGTCAGCTACCAATTCAGATAGCATTTGCAAAGTTGTATTATGCAGAGAGGTGCAGAGAAGGGATCTAATAACTGGGACCAGTGAACACTGTGCACTCTATAGAATACTCCAGTGGTTGCAACAGACCATCACAATGGCAGATGCCCTCAAACCAAGGACTCTCATGATCAAGGAAGGTGTGTGACATTACAGGTCGGGATTCTGACTGAATACTGTCGGAAGGCTCACAATGCAGGCCACTGTATCCGGGTAGCATGATATGAAAACAATGGGCAGACCACGATGTAGATGCAATTTGTCACGGCCGACAGAAATCCTATGGACAGGTACAGCTGTAAGTAAGCTCTGGCTGTTGAGAGACTCCTTGGCTATAGCAGCAAAGTGCTACTCTAGCCATAAGAGCATGAATCTAAGTCAAGGATGGGCTGTGACTACTGCCATGTACTTATGCTTGGCAGGCTGTAGTGAGAATGAAGGGCAGAGCTCTGAACTGAAAAAGATCAACTCCTACACCAGAAGTGCAGAAACCACTTGGATGTAATGGCAAATCTTTTTCTAACAAGCACTTCCAATCATTTGCCTTCAAGCAGGGCAAAAATCACTCACACACAGTGCCCATTCTAAATGGGGTCTTCTTGACAATGAATTAGGTCACTAAGATCCAAAACTGGCCAGAAGTCCTAGCCTTTCTTTTGAAACCAAAATGGATCTCAAGATTCTTGATCCCATTTGATCTGGTAGGACCTCAAGGATGTCCTTCCTCAGTGTCAGATCATCTTTTTGCTGCTTTTAGTTGCTGGGTTGGACACCTGCCAAGATTGAAAGGGAGGGTGGGAAGAGCATTAAATGATCTCTGGACAAAATCTAACTTGTCCTATGTGATGGTCATCCATACAGCCAAATGGAGAAAAACAGCCCAGATTGCATCCAGATTAAAGCAATCAGGCAAGCCTTCAAGGATGTTGGTAGTGCTTGCTCAAAACTGGTCTCCGAAATCCCTGGTTTTGCAGACCTCTACCTCACTGTTTCTGCCAGATGAAGTGGCCACCTCTGACTACTCTTGTGGGAGGTGTGGCCATGGCAAATGACTGTTTCTGGGATTTTCAAAACCACAAGGAGTTGGACCCCTTCCAATTTCTGTTCTACAACCTTTGAGGAGTCTCAAATTTGACAATTTACTCATTTACATATAATACCAGAGACACTGACTGCATGGAAATAAGTCCTGGAATAAAGCTGTGGAATTCCCACAATGCTAGAACTACTCTTGTAACCAGTACTTTGACAGGAAGGTTGGCATCAGTCTATGGATTCTATTCCCGTGCATACCTCAGTCTTACTGTGGTTCCGAACAAAGAGGACCTATTGTATAGGATGTTAAAGACACCTTGAAGTGGTCTGCAACAATCAAAGACTGAGACTGACATGCCTCAGTGTAATGTTGGTGCCAGCCTCTCTGGCTGCCCCATCGGCCATATTAGCATCAGCCACAAAGCTTGAGTGAGACCCACATGGGCACTATGCTGACCAATCCGAGTCGGTGAATCTGCCGTGGGCTGTTACGCAGAGTCTAAGGCCTTTTACATACATACATACAAATGTTTCAAGCACGGACATTAAAGCCCTTCTAAGCTTGCTAATATGCCAAAACACTTGTTCCCATAATAAATGTCCAGGCTGTTCTTAAAAATATCTAAACTAGTACTTGCTTTAATGTAATTTGGTAGTCTGTTCCAAGCATTGGCTACTCTGTCAGAGAACGAATTAGTACACTTCTCATTCCTACAGAATCTTCTACACAGATTATCTGACTATTCTCTAGTACTTTTTGATAACCCCAAACATTCCAAGAGGTAGTTGTACCTAAACACCCTATATACCGAATAAGACCTCCTCTTAAATATCTGTAAGAGATGCTGTACAAATTCAGATATTTTAGTCTTTCATAATACCTTAGATTTTCACATCCATGGATGCCCTTAGTATATTTCTGCTGTACTCTTTCCAGTTTATTCATGCTTGTTTTCCTATAGGGTTTTCATATTGTTATTCCATACTCAAGTTTAGGTCTAATGCAACTAACAATGACTTCATTATGTTTGATTTCCTAGACTTCATAAACGTTTTATACAACCTATACTTCAACTATCATTAGCCAATTCTGCTAAATCTCTTTAGAAGTGATTTGTATTGCAATTGCATCTTACTAACACCACTATGCATCAAATATTGCTTCACATTTGCTTTAAAAATCCCAAAACCATGCCACATAAGGTATTAGAAGAGTTCATCTTAAAGCTTACTTAATAGCAAACTACAATGATTTTGACCTATGTCTACTGAAGATACAGAATTAAATTTTTATGGAAATTTACTGCAATACAAATAGCATACACCTCAAGTGACAGAAATACAGTTGTGTACACTTACCATAAATGTAGATGTTAGAGTATTCACTGTTGCAGTCATCACATTTGGATTATCCCTGCCAGGGTAGCCCTCAGCCGGCCCGAATACCAGAGGCTTAGTATTTCTACATCGGTTGCTTTCACTTCAGGACTGACGCCAGGTCATCAGTAGTATAAAGTAAGGCAGCCAACGCCATTACATGAGTTTTTCTTGCCCTGTCAGGAGTCCTCAAGTGGGAGCCAGGTTCTGGTGGAAGAACCCCGCCAGTAGAAAGTAAATAGCAAACTGTCCCTTGTAAGGAGAGAGAAGAAAGAAGAGGAGAATGGAGAGAGGGAAACCAGGACTGCAACAGTGAATACACTCAGACATTTATATTTATGGTAAGTGTACACAACTGTACTATGTTCATGTTACAATGTTGCAGTCATCACATTTGGGCTGATTCCAAAAGGTGAGGAAAATGGTGGAGGCAGTCAAGACTAGGGGCTGGCTAGGATGCCCTGCAAGACTGCAGTGGCAATCCCTGATCTGGATTTGAAGATAGGTAAGGTGGTGATGTTTGGTGAAAGTGTGAACAGATGTCCAGGTTGCAGCCTCCAGGATGTCCCTGCTGGGGACTCCTCTGAGGAAAGCTGCAGAGGTGGAGGCTACCCTGGTGGAATGAGTCCTGAACCCCTTAGGGGGAGGCTTTCCGTGTTGCTTGTAACAGAAATGGATGCAGTGTGCTATCCATTTGGAAATTGTTTGGAGATGGCTATGCCTTCCGCCCCTGCAGCAAAGGTAACCAGCAACTGATCAGACTTTCTGAAGGATTTAGTCCTGTCTAGACAAAATCTGAGCTGTCTGTGCACATCTAGAGAGTGCAGGATCCTTCCCCCCTTGGTCTGTGAGTTAGGGAAAAGCGTGGGCAAATGAATGGATTGGTTGAGAGCCACACTGGACGCCACTTTGGGCATTAAGGATGGGTTAGTCCTGAGTGAAACTCTGTCAGCATGGAAGATAATGAAGGGCTCCACAGTCATGAGTGATTGTACCTCAGAGACCATTCTGGCTAAAGTGATGGCCAGAAGGAAAGCTGTCTTCCAGGAGAGAAATTTTAACTCTGCTGAAGATGCTGGTTCGAAGGGGGGCAGGGTGAGCTTTTCCAGCACAAAGTTAAGGTCCCAAGCTGAGGTAGGTGCTCTTCTGGGTGGCCTCAAGTTGCTAACCCCTCTTAGGAATTGTTTGATCAGAGGGTGTGAGAAAAGTGGGTGCTCAGTGGAGAAATGAGAAGAGAGAGGCATGAATTTTAACAGAGGAAAAAGACAGACCACTGTGTAGTAGGTCATCTATGTAATCCAGGATGAGAGGTAGGAAGGGATGTGCCGTATCGGCTCCTTAGCCTGGATCCAGGTGCAGAACCTTTTCATAGGTTCATAGGAGGGTACTAGGCTATTGGCCCTAGGGCCTTTATAAGCCTAGCCAAAAATGTACCCTAGTTTCGCCACCCAAGAAAATTATTTTCCTGTGCCCCTGTCGAGCAGAGCCAAAGTGATCCCTGGAGTGAATTTCCTATCTCCCATCCAATCAAGATTTTTCTTGAAGAGTGCTAATGAGCAGCTCTGTTTGACATAGATATGTAGTCTGTTCCAGAGTATGGGAAGTTTCTGGGACAGGAATCTATCCCTCCAGCATGTTCCGTTTATTGTGGTGATGAGGTTTAGGTCCCTAGAGCGTGTAGCTCGGAGGGATTATGATTTCTTTAAGTGGAGCATGTCCAACAGCTCTGGGTTTGACATAGCTTTGTATGTTAGGCAGAGATCGCCTCTGAGTACGCGATATGCAACGGAGTAAAGCTGGATTTTTTTGAGACCGTCTGCGGAGGGCATCTGTTTGAGGCCAGTAATCCTCTTTGTGAGGTATTTCTGTGGGCTTTGCAGTTGTAGATGTCTTGTGAGGTACATACCAAAAGGGGTGTTGTACTCTATAATGGGTCTAATGAGTGATGAGTAGAGGGGAACAATGACTCTTTCTGGATGAGAAACCTTTTGTGATGTGAGCCACGTAGAGGAATTTCCTGACCACTGTGGTGATGTGATTATCAAATGAGACTACTGTCCACCTGTGTCCCAAGGTCTCATCACATTTTCGGCGTTAAGTAGACTACCAGCTATGTGGTAGTTCATGGGTACAGAGTTTTTACCAAAGGGGATGACAATACACTTTTTGGCATTGAGCTTCAGGCCATGGCTTTGACACCAGGCATCCGTCTCAGTGAGGCCCTTTTGTAGCATGTCCACATCGTTAGGAGTTAGCCAAAGACCTTCTGTGTTTGGTGTCTACTTCTCTGAAGTACAGGCTAACAGGAGAGGACCCAGGACGGAACCCTGTGGTACTCCACTTGCCACTGGTCTGAAGGGCGTTCCTCCAGTCATGGGATTTTACTCTTTTGCAACAGTTTCTTTCTTCTGTTGTAGAGTTTATGGCAGAGGACCACCAGATTGGCTTCCTTTTTTTGGAGAATAGCATGATCCATGCACTCATGTAAGTGCTTATAAACTGCATTTGTGTAGGATTCAGCAGTCGTAACACTATTGTCCATCTGCATGGGTGTCATGAAGTTTTCCACTTCTGTCTTAAGTGTGAAGTTGGCTTTGGAGAAGTTTTTTTATGGTCGTTTCCCTAATGGGGGGTGGGGGCGGGATGTGGATGTCTAGGGTGATTAGCTTGTGGGAGGATCTGACCAACGAGGAATTGACCTCTGGTGTGGAACACCGGTTACCCATATTGGCAATGACCAGGTCTAGGATATTACTGCCCCTGGTGGGGGTGTAAATAAGTTGATCCAAGGCGTTGGAATTTATGAATTCCAGAAAATGTTGAGCAAAAGAGTTGGTACAGGAGTAATTTTCCCAGTTAATGGTGGGGTAGTTGAAATCACCCATTATTAGGGTGTTAGGTTGTACCCTAATACTTTCCAGTGCATCAAGAAATGAGGAGTGGAAATCCTGGGGTAAGGTGGGGGGTCTGTACCAAGCTACAATTTGGATTGCGGTCTTGCCCAGAGTTAGCTGCACTTGGATAATCTCGATTGAATTATGCTGTTCAACTAGCCTTGGACGTGTGGATATCCTTAATGAATATGGACACGCCTCCATCTTTACTGCTTCATTCCAGGTTAGGTGTGGCATGAATTATAGCCTGGTAATGAAGGGGTGCTCTCTGGAGCTTTGAACCAGATCTCTGTCACTGCACAGATGTCGATGTTCTCCATTTTAAAAAGTGCCTCAAGTGAGTGCATTTTGAGGTTTAGACTTCTAGCAATGAGTAGAATTACGCTCAGATTTTGCTTGCTTGTACCTGTTACGGTGGTGAATTTGTCATTTGAACCTTGCCTAAAAAGGCACTATAGGGGTGGCAAGAGCCTTAGCCAGTATCCGGAATCCCAAGGGCGACGGGTGCAAGCCATCTCTGGCAAAGCATCGTGGTCTGTCAATCATGTCGCCTCAGGCAAACAAATACTGCATCCCCTTAGAATGACACCAGAAGCTTAGCCAATTGTTGAAGTCAATCATTTTGTCCTTGTACTGTGGCATCATTCTTTGTGATGGCAGGATGCTACTCAGGGCCAGGGTCATACCTACCTGGGCTACAAGATCGGAGAGCTCCTCCGTGTCTCTTTTCATTTAGTCCAGGGAGGTACATCTCAGGTCATTCACAGCAACATGGACAATGACAGTGTCATATTTATACTTGTTGTGGAGTGACCCAAGTGCATGCGTTATGTGGCGGATCCTGGCACCTGACAGGCAGCTGACAGTAACTTTCTCCTTGTTTAGCCTGGTGAGTGGAACATCAGTGTGCCTGACTATAGAGTCACCTATGACTAGAGTGTTGGGTACGTTGTTATGCCTTATGGGCTGTGGTTGAGTGGCACACAGTTTGTGGGCTGTGTGTCATTTGGGTTGTGTTGGGGGGTGGAGTTTGCTTGCGTTTCTGCTTTGGAGGTCCCTGATGCTTGGGCAGGTTTTTATTGAGAGCCTCCGCAAATGTAGGTGTGTGTTTTGTGTTTCTATATGTGTGTTTTGGTGGTATAGGTTTCGAGGGACTATGTGATGAGTGTGGTGAAGTGTGGTGCAAGTGTTTACCTTCTCCTCTAGACTGTCTAGTCCAGTCTTGGGTGAAGAGAGCTTTGCTTCCAGTTTGGCAATATAAGTGCATCTCTCACAAGTTGTAGTGTTGGGTGGTAGGAGAGAGGGTTGTCTGTGTACATGAGGTAATTGCTGCATTGCCCCAAGATGCCCAGATTCATCAGGTAGACAGGAGAAATCACCAGGAGCTGACCCTTAGACATGCCTGGATAGGTGTTAGTACTAAAAACTGCTTTCCTCTAGACAAGTGCGGAAAGTGGAGTGCTGTAGTAACTTGCAACTTATTTAGTGCTTACAAGTTCTAATCAAGTCCTGAGTTCAAAGAAACAGATTTGAGTGCTGAAACTAGAAAATTGGCTAGTTCTAAAACAAAATTAAGCTAGAAGGCTTCCCTCCAAAACAGAAAGACCTTGGGGCTCAGAAGCCTACAAACAGTCTAGACCACTTACAGGAAAGGCAAGAAACAAGCTTAAATTTTTTTTTTCTTTACCAGATGCTCTCTCTGTACACAGTAGGAGTGCTTGAAATCAGAATATGATCTCACTGCACTCAGTTGAGTGAGCAAATGAGATAGGCCCAGAAGGAGCATCCAAACACAAACTTACAAGAGGGGTGGGTGGTTTCAATGCCACCAAGATTAACAAAACAAAAACAGGGAGAGTGGGTGAGGAACTAACTGACAAGAGAGTCAAAACTTCCAGTTCAGTTAATATTCAATGTAACACAATAAATAGAAGTTATGTTCTTACCATAACGTTCCATGTTAGTTGTCTTCTTCTCGCCTTCTTCTTGCTGGATGGGTTCGGAGCCGACCTCGGCTCTGACTCGGCCACTCTAAAAGCTCGAGAGTTGGTTCCACCGGCTCGAGGCTCCCCTTATATCCCACAATGCTAGGCGAGAGTTACCTCAGATCTCGTTTGTAAGCTAACCCCAGCTTATAATAGTAACAGAATAACTGTAAAACAGAATCCACCTCTAACAGGAAGAAAGAAGGGTGACCTATATCCTGAACCAGGAAATATGCATAATAGCATATGTCTAAGAAAGAGGTGGTAGAAAGAGAGGTCACAATCAGAACTCCTCTAGGTCTGTCCAGGCCAGGGGGAAGGAGGGTGGGACGCAAGAAGAAGGCGAGAAGAAGACAACTAACATGGAACGTTATGGTAAGAACATAACTTCTATATGTTAAGTTGTCTATCTCGCCTTCATTCTTGCTGGATGGGACCGCGTCCCTAGCACCTTGTCCCGGGTGGCCTAACGGAACAGACTCCTGAGAACAGTGGAACCAAAGTTAGCTCTATGCCTAGAAGCTAAATCCAACTTATGAGAAATCAAAGTATGAGGGGTAGCCCAAGTAGCCGCTGCACAAATGGTGTCGATAGGCAGTCTGTCTTGGAAGGCTAAAGAAGTAGCCAAAGCTCTGGTGGAATGTGCCTTAGGTTTATCAGGCAGCTTTTGATGTCTAATTTCATATACCAGGGAAATCAAAGATGTTAGCCATCTGGATAATGATACCTTTGAAACTGAAAGTCCCTTTCTGCTCTCCGCATAGGAGACAAACAGCTGATCAGATTTTCTGAACTGTTTAGTTCTATCCAAGTAGTACCTCAATTGACGGTGAACATCCAGGCAGTGTAATTTTTGTTCAGACCTATTGGAATATTCTGGAAAAAAGACCGGTAGATCAATGCTTTGATTCAGATTTGACGTCGAGACCACTTTAGGCAAAAAGGACGGGTTAGTTCGTAAGGATACTCTGTCCTTATGAAACAAAAGATAGGGAGGACGACAGCTGAGTGCTTGAAGCTCTGAAACTCTTCTAGCTGATGTAATAGCTACCAGAAAAAGAGTTTTCCATGATAATAATTTTAAAGAACAGGAGACTGCAGGTAAGAATCAAAGAAGCAAGAACTAAATTTAGGTCCCAAGGAGAAGGAGGATTTCTTATAGGAGGTCTGAGAAGAAAAACTCCTTTCAAAAAAGCTTTGCAGAGCTTGTGGGACATTAGGGCAGATTCAGAAATACCCACATGAAAGTTAGAAATAGCTGCCAATTGAACTTTAAGTGTAGAGGAGATGAACCTGCATGGAAGAGTTCAGCTAGAAAATCGAGGACTAGTTGGATGGAAGCAGTGAAAGGATCTATATCCTTTCCTTGAGCCCAATATGTGAAGCGTTTCCACTTACTCAAATAAATCTTTCGAGTGGAAGATTTATGGGAAGCTATCAAAATATCTCTAACAGAGTGAGATAATTGAGGAAGCCTGGCTAAGGTTGGAACTGGAGGAACCAAGCAGTGAGGTTCAGCGAGGGGAGGGAGCGATGAAACTGACCCGACTGATGGATCAAAAGATCTGGAACTTGGTCCAGATTCCACGGTCGCTCCAAGAGAAAACGATGTATAAAGGGGAACCACACTTGTCGAGGCCAGTAAGGAGCAATGAGGATCAATGAGGCCTTCTGAGCGATAGCTTTCTGTATTACTTGAGAGATCAGTGGGAAAGGAGGAAATGCATACAGAAGTCCCGGGCCAAACTTGGACTAGAGCGTCTCTGCTGGGTTGGCCTGGTAAAGGGAATAGAGTGAAATATTCTCTGCACTTGCTGTTTTGGGGAGTAGCAAAAGATTGCAGCAAGGCTGACCCCACTTGAGAAAAATTTCTCTGACTACAGAGTCTTTCAGAGACCACTCGTGAGGCATGAGTATAGCTCTGCTCAACTTGTCCGCAATTTGATTGGACTTCCGGGATGTGCGTTGCTATCAGAAACCGCTGAGAAGAAATCGCCCATTGCCACAGTCTGAGTGCTTCTCGACACAGGGGGTATGATCTGGTTCCGCCTTGTTTGTTGATGTACCACACTACAGACATATTATCTGTCTGGATTGCAATCGTTCCCAAGGGAAGAGAGTCTTGAAGGGCTTGCAACGCTAAAAGCACTGCTCTCATCTCCAGAACATTTATGTGCAAGTGGCATTCGTTTGGTTGCCATATGCCCTGGACCGTCCTGCCCTGATAATGCCCCCCCCACCCGATCAGGGAGGCATCCGTTGTCAGAGTAGCAACCGGAGGAGGTGGAACAAAGGGTCTTCCGACAAGAGCTGAGGGAAGACATCCACCACATGAGATGCTTTTTGCACGCTTGCGTGATCAAAATGGTGTGAGACATTGGAAGTTCCTGGTATGACCATTGAGTAAAGAGCATCCATTGAAGGATCAGCATGTGGTATCTGGCTAATGGAAGCAGAGGTATGGCCGCTGCCATAATTCCCAACACCTTTAGAACTAACCTGGCTTTGATTCTGTTGTTGTTGAAAAGGAGTGATACCAATTTGTGAATGTCTGTTATTCTCTGATGTGTTAGTCTTGCAGACATGTTTATTGTATCTAGATTTGCCTATGTAGGTAATAGTACGACAAGGCGACAAAACAGACTTTTCGCAGTTTATTGAAATACCCAGCTTTTGACAAACGCGAAAAGTGCAATCTCTGGCCATCAGAAGGAGATGCTTGGTGGGAGCTGTGAGGAGCCAGTCGTCCAAATATGGAAACACCTGGAATCCTTGTCGTCTCAGGTGAGAAGCTACCACTGCCATGCATTTGGTAAACACCCGGGGGGCAGTGGTGAGACCAAAGGGCAGGGCCCTGAACTGAAAATGACTGGTTCCCAGCCTGAAGCGGAGGAATCTTCTGGAGCGTCTGTTCATCTTGATGTGATAGTACGCATCCCGAAGGTCTATAGAGCACATCCAGTTTCCTTTGCCCAAAAGGGGAAGGATGGATTGCAGCGTGACCATCCGAAATCTTGTTTTCTTGACTGATTTGTTCAAGACACTGAGATCCAAAATTGGTCTCCAGTCCCCTGTTTTCTTTGGAACTAAAAAGAACCTTGAGTAGATTCCGGATCCTTGCTGGTCTGCTGGAACTGGCTGAATTGCTCTTTTTGCAAGCAGTTTTGAAATTTCCAAAACTGCTAGATCCCTTTGAGCGGGTGGCACATCTGGAAGGGATTTTTTTGACTGATTTGGAAAGCGAAGAAAGGGGATAGAATAGCCTTCGGAAATGATGGACTGTACCCATTTGTCTTGAGTCAGGGATAGCCAGGCTTCTGGGTACAGTGACAATCTTCCCCCGACTGCCTCCGAAGATGGGCAGTCGGGCAACACCTCAGGGATGCTGAAAGGGCTTGTCAGGAAAGACTTCCCGATTTCCCTGGTTCTGCGGACCCCCCCTGCCCCTAGGGCGACGTCTACCATTGTTATTCCCGCCTCTGCCTCTGGCGGGAAAACGACTCTGTGCGTCAGGCGAAGTCCCTTAAGATTGTTTACGGAACCACATCTTTCCACCTTTCTGGCCTTTGGGGTAAGGCCTGGAAGGAGTAGAAAAACGGACTCCGACGGCAGAAAGGGTCTTGCCATCAGTCTCGCACCTAGTCAAGGTTTCTTTCACTTGAGGACCAAAGAGGGATGATCCATCAAACGGGGAGTTTGTGAAAGATGTCTTGAAGGGGTCCGCAAAATTGCATAGCCGCATCCAGGCATACCTACGTAAGGCCACACCTGTCCCTGCGGCTCTGCTCGCTCCATCAGCCGCGTAAGAAAGAAGGCGCATGGAGGAGTTGGTTATGGAATTAAGGGTAGCCAGCTGCGTGTTCATCTTATCTTGGAAACCCGCAGCTGTAGGGTCCTTTAACATTTCACTCGCTTCCTTGATCAAGTCCCTTTGAAGAAGAGTAAAATGGCACAGGTAGTTCAGCGAACGCATGGTAAATGTCGCTGACGAAAACATCCGCTTCCCGTACCTATCCATGGACCTAGATTCCTTGTTAGGTGGATGGACAGGTACTGAAGGATCAGCTAGCTCCTTCTTAGTGGCAGCCGCTACCACCATAGCATTCACAGAAACTCCTTTTGTTAAAAACTGTTTGTCTGCTGGAGCTGTTATGAACTTGGAGGGTCTCCTGGGAGTGGGGTCCACTGAATCAGGAGCCGTCCATGCCTTCTTAGCAACCACCTGCATGAGGGGGTCAAGGGGGACACCCAGGAGGTGGAAGGACGAGAGCCAAACGCCTCAAGATACACAGATTCGTCCTCCGAAGGGTTAAGGGCTGGCTAATTTCCCCTCTGTTTCAGGATCTCCAGAATGTCTGCAAATGAGACATCTTCAGAAGGGGAACGGGGGGGAACCCTCAGAATCATCCAAATCTGTGTCTGACGTGATGGACTCAGGTGAGTCAATGTGTTTCCTCTTACACTTCCTCTTCCGAGGGGCTCTTCTGCCAAATCAGGAGAGGCCTCGAAGAGGATGAAATCCCACAGGGGGTTCCTGAGGAGCTGGCTCTCTGCGGTCCGGGATGAGGGAGTGAGTCGACTTAGCCTGAGGCACCATAGAGGGAGGGGCGGACGGAGTCGACTGTGGAGTAGAGCCAGGCTCTAACACACTCCGCATGACCTCGAATGCACCCCTGTCAGGCAGAGCCAGAGGTCCCCGCTCCGAGAAGCTAAGAACCCCCCCCGCGGCACCGACAGTGATGGCTCCGAGGCGATGTCGGAGCCGAACTCACCAGCGCCGAAGCACCGAGAGGAGAGGGGGTCGGACAAGGGTCCGATGCCACTCACCCCTCGAGCCGACGAGGGAAGTCCGGCGCCGAGATTCTTCCAAGGAAGAAAACGAGGCCGCACGGAGCCGAAGACAATTGTATCGGCTCCGACGCTATCACAGTCTCGGTTCCGACGACCCGCCCGAGCTCAAGAGAGTCGAAGGAGGAATATGTTGATGGACCGGGCAGGCATCGACTGATGAGTCGGGCTCTGAAGCATCTGGGCCAGTGCCTCGGACTTAAGTAGTCGACTCACTACCCTCTGAAGGTCATGATCCGACAGCCTCGATGACCTAGAGGAGTGAGATCTTTGGCTCCGTTCAGACAGCAGGGGAGATCCTGGAGCGAATGAACGGAGCCAAGAGATGGTGACCTGGACCTCTTCCTAGTTGTCGGCTCCGAAGGTCTGGTCTGAGCCGACACGGGAACTTCTACTACCTCGGCTCCGGCCGGAGCCGGGAGCCACAGAAACTGTGGACTGAGACTTATCGGCTCCAGCCGGAGCCGATGAAGGCAGAGGTTGAGAAACCCAGGTCTCGGCTCAGTTGCCGGAGCCGAAGACCTAGATGCCTTAGAGGGCTTCCCTGTTGAAACAGACAGGGAATCCTCTGGCTTGAGTAAGCCTCTGAGAATCAATTTATTCTTTCTTTCCTGCAGGACCCTGGGGCTGAAGCCATGGCACACAGCACAGGAGTCCTGCAGGTGCAAAGGCCCCAGACAGTAGACACAAGAAGTGTGAGCGTCTGTCAGAGACATTTTCTGACAGCACGCATCACACTTCTTGAATCCGGAGACCTTTGCTTCTTTAGACATTTTTTTGTCTTTGAACAGGTGTACACAAACACACACACAAACACACTAGTTACACCCTGTCAAGTTAAAATATAATAAAAACCAGTACTAGGATTTTAAAATAAAATAAAACACACACACTCCACTAGGGAAGTAAAGGCCTGTAGGCCCAAGGGAAGAACCTAAGGTTCTTGAGGGAAAAAAACGGGAATTTTTTAAAAGGGGATAAAATTTACTCTAAACTAAGGGAATTAAGTAAATATATTAAAAATAAAGGGGTTTTGAAAGACTAATCTCACAAGAAAAGTTACTCACCAGGAACCGGTAGAAAAACCAACCTCGAAGCTGTAGCGGCAAACGAGATCTGAGGTAACTCTCGCCTAGCATTGTGGGATATAAGGGGAGCCTCGAGCCGGTGGAACCAACTCTCGAGCTTTTAGAGTGGCCGAGTCGGAGCCGAGGTCGGCTCCGAACCCATCCAGCAAGAATGAAGGCGAGATAGACAACTTAACATCTCAATTTAAATGCCATATTATTTGACAAATGTGCAGATAGAAGGTACTTAAATTCTCTTATACGTCCAGTTGAATACAGCTAGATCTTAGCCGGCTATAGCTGACGTTTTCCATTTGTAAGCATAAGACTTTATAGTGCTAGGTCGTCTGGCCTCATGTACAACACCTAGAACCTGTTTACCAAGATTGGCAGCTTGTACAGTGGTCAGGGAATAAGCCAGGCTGCCAAATTGAGGTTCTGCAATTGGGGATACATGAATTCTTCTTCCGTCTGGCACAGCAGTGTTGGGATCTGAGGGAGATGCCATGGTGGCAGAGGGGACAGGCTGTGCAGCAGTGGGTACCAATGCTGGCAGGCCAGTCTGAGGCAATCAGGACTGCCCTTGGTTTTTCCTCCTTTGTTTTGAGCAGTACCCTGGTAATGAGAGAGAGTGGGGGAAATGCATAGATCGAGAGGTTGACCCACTGGAAAAATACAGCATCCACTTTCCAGGCCCTGCAGTGAAGCTTCCCTGGTGCAGAACTTGCTAAGCTGATAGTTGGAGTGGGAAGCAAAGAGGTTTACCTTCAGGGTGCCCCATTTTCTGAGTTATAAGGATGAAGGTTCTTTGACTTAGCTGCAACTCGTGTAGGTCCAGAAGATTTCTGCTTAAGTTGCCTGCCAGAGAGTTGAGAGACTGGCAGGAATTGTGCTAACAGGTGGAGTTGCATGGCTGAGGCTGTGTGTCAAATGGTGGAGAGCCTGCATAGCTGGTGGGAGTGCGTCCCTCTATGCTTGTTGATATACCACATCACTGTGGTGTTGTCTGTTTTGATCAGTAGAGCCCCTGGGGACAGAAGGGGTCTGAAAGCTCTCAATGCTTGCTGGACAGCTAACATCTCTTTTTGGTTGATGTGCAGATGTATTTCATGTGGAATCCATTGGCCCTATATGCACCTGTCGTTCAGGTGTGCACCCCAGGCAAAGTCTGATGCGTCTGTGGTGAGGTCCTGGGCAGCGTGGGATGGTGAGAAGGGTAGTCCCTTGTTGTGGAAGCATGCTGTTGCCCACCAAAGAAAATCTTTCCTTAGACAAGGTATCATTGGTATAAGAGATGCCAGGTCTTGGGAGTGCTGACACCAAAGGTTTTTTAGGTACCACAGAAGTTTCCTCATATGCAGTCTGGCATATGAAATGAATAGAATGCAAGATGCCATGAACCCCAGAGCTTGCAGGATTTTCCTTGCAGATAACTGGGGTCTGGTGGCTAGTTGACAGAAATAGGCTTTTGGTTAAGTTAGCTTTTTTTGGTGTAAGGAATGCCATCTGGGATGCTGTGTCCAGGCTTGCTCCCAGTAATATGATTTTTTTGGGTGGGTACTAGTTTGGATTTCTTTTCACTGAGAGTACCCCATGGAGGTCAGTAGGTACTTTACAAAGGTCAGGTGTTTGAACAGCTTTTCCTGTCTGCCTGCATTAGGCAGTCTAAGTATGGGTAAATTTGAATATTTCTTTGCCTGTAAAAAGAAATGTGGGTGTCAAGCATTTTGTAAAAATTCTGGGAACAGTAGATAAGCCAAAGGGAAGCACAAAGAACTGAAAGGGCAGAGATCCTGCCCTGAAACAGATATTTCCTGCAGAATTCTCTTATTGGGACTTGTAGGTATGCCTCGAAGGTCTAGGGTGGCTAGCCAGGCATCCTTGGAAAGCATAGGTAGTAGATGCTGAAGGGTGAGCATTCTGCATTTTGGTATCACCAGGAAGGTGTTTAGAATGGATAAAATAGAGGATGGGGCGCCCGGTGCCCTCTTTTCTGGGTACAAGGAAAAGCCTGGAGTAGAAACCTTGGCCAATCTGTTCTGCAGGAACGTGATTTATTGCCCTCATGGAGAGCAGGGAAAGGACTTGTTTTTCGGCCTCTGCCCACTGGTTTGGAGGTAGACCTTGGAACCCTTTAGGGGTTGGTAGAGTGTAGAAAGAAAATTTGTATCCCTGGGAAACTATGTCGTGGACCTGGCGGTCGTTGGTAATGGTGGCCCACGTGCTTGTGTGGAAGGAAAGCTTTCCTCCCAGGGGCAAGTGCAGGTGGGCAGAGGGAGGGGTTGGAACTGGAGAGTCATTTTGAGTTCTTACCATGAGGAAGTGGCTTTGCACTCCATAGGTTTAGAAGTTGAAGTACTCCATTGCTTTGATCTCTGCATTCCATAAGGCTGTTGTCTGGGGGGTCTGCTTACCCAGGGTTTGGGCTGAACTGACCTGGAGGGGGCAGGAGAGGACCAATGTCTGAAGGAGCAATGCCTACTGAACCCGGGTACTAGACCTGCAGGAAATCCTTAACTGTCTACATAGATTTATATTTTTCTTCCATCTTTTTAAGTCCTCTGCCTTGTTGCAAAATAAGTAGTCTTTGTGCAAGGGTGCATCCAATAGTTTAAACTTGGCATGGTCTGGCAAAGGCTGTTCCATAAGCCAAGTATGCCTTCTAAGGACAGAACCAGTGACTACTGCCCTGCCAGAAGCTTCTAGGGCATCAAAACCACAGTGTAAGGTGTGCTTAGTTACTTGACTTGCAGAGTGCATTAAGTCTTGCAACTCATTTTCTGCACAAGCAGGAAAAGTTGATCGAGTTCCATGGTGTGCTGCTGGAATTTTAGCATATGGAACTGAAAATATAGTGTTCTAATAGCAAGAGTAGCAGAGGTGTATACTTTTTTTGCCCCATCTGTCTAAAGCTTGGGAATCCCTACCTGAAACGGTGGGATTCTTAGCAGAAGTTGCTTTAATTCCTTTAGGCTCTTGGGAGATAACATCAGGGTCAGCAGTAGGATTTTTGAAAAGAAATTTGTGAGTCAGGGACTCTAATACCGGTCAGGTTTCCTGGGAAAGAGAGGGAGGGAGTCAGGAGTTTAACCTAGATTCCATGAAGACATCATCCACAAAATCCAAGACAGGAGGAATGGCCAGGGTTCTGTGATGTGGGAGATCCAATAATTCCCCCAGTCTCTTCTTAGACTAAGGCTAGTCCTGACATTTCCTTGGAAAGGCTCCCTTAAAAGTATGAAGAGTTTCCCCAAAGGAAAAATCTTCAGGTGGGGAGGCTGAAAAAATTGATTCCTCTGCATCAGAATCCTCATAAGCAGAGAGGGATTTGCATGTCTTCATATTCAGAGGCATTGAACTCCTGTTCAGATACGACGACTGGGGACAAATCTCTTTCTTTTCAAAGAGGTAGCTTGGCTTCCCCTGATCAACATTATAAGGTCTTCAGCCATTTTAAGCATTTGAGACCGAGGCAAGGAAGCAGGAGCCCGAGATGGGGTAGTCTGCTACTTGGGTGTGGTTCGTACCCTGGGCCTTAGAAACTTGGCAGTTTTCAAAAGAACAGAAGATGTGAAAAAAGTAGTCTGTGTCGAGAATCAGTAGTGCGAAGTACTTCCTCGGAAGCCGGTGCCTGCTCAGCGGCTCCGGACCCATCCAAGTTAGAGACAACTGCAGGATCCTTAGTTTTGTGGCATACCGGATACTGAAAGGGTCCTGGTAGCGGCCTGCAAATCCACAGAAGCGGGCATCAGGGGCTGCGAAAGCACTTCACTGAGGACTGACTAGCTTAACGGAAACGTCGTCGGTAGGTTTGAACCTGTGCTGTCTTTATCCTTACGTTTTTTCAGAAGATCTGATGTCAAATGGCTTACCGAAGCCATATCTGAAATAGAGGACTGAGAGCAAAAATATCAAGCTACAATAAGGGCCTGACGACGTACAGCTCTGAAATTTAACAAAGCACAAAAGCGACAGCGGGGGGGCGTCATGGTCTGGGCCTAAGCAAGTGATGCAGTAGGAATGAAAGTCATGGTGTGGCATTTGTTTTCAACAGGGGAGACAATTCTTAACTTTCTGACATCTGTTAGAGCAAGAAAAAAAAATCCCCAACAGGGTACTTGGCTTTAGAAGACGTCAACTTCAATTCAGAAAACGAAACTCAGGTAGCGGCCAAACGGCACTCGTGCGAACTACTTCTACTTCGGGCTCCTCTGAAAGAAAGACTGATGTAATGGTGTCGGCTGCCTTACTTTATACTACTGATGACCTGACGTCAGTCCTGAAGTGAAGGCAACCAACGCAGAAATACTAAGCCTCTGGTTTTTGGGCCGACTGAGGGCTACCCTGGCAGGGATAAACCAAATGTGATGACTGCAACAGTGAAACAAGAAGATCATCATCATACTTGGACATGTGTGACAGTTAATGGCCCTAAGGGCAGAGTGGAAGAGTTGTAGACCTTTTTTTTCCAATTTTCTCCATCATTTTACTGTACTTATCTGATGGGAGGAGATTGGAGAAGGGCAGTAATTTAGAAGTTTAACCAGCAGACAAAGATCACAGCCTGGTCTGCAAGAGGGCATTTATACAAGTACTGTATTCAGAAACCTTATGAAACCTGCCTGGCCTTTAGGGAGTAAGAGGTTGAGAACATACAATTGTGTACGCTAACCAAAATGTATAAATGTAGATGTTCATAGGTTGGTACTAGGCTATCTGCCCGAAGGCATTTATAAGCCTAGCCAGAATGTGTTGGCTTTCGCTTCCCCCTTAGATTAGTTCCCTGTGCCTCTATCCAGCAATTAGAGTGTATTCACTGTTGCAGTCATCACATTTGTGTTATCGGCTTGCAGTAGCCCTCAGTCGGCCTGATTAACAAAGTCTTGGGTCCTGCGTCGGTTGCTCTCTTCTTCCGAGAAGTCAGGTCGTCAGGGATACAAAACATGCAGTCAATGCCATTACATCAGTTTTTCTTGCCCCAGATGTCAGGTTCATCCAATGGGAAGCAATTAAATCGATAAATATACAAGGTTATACCTCCAACAAAAAGCACACACACCAAAAAGCTTTTAAGCATAATAAAGGAGAGTAGAGGTATAGCCAAAAGAAGTCAGGGGGCTGGAGGGAGGATAACCAGGACTGCAACAGTGAATACACTCTAACACCAACATTTATGGTACGTGTACACAACTGTACTATGTTCTTCATGTTTCATTGTTGCAGTCATCACATTTGGGTAGATTCCTAAATCTAAGGATGAGAGGAGGAATTTAGAATTTAGGACCAGCTATAAGGCCCTGCAAGACTGCAGTGGCACAACCAGCTCTGGATTTAGAGAAAATTGGCAAATGGTATGCTTCTAGGATGTCCCTGGTAGGGACGCCTCTGAGAAAGGCTGTAGAGGTAGATGCAGCCCTGGTTGAGTGGGGTCTGATCCCCTGTGGGATAGGTTTTCCATGGTGCTTATAGCAGAAATGAATGCAATGGCCTATCCATTTAGAAATGGTTTGCTTTGAAATGGCCTTCCCCTCTGTCACCTGCAGCAAATGCCACGAGCAGTTGTTCAGATTTCCTTTAAGGTCTAGTCCTGTCCAAGTAGAATCTAAGTTCTCTGTGCACATCCAAAGAGTGCAGTATCCGTTCCCCTTTGTTCTGTGGATTAGGAAAGAAAGTTGGCAAATGAATTGACTGATTAAGGGCTACACTGGATACCACCTTGGGCATGAAGGAGGGATTGGTTCTTGAGGGACACCCTGTCCTCATGAAAGATGATGAAAGGCTCCACTGCCATAAGCGCCTGTAATTCAGATACCCTTTTTGCTGAAGTGATTGTTAAAAGGAAAGCTGTTTTCCAAGAAAGGAATTTTAAATCTGCAGTAGCAGCTGGCTCGAAAGAAGGAAGAATGAGTTTCTCCAATACACAGTTAAGGTCCCAGGCTGGAGTTGGAGCTCTCCTTGGTGGTCTTAAATTTTGGTCACTCTGAGGAACTGCTCGAGCAGTGCATGAGAGAAGAGGGGAGGTTCTGTTATGAGCTGAAATGGCTGAGGCATGAATTTTGATGGAGGAAAAAGACTGCCCTTGTAAAGCATCTCAGTTAAGTATTGCAAAATCTGAGGTAAATTGGGCGCTGCTGTGCTCATCCCTTGAGATTGGTTCTAGGCACAGAATCTTTTCCATTTTTCAGCATAAGATTTTCTAGTACTAGGCCTCCTTGCCTCTAAAATATTTATCACTGTTTTACTAAGGGATGGTAAAGGAGAGATTAGGTAATTAGCCAGGCTGCTATGTTCAGTGTTCGAAACTGAGGGTGCAATCGGGTTCTCCTGCTGAGACAACAGGGTAGGAGTCTGAGGCAGGTGCCATGGGACAAACCGTGACACACTGCGCAAAAGGGATAACAGTGTTGGCGTGGCCAGTCTAGTGTAATCAAAATCGTCCTTGGTTTGTCCCGTTTGATCTTTAGTAGTACTTTGGAGAGCAGAGGCAGAGGAGGAAAGGCATAAATTGATAGGTTTATCCAGCTGAAGGACAAAGCATCCACTTTCAGACAGAGCATCCACTTTCCAAGCTTGCAAAATTTGTCCAATTGATAGTTCTGGGAAGAGGCAAACCGGTCTATATCTGGGGTCCTCCATTTGCTTGTCAACATGTTGAAAATCCTTTGTTCCAGTTTCCACTCGTGTGGGTCCATGAGGTTTCTGTTTAGTCAGTCAGCCAGTGTACTTAGTTTCCCTGGCAGGAATTGAGCTTGTAGATGCACTTGGTAGTTCAAGGCCGTGTTCCACAGTGCCATGGCTAATCGGCAGAGGGGGTAAGAATGGGTATCCCCCTGCTTGTTTATGTATCAAATAACAGTAGTGTTGTCAGTCTTTACCATTAATTGTCCTGGAAGAATGAGGTCCTTGAAGGCTGTCAGAGCATTCTGTACAGCTAAAATTTATTTTTGATTGATATGCACATGCATTTGACTTGGGTTCCATTTGCCCTGAATGCACTTCCCTGCCAGGTGAGCCACCCATGAATAGTCTGATGCATCTGTTAGGGTTTGGGCAGCAGGGGGTAGTGGGAATGGTAGTCCCTTGTTTAGGTGGCAAGCCTCTGCCCAACAAAGGAACTCTAGGCATAGGCAAGGTATGATGGGAATCATTGCTTCTAGATCCTAAAAATGTTGACACCATAGGCTTTTTAGATACCATTGCAGTTTCTTCATATGCAGTCTTGCATATGGAATTAGAAGAAAGAAGGAGGCCATGAACCCCAAGGCTTGTAGTATTTGCCTCGCAGATGGCAGGGTTTTTGTGGCCACTTGTTTGAAGTAGGTTGTCAAATGAAATTGTTTCTCTGGCGTGAGGAAAGCCATCTGGGAAGTTGTATTTAAGCCTCCTCCTAGGAATATAATTTGCTGACAGGGTACCAGGTGCGATTTCTTTTTGTTTATGGTGTACCCCAGAGGAGTTAGCACCCTTTGTACAAAGGCTAGATGATTCAAAAGTATGTTCTGGCTTTCTGCCTGAATTAGACAATCGTCCAGGTATGGGTATATTTTAATATTTCTTTGCCTGCAAAATGCAATGATGGGAGCTAGGCACTTTGTGAATACCCTGGGAGCAGTAGATAAGCCAAAGGGCAGTGCAGAGAACTGACAGTGCGTGTAGCCTGCTTTGAAGCGTAGGTATCTTCTGCAAGATTCCCTGATTGTGATGTGCAAGTATGCTTCCTTTAAATTTAGTGTTGCCAACCAGTTATCTTTGCCTAGCATATGAAGCAAATGGTGAAGAGTCAGCATCTTGAATTTTGGAATCACCAAAAAGGTGTTAAGAGTAGACAGGTCCAGGATAGGACACCATTAATTGTCTTTTCTGGGTACCAGTAAAAGTCTCTAGTAGAAACCTTGTCACTTTTCCTCTTCTGGTACCAAATGAAAGTACAGTTTTGTACCTACCATAAATGTAGATGTCCGAACAGGATAGCATCTGCAGTCATAACAAATGGGTTGTCCTGTCGTCAGGCAGCCCTTCGGTCGGCCGGATTCCAAAGTCTGGGTCTGGCCTCGGCTGGTGTCGCACTTCACCCGACGTCATCTCTGCTGGTCTTCGGGTATAAAGGCATCAGCCGACGCCATTTTCCTCAGTGTTTCTTGCCCCAGATGCCAGTTGCCCTTTTGGAAAACTAAATTTTGGGTAAAAGCCAATGTTTCCAAAAAAAAGGTAGGCAAACACAAAAAATAAGCATGTATGTACATATATACAAACAAATACACCATAAGAGATCTCCCCCCCCCCAGTTAGCTATTAGGAGGGTAAATACCCTAGGAATACCACAGAGGGGAAGGAGGGTGGGTAATCCTGACTGCAGATGCTATCCTGTTCGGACATCTACATTTATGGTAGGTACAAAACTGTACTATGTCCTTCAAGGATGCATCTGCAGTCATAACAAATGGGTAGAATACCATAGCCAAACTAGGGGAGGAGGAAGAAGAATTATGGTGTAGTAAGGATCCCTTGCAATACAGCAGTGGCAAATCCGGCTCGGGATCTAGAGTATAGAGGTAAGTTATAATGCTTGGCAAATGTATGCACGGAGGTCCAAGTAGCCGCCTCAATAATGTCCTTGGTTGCCACTCCTCGTAAGAAAGCTGTGGTAGTGGCTGTAGCCCTTGTAGAGTGAGGTCTTATGTTCTGTGGAATTGGCTTTCCATGGTAGGAGTAGCAGAATCTGATGCAATTTCCTATCCACTTGGAGATTGTCTGTTTGGAAATTGCTTTTCCTTCCCTTCCTGTTGCATAGGCCACTAGAAGCTGGTCAGTTTTTCTATTGTCCTTGGTTCTGTCCAGGTAGTA
This sequence comes from Protopterus annectens, assembly GCF_019279795.1. Lineage (NCBI taxonomy): Eukaryota > Metazoa > Chordata > Ceratodontiformes > Protopteridae > Protopterus > Protopterus annectens. The sequence continues at coordinate 367,902,459 of NC_056735.1, forward strand.
GCGCAACTGTCTATGTACATCCAAGGTATGCAGCAGTCTTTCCCCCCTGTTCTGTGGATTGGGAAAGAAGGTAGGTAGGTGGATTGCCTGGTTTAAAGACACTCTGGATACCACCTTAGGCATAAATGTAGGATTAGTTCTCATGGATACTCTATCTTGATGGAAGATTAGGAAGGGTTGTACTGCCATTAAGGCCTGTAATTCCGAAACCCTTCTTGCTGAAGTAATTGCCAGTAGGAAAGCAGTTTTCCAGGATAGGTGTTGAAGATCTGCTGTTGCTGCTGGTTCGAATGGAGGGAGTGTCAATTTTTCTAGTACAAAGTTCAAGTCCCAAGCTGGTAATGGTGGTTTTCTAGGAGGTTTTACATTCTTGATTCCTCTGAGGAACTGCCTGAGTAGAGGATGTGAGAAGACAGGGGGATCGAAGCTGTATTCTGCAGAAATAGCCGATGCATGTATCTTTATGGAGGAATAGGACAGGCCTGTATGTAGAAGCTCTGCCAAATACTCCAGGATGTTGGCAATATCTATCTTTGACACATCTTTTCCTCTTTCAGTGCTCCAAATGACAAACCTTTTCCATTTCCCTGCATAGTTCCTTCTTGTAGAAGGTCTGCGGGCCTCCAGGATAATGTCTTTAACCCTTTGGGATAAATCTGGGTTAGTTGCTGTTATGTAATGTTCCAGGCAGTTAGTTGCAGAGTTTTTAGATTTGGATGCATGATGTTGTAGTCGTTCTGAGTTAACATCAAAGGCATCAGGGGTAGTGTCCACGTTCTCCCCCGTGACATGCTCCTCAGCAATGGGTACCAGTGTTGTCTTAGCCAATTTGGAGCTATCAGAATTATCTTGGGACGCTCCTCTTTGATTTTCAGTAGTATCTTGTGCATCAAAGGAAGAGGTGGGAATGCATATGCTGTCAGGCCTTTCCAACTGAAGGATAGAGAGTCCACCTTCCATGCAAGTGGGTGGTATGTCCTTGTGCAGAATTTCTTGAGCTGGTGATTGAGTGGGGATGCGAATAGGTCTATATGTGGCATTCCCAATTTCTGTGTGATGGCCTTGAAGATGTCCGGGTGTAGCATCCATTCGTGAGCATCCGAGGTAGTTCTGCTTAACATGTCTGCTAGAATGTTTTCTTTTCCCGGTACAAATACTGCCTGTAACTGGATGTTGTAGCTCAGAGCCATATTCCATAGGTCCAGAGTCATTCGGCATAGGGGGTATGAATGAGTGCCTCCCTGTTTGTTGATGTACCACATGACTGTGGTGTTGTCTGTCCTTATCATCAAATGGCCTTCTTTGAGGAATGGTCTGAAATTCTGGATTGCTAGTTTTACTGCCAGCATTTCTTTTTGATTTATGTGCAGGTGCAGTTGATCTGGGGTCCATAATCCTTGTATGCATTTGTCCAGCATGTGGGCCCCCAACCTAGGTCTGAGGCGTCCGTTGTGATGGTTTGGCTTGCTTGAAAGTTGTGGAAGGGCAAGCCTGGGTTTGACTGGCATGCTCGAGCCCACCATAGGAACTCTTGTTTCAGGCATGGGATTAGTGGTATTTCGGTTTCTAAGCTGTGCCTGTGTTGAGACCATAAATTCTTTAGGTACCACTGTAGTTTTCTCATATGCAATCTGGCATGGGGGACCAGGATTATGCATGATGCCATGAAGCCCAAGGCCTGCAGTACTTTCCTTGCTGTTAGTTTGTTCTGCTTTGTTAATGCCAAGAAGTAATGAGGGAGTTGTTCTTGTTTTTCTGCAGTTAGGAATGCCATCTGTTTTACTGTGTCCAATTCCGCACCCAAGAAAGTTCTTGTTTGGGATGGTGTCAGTCTCGACTTTTTTAAATTGACTGTGTATCCCAGGGCTTGTAGTAAGCAAATGACCCTTTGTAAGTCTTTTGTCAGCTTGCTTTTGTTGTCCGCTTGTATCAGGCAGTCGTCCAGGTATGGATAAATTTGGATTCCCTGTAGCCTGCAATGAGCGATTACTGATGCCAGGTATTTTGTGAATACTCTGGGCGCAGTAGATAAGCCAAAGGGCAATGCTGAGAATTGACAATGCTCTGATCCTGCAAGAAATCTGAGGTATCTTCTGCAATTTGGTCGTATGGGGACGTGCAGGTATGCCTCCTTGAGATCTAGAGTTACCAGCCAACACTCCTTGCCCAGCATGGGAAGAAGTTGCTGTAGGGTCAGCATTTTGAATTTTGGGACAATGATGAATGTGTTTAAGGTGGACAGGTCGAGAATAGGCCTCCAACTTTTCTCTTTTCTTGGTACTAGGAAGAGTCTGGAGTAGAATCCTTTGCCCTGTTCTGTTGGTGGTACTCTTTCCACAGCTCTCATCTTTGTTAATTGAGCTATCTGCTTTAGAGCTTCTGTTTTCTGGTTTGGAGGTAGGTTTGGCATTCCTCTTTTTACTGGTAAGGTGTGGAAGTGAAACCTGTAGCCTTGGTCTATGGTCTGCAAAATCCACTTGTCTTTTGTGATGTAGTGCCAATTTTTTGAAAATAAGGCTAACTTTCCGCCTAAGGGTGCTGCTATTTGTTCCCTGGTAGGCGGTGTTAGAGCCAAGTCACTGTGATTGTCCTGTTGCAGTGGCAGTGGTTGTGTCTGTACCTCGCTGGTTATTGCCTTGCCACTGGCGTCCTCTGTAGGCACCTCCTCTTGATTGATTTCTGCCTCTGGAACGCCTATTCCTGCCTCTCTGAGATTTAGAGGAGTCTGGAAAGGACCAATTTTTGAAAGGCCAGTTCCTGCTAAACCTAGGGGGCTGAACCTGTAAGAAATCTTTAACTGTTTGTACAGATTTTGCCTTCTCTTCCATTTTCTTCATTACTTGCTGAGCAGGAGAACCAAATAGACTGGCCTTATCCATAGGAGCATCTAACAGCTTTGCTTTAACATGATCTGGCAAGACCTGTTCTTTCAACCATGCATGCCTTCTTATAACTGTGCCAGTCATGGCTGATCTAAATGAAGCCTCCAGTGCATCATAGCCACATTTTAAAGAATGGTTACTAACCTGCTGAATGTTATTCACCATTTCTAAGACATATTTCTTATCTAAGGAATCATCAGAGGACAGTTTCTTAGTTAACTGATCAAGCATAAACTCTTGGTATTGGATCATATGAAACTGACAGTTCAAAGCTCTAGCTGATAGAGTAGCAGAGGTGTAAACTTTTTTACCCCATCTCTCTAAGGACCTGGAATCCCTTTCAGAAAGGGGGAGGGTTTTTTGCTGAGGTCGAAGCTACTGCCTTAGGCCCCTGGGATATAGTCTCGGGATCTGCCAGTGGGGCCTTGTATAGGTGGTGATGAGTGTCTGGTATCCTGTAAAACCTATCTGGTTTGGCAGGGGCTGGAGGTAAAGTATCAGGAGCAGTGCAAACATCATTAAATGCATCATCCACAACCGGCAGAACTGGAGGTATAGCTAAGGGCCTATGTTGTGGTAAGTGTAGAAAGGTCCTAAGCCTTTTTCTTGAATCTGAGAAATCTTGTCCTTGCCATTGGAATTGCTCTCTCATGGCATGTAAGGTTTCCCCAAAGGAAAATTCCTCTGGTGGAGAGGCAGATGGTATAGATTCTTCGGCATCGGAATCTTCATAAGTAGAAAATGGAGCCTCTGGATGGTCTGTAATGTCTGAGTCATCAGAAGAATCATCAGTGGACACTGGCTCTGGGGGCTCTGCTCTAGGTCTCTTTTCTGGAGGCTGAGAGGCCCTGTCTGGGTGAGATTGGGATCCCCTAATTAAAGAGATGAGATCCTCTGCCAGAGTAAGCATTTGAGAACTGGAACTGGGCCTGTGTGAGGGGGGCTTAACAGGCACTGATTTAGCAGTTTTGGCTGCTTTAGTCCTGGCAAAGGCCTTAATAGACATGGCTGCAGGAGGCCTAGCAGCACCACGTGCTGGGGTAGAGACATCCAAAGGGATGGTGTCTGATGATTCTATAGGAACCACATTAGTAGTCAAAACTTCAGAGGCAGATTCAACTAGAATAGCAGGAGCCTCGGTAGTAGTCATGGATTCGGCTGAAGATTGACCCGTTTGCTCGGCCGAAACCGAGACACTCGCGGTTTGCTTAACCGTGGCGTCGGCTGATGCCTTTATACCCGAAGACCAGCAGAGATGACGTCAGGTGAAGTGCGACACCAGCCGAGGCCAGACCCAGACTTTGGAATCCGGCCGACCGAAGGGCTGCCTGACGACAGGACAACCCATTTGTTATGACTGCAGATGCATCCTTGAAGGACATCAGCCCCTATGCTTAAGACAGAGTACTTGCTTTTCGGCCTCTGCCCACTGGTTTGGAGGTAGAATCTGGCGAACGCTTGGTGTTGGTAACGTGCGGAAGTGAAATCTGTATCCTTGGGACACTATATTTAAAACCCATTTGGTCTGGGTAATGAGTTCTCAGTTCTTTGCATGAAGAGCAAACATCCCCCCAAAAGGGGAAGCCAGTTGAGAAGTGCACGGAAGATTTAAAAAGAAGTAATAGACAGTTTATCATAAGGAGAAGTTTTATTACACCCAGATTTGGAAGTGGAGGCCCCCCACTGCTTAGCCCTGTGCGTACCCTGGGACTGAAGCCTGGGTGCTCTGCTGGATCTGGATTTGGACTGAAGGTCTGGAAGAGGCAGGAAAGGACTAATTCTTAGAAGGCCAATGCCTACTAAATCTTGGAGGTTGTACTCGTAAAAAAAATCTTTAACAGTTATAACATGATCTGACAAGGATTGCTCCTTAAGCCAAGCATGCCTTCTAAGTACAGACCCAGTTACAGCAGCCCTGCAAGATGCCTCTAGTGAATCAAAACCACATTGCAAAGTATGTTTTCCAACTTGTTCAGCAGAATGCATTGAATCCTGTAAATCCTTATTTTCAGCACAATCGGGAATCAACATCATTTTCTGTTTAAGCAATCCAATAATGTGCTGCTGATACTTTAACATATGAAACTGGCAGTTTAAGGCCCTAATGGCAAAAGTTGCAGAAGTGTATATCTTCTTACCCCATCTATCCAGCGCCCTGGAGTCGCTATCCGAGGGGGGGTAGGATTTTCGGCAGTAGTAGCTTTAATGCCCTTGGGTCCCTGTGAAATGGTCTCAGGATTCGTAGTAAGATTTTTGAAAAGGAACTTGTGAGAGTCAGGAACCCTGTAATATCCATCAGGTTTTTCTGGGAGCAGGAGGTAAAGAGCCAGGGCCCAAGCTAGATTCCGAAAAAGCATCATCAACAATGTCTAGTACAGGAGTTATGGCTAAAGGCTTGTGCTGGGGCAGAAGAAAGAAATCCCCAAGCCTCTCTTTAGAATCAGAGAAATCCCGACTTTCCCAATGAAAATGCTCCCTGAGAGTATGAAAGGTTTCACCAAAAGAGAAATCCTCATGGGGGAAAGCAGAGGGAATAGAGTCCTCAGCATCAGAATCTTCATAGGTAGATAAGGGTAAATCCTGCTCAAAGGAAACAGAAAATTCAGACTCCTGGTCAGAAGTATCATAAGCAAACTCAGTCCTAGGTCTCTTAGAGGGGGAATGTTGGCTTCCCCTGATTAAAGTAATAAGGTCTTCAGCCATTCTTATTTGTTTTTTAGGGATAGAGGCCTGACCATGTGGTCTGGGCGTCAGTTTTCCAGGCATGGTTCAAGTTTTAGGCCTTGAAGAAGAAGATGGTGTCAGTTTAATATGCAAGTCAGTAGGCCTGAATACACCCTCAGAAGCCGGTGCCTGCACAGTGGCTCCGGACCTATCCAAGGTAGAGACATGCGCAGGTTACAAAGTTGAAGCATCTCACAGCATACGAAACTTCGAATAGGTCTCAGTAGAGGCTTGCGAATCTGAAGTAGCGGGTATCAGGGGCTGCAAAAGCATCTCAATGAGTACCAGCGAACTGGCGACTGGCTTAGGAGAAGCGTCGGTGGCAGCTTTGGACGTAGGCGGCTGGTCTTGGTCTACCTTAGCGTTTTTTCAGAATGTCGGTAGTCGGATGGCTTACCAAAGACATATCAGGATATATGAACAGAGCACCAAAATATTTAGAAGCGAAAATATACAGACGGAAAGTTTGTGGTTTAAATTAAGGCACAAAACCGACAGCGAGGTACTTCGTGGTCAGGGCCTAGACAAGGAATACAGTACGAATTAAAATCTTTATGAGGTTATTTGCTTTCCACAAGAAATGCAATTATTTACTTTTACTGACATCAGTTTAGAGCAAGAAAAAGTTTCCAACAGGGTACTTAGCTTTTAATTGAAGACTTCGGTTCTGAAACTTGAAAACGAAAATTTCAGGAGTAGGCCGACCGGCACTTGCGAACTACCTCCGCTTTGGGCACCGCACGGCAAGAAAGACTGATGTATTGGCATCGGCTGCATGTTTTATACCCCTAATGACCTGTCGTCACAGAAAAAGCGACAGCAACCGATGCAGGACCCAAGACTTTGTTAATCAGGCCGACTGAGGGCTATTGTAAGCAGGTAACCCAAATGTGATGACTGCAACAGTGAAACAAACATCATTCAAGGTGTTTAGATGCAACAATAAAGGAATCATGAAAGGCTGGCAAGACAGGTGGGATGGCTGAAGTGGCAGATGAGGTCATACCACCCTCTTTTGTACCTCAGACTTCTGAGGTTTTCCACTTGAAAAAGCCTCTCATTTGGAGATGGTTTCCCCAAAAGGTAATATCCTCTGCTGGTGAATCGCCACTGTTAGAATCCACTTCAAGGGAGGCATATTGCAAGGGATAGTCAATCTGAGTGGAATAAGCCAGGGATCCATCTTCCACAGATGCCTCTAATTCATCAGAAGGAATTGGGGACCTAGGAGATGCTGGTGTAGGAAGTGGCAAGGTGGAATGGTGTAGGAAGTGGCAAGGTGGAAACCCTAAGTGCCAGGAAAGCATTCAAAATCCCCTGAGATAAATCTTGCCAGTCAGGGGAAGGCTCCTGAATGGACACATGCTTTTGTTTCAGTTTTCTCCTGAGTGAAAGGGCTACCCTAGACAGGGATGGAACAGCCAATGTAGGCCTGGGCTACAGATCGGACATTGGCAAAAGCTTTATGGAAGGGGTGGGAGAGGTACTACACAATGTTGGAATAGGCAATCCGTGGTTCTCCCCTACTGTATGAACCAGACATCTGCAATACCTCTGTGGATGCGCTGTAGGAACACTACTTAGCGGCTTCTAGATCAGTACCTGCAGGAGGAGGAAGACCAGACACATACGTGCCTAAGGGCCTTCACTGGCATTGAGAGGGATGTCCAGGATCAGAGGTGCAGCCAAAGATTCAGGATTTACCTTCTTAACCTTTTTCTTGGTAGTTTAACCCGAAAGACCAGCAGTACCTTCCATACCTAATGCTAACCTCTCTAGTCTCTAGTTTTCAAGGTAAATGTTTAGGGAAGACAGACGGCTGCGCAAAGCTTTAGAGACTAACGTCTGACGGATAGCACAAGCGCTGCAGTCGCGATCAGACCCCAGACAAAAAAATGACACTGGTAGTGGTTGCTTGTGTGGAATCGGTCTTCCATAATGGCACTTGCCCTTCTTGGATGACATTAACCTCTGACAAGCATGCAGCGACAAAATCATAAAAGAATTCCCCCAACTGGGCACTTACCTGAATAGAGGAGAAACATTCAGCAAAGACAGACGGCTGGAAGCTGTTATTCAGACTGACGGCAGAGAAGTTCCATGGATGGAACATGCAGATGTGACTTAAAGCCAACGTTCAGCTGCATTATGTGCAGTGTCGCACATACCTTTCAGTAGCTCAAGTCTTTGGTATACTGGCCGGACATTCAGGTCACCTAGGTGGAATCTCCCTCATGTTATGAATACTGCAACACAGGAATAGGGCACATCTAGGGGATTCTTTTCCATCAAAATTTGTATCCTCCATGACAGACCCCATCAAGGAATCTATGTACCTCCTTTCATGCATGCTACCTTCTGATGTACTTCCGCTGGGGAATTTTCAGGGGTGGTGTCCTCTACTGGCACCGACTGGACACTTGTTGAAACTGGCTGTCCCCTGTGGAGTAGGTCTGATCAACTCAGAGCATGGAACCAATAAGAGAAATGAGGTAGGATCCGAAAAATGAGAAGGTGGCTCTCTTGAGAAAAAAAAAAGCCCTTTCCTCCACCTCAAAAGATGATGGACCTGGAGAAGCTTTGACCAACCTTCTTAAAGCTGAAACTCCCAAATATAAATCTCTACCACTCTTGGATGTGTATCTCGAGGAGGCAGCCAGATCAGAACTGCCTAGGTCCAAGGTTCTGAGGGGAATGGATGGATCTGAAAAAATCAGTTCTGAACCCACAGCCTCAGATCTGATACTAACATTTTGGTTCTGGGACTTGTTCTGATCCAAGGGTATCTGAGCAGAACTAGTGAGGGATTTCAGTCTCAGTTGAAGATGCTTTCCTCAGATCAGGGGTCGTACCTCTCTGGGACTCCGAAACCACAGGACAGATCAGAGGAGGAAAATAAATGATCTGAAGTAGTTAACTTCATTTTATCTGCAACCTGTAGGGTATACGGATCCAAGCCAGCAACTTTTTTTCTAGCATCTGCTCCAAGCTCCTCCCTCTACCCATAATACACCACCATCTCCTATCTTCTCTCAGATCTCGTCTGCCGTGCCATAGGAAGCATCGTGATCTCCTTTGCTCTGAACTTCAGGAATAAGTAAGTAGGTTAATTCTGTTTTTGTGTGCAAGTGGTAGACAGTTTTCCCTTCCTCTGCCCTTAGGAACACTGTTCGTCGGTATAGCTTCAAAAGTTTTTTATTGTTGAAAGTAGTTCTAGGACCACTTCCCTTCAGCATGTGTTAGTGTGTGTGTTACCTTTAGGGAGTAGCGATTAGTGTTAGACTATGGCTGATCAGCCTAGGTCGGTTTTCAAAAAATGCAGTGTGAAACCCTAAGCTCTCACAAAGTGCTACAAGACGCCTCCCGGATGTCCCACCAGCTCACAGGGAGGACGCAGCTTTAGAGGTTTCAAAGCTGCTTCACAAACGCACCATCAAACCAGTCCGCCTCTATCAGTCCTGATTAGGCATTTACTTCAGGTTCTTTTTAGTGCCAAAAAAGATGGGGGACCTCAGGCCCATTTTGGACCTGTCAACCTTGAACCTGTCTGCCGCCAAACAAAAGTTCCGAATGGTCACCCTACAGTCCATTCTACCTCATCTCCGAGAGTGCGAATGGATGTGCTCGTTAGACTTCCAGGATGCTTACTACTATATCAAGGTCCACAGAAGCTCCAAGTGGTTTCTTCGTTTCCGACTGGGAGCCAGTCACTTCCAGTTCACAGCTCTACCTTTTGGTCTCACTACAGCCCCCACAGAGTGTTCACGGTAATGGCAGTAGTAGCAGCTCACCTGAGGCTTCAGGGAATTCAGGTATTTCCATAACTGGACGACTAGCTCTTCGCTGCGTCCACCAAACGTCTTCGGTGTCTGACCAGAGACTTTCTCCTCCTTGCAGATCAGCTGGGGATTACAGTGAATGTCCACAAATCCCTTTTGCAACCAGTACAAGTTCTAGACTTCATTGGGGCATGGCTAGACACTTTGCAGCTAAAAGTTTTCTTAACACCAGACAGGATCTCACACCTCAGGTACCACATCGCTCTAATCATGAACCTCAGATTTCCAAAGGCGAGCGATGTGCTTCGGGCCATAGGCTCCATGGCTGCCTCGATTTCTATTCTCCCTTGAACATGCCTCCATATGCGGGTCCTTCAATGGACTCTAGCTGTCCAATGATCTTGGCTAGACCTGCCCATGGATTTTCAGATAAGGATCAGTCACACCTGCAGGACGTCTCTCCTTTGGTGGCTTTTTTCACAGCAGGTTGAAGCGGGATGCCCTTTTGTCTCATCTCCAGCCCAAGCCACAGTAACCACGGATGCCTTCCAACTCGGGTGGGTGGGGGGGACACTGTTTGGGAAGGACAGTCCAAGGCACGTGGTCCCATATAGAGACCAAGTTACACATAAATGTTCTAGAGATAAGTGCAGTGCTTTTAGCGTTGAAAGCCTTCCACACTGTCCTTCCTCTGTGTTCGATTGCAATTCAGACAGACATGTCGGTTGTCTGGTATATCAACAAGCAGGAAGGAAAGTACAGTTGTGTATACCTACCATAAATGTAGATGTTAGAGTGTCTTCACTGTTGCAGTCATAACTGTAGGGTACTCCTGCCGGCAGGCAGTCCGAGGTCGGCCAGAATATCAATGTCTGGGTCCGGCGTCGGCCGTTTCAGCTAGAACCCTGACGTCAGAGCGTATGGGTATAAAGCTGACAGCAGACGCCATCTTCTCCAGCCTTTCTTGCCCCTGATGTCAGAAGCCCCCATAAAACCAAAAGGTGTCCCAAAGGAAACACAAATACACCAGAAAGGTAGTGGAAAGGAAAACACAGTAAGCAAGTAGAAACAAGAGGGGTCTGGAGGGAGGGAAACACCGACTGCAACAGTGAAGACACTAACATCTACATTTATGGTAGGTATACACAACTGTACTATGTTCTTCGTGTTTCACTGTTGCAGTCATAACTGTAGGGTAGAATCCCAAAGCTGAGAATACGGGAGGAGGTTATGAAGGAGCAGCTAGAAGACCCTGCAAAACAGCAGAGGCAAAGCCTGCCCTAGACTTAGAGTACAAAGGGAAGTTATAGTGCTTGGAAAAAGTATGCACAGAACTCCAAGTGGCAGCCTCCAGAATGTCCTTGGTAGGAACTCCTCTGAGAAAGGCTGCTGAAGTGGCAGCTGTCCTAGTAGAATGAGTCCTGACGGTACCTGGAATTTGTTTTCCATAAAGAGAGTAACAATATCTTATTCCACGAGCAATCCATTCGGAAATAGTTTGCTTAGAAATGGCTTTACCAAGAGAACTGGAAGCAAAAGAAATAAGCAATTGATCTGATTTTCTGAAACTTTTAGTTTTGTCCAGGTAAAAATGTAGCTGCCTGTGTACGTCTAATGAATGCAAAATCCTTTCCCCCCTATTTTGGGGTTTTGGAAAAAAGGTAGGAAGGTGAACAGTCTGATTTAGAGCCACTCTAGAAACTACCTTAGGCATGAATGTAGGATTGGTCCTCAAGGAAACTCTGTCCTGATGGAAGATGAGGTATGGTTCCACGGCCATGAGGGCTTGCAGCTCAGACACCCTTCTGGCAGAAGTCAAGGCCAACAAGATAGCTGTCTTCCAGGATAAGAACTTAATGTCCGCAGAGGCAGCAGGCTCAAAAGGAGACAAACTAAGCTTTTCCAAACCATAGCTGAGATCCCAAGGAGGGACAGGAGGAGTTCTAGGAGGTTTTAAATTCTTAGCTCCTCTCAGAAATTGTCTGACCAACTGGTGAGAAAAAATGGGAGGATCACAATTGAAATGTGCTGAAATAGCAGAAGCATGAGTTTTAATGGAAGAAAATGAAAGACCTTTAATCAAAAGGTCTGAGAGATAAAGTAAAATAGATGAGATATCTGGTATTAAAGGATCAGAGCCACGATCCTGCATCCAAATACAAAATCTTTTCCATTTAGAAGCATAAGATTTCCTTGTACTAGGACGCCTAGCTTCCAAAAGAACATCCAAAACTTGTTTCGGAAGAGAAGAAGGAATAAATTGCCTTTGATGAGCCAAGCTGCCAGACAGAGAGTCTTGATTTGAGAGTGAAATACCGGACCCTGATGCTGGGACAGCAGAGAATGGGTCAGAGGAAGACTCCAAGGAGGTACCAAGGAAAGATGCAGTAGAGTAGGGTACCAAAACTGACGAGGCCAATTCGGAGCTATCAAAATGATCAGTCTGGGTTTGTCTAGCCTTATCTTTAGCAATACCCGAGGCAGAAGAGGAAGTGGAGGGAAGGTATATCCCAAAAGATTCCTCCAACTGAATGACAGGGCGTCCACTTTCCAAGCTGCCTTGTGGAAGGACCTGGTGCAAAAGAGAGGCAACTGATGGTTGAGATGAGATGCAAATAGATCTATCTGAGGACAGCCCCAAACTGCAGTTATCTTGCTGAATAAGTTGGGGTCCAACATCCATTCGTGAGGATCCAAAATGTTTCTGCTTAGGCTGTCTGCTAAGAAATTTTGTTTTCCTGGAATGAACTGTGCCTGAAGATCCAGATTCAACTTTAGGGCTGCATCCCATAAGGTCATGGCAAGTCTGCAAAGGGGGTAAGAGTGAGAGCCCCCTTGCTTGTTTATGTACCACATGACTGTGGTGTTGTCTGTTCGAATTAGCAAAGGTCCTGGCTTCAAAAGTGTCTGGAAGGCTAGAAGAGCATTTTGGACTGCTAACATTTCTTTCAAGTTGATATGCCATAGACGGTGTTTGTTTGTCCAAGAACCCTGCTGGCATTTGTCTAGAAAATGAGCTCCCCATGCATAATCCGAGGCGTCCGTGGTTATGGTCTGAGTAGGCTGAGGCAGACGAAAGGGCTTGCCTTCGTTCAAAACACACGCCCTGGACCACCAAAGGAATTCCTTCTGGAGGCAGGGAATCAGTGGAATCATTGTATCCAGACTGTGGCAATGTTGAGACCATACACTCTTTAGGTACCATTGAAGTTTCCTCATGTGAAGCCTCGCATTTGGAATTAACAGGATGCAAGAGGCCATGTAGCCCAGAGCCTGCAGGAATTTCCTTGCAGTGAGCTGAGTTAATGCTGCCAAGGTCTTGAATTTTGAAGCCAGCTGTAACTGTTTTTCTGGAGTGAGGAAGGCTTTCTGTAAACTTGTGTCCAAAAGAGCTCCCAAGAAGATCATTCGTTGAGAAGGAATCAAATGTGACTTTTTTATGTTCACTGAGAATCCCAGTAGTAGGAGAAGACGTTGAACAAAATGCAGATGTTGAAGTAGAAGGTCTTTGCTGTCTGCCTGAATTAGACAGTCGTCCAGATAGGGGTAAATCTGAATCCCCTGAAGTCTGCAGTAAGCTACTACTGGAGCCAGGCATTTGGTAAAAACTCTGGGCGCAGTAGATAAGCCAAATGGCAGTACAGAGAATTGGAAGTGTCTCGAGCCTGCCTTGAATCTGAGGTACTTTCTGCAATGTTGCCTTATGGGGACGTGTAAGTAAGCCTCTTTTAAGTCCAATGTTACCATCCAAGAATCTTGTGCGAGCACTGGAAGAAGTTGTTGAAGCGTAAGCATCTTGAATTTTGGAATTTCCAAAAAGGTGTTTAATACTGAGAGGTCCAGAATAGGTCTCCAGGAGTTTTGTTTTCTTGGGACCAGAAAAAGTCTTGAATAAAAACCTTTCCCACCTCTAGAGGTGGAACAGGTTCTATGGCCCTTAAGGCTAATAAGGCATCCACTTGATTTAAGGCCTCTGTCCATTGAAGTTTTGGCAGATCGGGCCAGCCTGAAGGCCTTAGCAGAGTGTGAAAGTGGAATCTGTAACCTTTCAAAATCACGTCTAACACCCATTTGTCCTGGGTAATGTGAGTCCAATTTTGGTAAAAAAGAGAAAGTTTTCCTCCGAGAGGGGCATCCAGGGAAGGAGGACCTGAAGCCCAACAGAGGGAGTCCTTGAGTCTGCTTTCTTTGGGTTTGAGATCTGTCTTCTCCCCTTCTAGGTGAAGAAGTAGTCCACTGTCTAGATCTGTAGGAGGCCTGAGCCTACGCCCTACCTCTGGAGCGTCTATATCTTGCCCTTTGAGGCCCGTCAGAGGTGGGAAAAGACCAATTTTTGGAGGGCCAATTTCTAGAAAATCTAGGAGGCTGAACTTGCAAGAAATCTTTTACAGTCTGCATAGACTTGGCTTTTTCTTCCATCTTTTTAATAACCTCCTCAGCCTTAGACCCAAATAAGACATCATGCTGAAAGTACAGTTTTGTACCTACCATAAATGTAGATGTCCGATAGGTATGCATCTGCAGTCATAACATATGGGTTTGTCCTGCCTCAGGCAGCCCTTCGATCCTCCGGATTCCAAAGTCTGGGTCTGGCCTCGACTGATGTCGCACTTTCCCCGACGTCAGAGCGTCTGGAGTATAAAAGCATCAGCCGACGCCATTATCCTCAGTGTTTCTTGCCCCAGATGCCAGGTGCCCTCTAGGAAGGCTAAATTTGGAACAATGCAATAAAATCCAAACATTTTCAAATATATATATATATATATATATATATATATATATATATATATATATATACACACAAACAAATACACCATAATAGATCCCCCAGCTAACTAATAGAGGGGTAAGCACCCTAGGGATACCACAGAGGGGAAGGAGGGAGGGTAAACCTGACTGCAGATGCATACCTATCGGACATCTACATTTATGGTAGGTACAAAACTGTACTATGTCCTTCAAGGATGCATCTGCAGTCATAACATATGGGTAGAATACCATAGCCAATCTGGGGGTGGAGGTACTAAGAAAAGGATGGTGTAGTTAAGATACCCTGCAGGACTGCTGTAGCAAAACCTGCTCTGGATCTGGAGTATAAGGATAAATTGTAATGCTTGGCAAAAGTATGCACGGAGCTCCATGTAGCAGCTTCTAAAATGTCCTTGGTAGCCACCCCTCTTAGGAAGGCTGTAGTGGTGGCTGTGGCTCTCGTGGCCTAATATTCACAGGAACAGTCTTTCCATGAAAGGAGTAGCAAAAGCGGATGCAATTTCCTATCCATTTTGAGATTGTCTGTTTGGAAATTGCTTTTCCTCGTGTCCCAGCAGCATATGCTACAAACAGCTGGTCAGTCTTTCTGTAACTTTTAGTTCTGTCCAAATAGTAGCGTAATTGCCTATGGATATCCAGGGTGTGTAGAAGTTTCTCCCCTTTATTTTGTGGATTTGGGAAGAAAGTAGGCAAATGAATTGCTTGGTTCAAGGATACTCTAGATACCACCTTTGGCATAAAGGTTGGGTTGGTTCTTAATGAAACTCTGTCCTGATGAAAAATAAGAAATGGCTGCACTGCCATCAAAGCTTGTAACTCAGATACTCTTCTTGCTGAAGTTATGGCCAGAAGGAATGCAGTTTTCCAGGATAGATACTGTGGATCGGCCGTTGCTGCTGGTTCACATGGAGGGAGTGTTAGTTTTTCCAGCACAAAGTTAAGGTCCCAAGTAGGTAGAGGTGGTCTCCTTGGAGGATTGATGTTCTTGATCCCTCTGAGAAATTGTCTTAAGAGAGGATGCGAAAAGACAGGAGGATTTACATTGTATTCTGCTGAAATTGCTGAGGCATGAATTTTAATGGAAGAGTAAGACAGGCCATTGTGGAACAATTCTGCTAAGTATTCCAGTATATGTGACATGCTCATCACTGTCACATCAAGGCCTTTTGTTGTGTTCCAACAGAGAAATCTTTTCCATTTTGCTGAGTATGCCTTCCTTGTGGAAGGGCGGCGAGCTTCCATAATAATGTCCTTTACCCTCTGGGATAAGCTGTCCTTGGAAGGAGTCACGGTATTCTCCAGGCAGTTAGCTGCAAGGTCTTTAGGTTGGGATGCAGGATCTTGTAATTGTTCTGCGTCAGAAGAAGAGGCCATAATGGGAGAGGCCACGGTTAAGTCTGTGATAAGCTCTTCAACAGTGGGTACCAATGCTGCCTTGGCCAGTCTGAAGCTGTTAGAATCACTTTTGGCTGTTCTGCCCTGATCTTCAGTAAAACCTTGGACATTAATGGGATTGGTGGGAAAGCATAGATTTTTCGGGCTTTCCAGCTGAATGAAAGAGTCCACCTTCCATGCTTGTGGATGGTATGTCCTTGTGCAAAAAATTTCCAGTTGATGATTGTGGGGTGAGGCGAACAGATCCATCTCGGGCCTTCCCCATGTCTGTGTTACGAGTAAAAAGATGTCTGGGTGCAGCATCCATTCGTGTGCATCCATGGTAGTTCTGCTTAAGCTGTCTGCCAGAGTATTGTCTTTCCCTGGCACAAACTGGGCCTGTAGTTGTATATTGAGTTTCAAACAAAGATCCCATAGATTCATAGCCAGTCTGCATAGAGGGTAGGAATGCGTGCCTCCTTGCTTGTTTATGTACCACATGACTGTGGTGTTGTCCGTCCTTATTAGCAAGTGGCCTTGTTGAAGGAAAGGTTTGAAAGCCTCGACTGCATGTATCACTGCCAACATTTCCTTTTGGTTTATGTGCATTCGCAGCTGTCCTTGAGACCATAGCCCTTGGATACATTTGTCCTCCATGTGTGCTCCCCAACCTCGGTCTGAAGCGTCCGTGGTGATGGTTTGATTTGCTTTTGGTTTGACGAAGGGCAACCCTCTGTTTGTCTGGCAGGAAATAGCCCACCACAGGAATTCCTTCTGAAGGCAAGGTATGATTGGAATCAGAGTTTCTAAGCTGTGACTGTGCTGAGTCCATACACTCCTTAGGTACCATTGCAATCTTCTCATATGTAGCCTGGCTTGTGGGATCAGTATTATGCAGGATGCCATGAAACCCAGGGCCTGCAGGATTTTCCTTGCAGTTAGCAGAGTTTGTCTTGTCAGATTCTTGAAGTAATCTGGAAGTTGTTTTTGTTTTTATTCTGTGAGAAATGCCATTTGGGTGGTTGTATCCAGATCTGCACCCAAAAAGGTTATCCTTTGGGATGGCACAAGTCTTGATTTTTGGATGTTGACTGTGTATCCCAAGGCCTGTAGTAGCTGGATGATATAGTCCAAGTCCTTTAACAATTTTGTCTTGCTGTCCGCTTGTATCAGGCAGTCGTCCAGATATGGGTAGATTTGAATCCCCTGAAGTCTGCAGTGTGCAATTACTGATGCCAGGAATTTCATGAACACTCTGGGCGCAGTAGATAAGCCAAAGGGCAATGCTGAAAATTGATAATGCTCTGATCCTGCAAGAAATCTGAGGTGTCTTCTGCAACTTTGTCGAATGGGGACATGCAGGTATGCCTCCTTGAGATCTAGAGTCACCAGCCAAGACTCCTTGCCCAGCATGGGAAGAAGCTGCTGTAGGGTCAGCATCTTGAATTTCGGCACAATGAGGTAAGTGTTCAGTGCAGACAGGTCAAGAATAGGTCTCCATTGATTTTCTTTTCTTGGTACAAGGAATAGCCTTGAATAAAAACCTTGGCCTTGTTCTGAGTGAGGAACCTTCTCTATGGCTTTCATTTGTAGTAATTTGGTGATTTGCTTCAAAGCCTCTGCCCTCTGATTTGGTGGCAGGTCTGGCATTCCTTGTCTTTTTGGCAATGTGTGGAAATGGAACCTGTATCATTTGTCTATTTGCAGCGTCCATGAGTCCCTTGAAATGTAATGCCAATTTTCTGAAAATAAAGAAAGCTTTCCGCCCAATGGTGCTTCTAAGTGAGCCCTGGTCGGCGGGGTCAAAATTAAGTCATTGTGTTTGTCCTGGTGTAGCAGATGTTGTTGCTGTACCTGCACCACCTCTCTGGTTGGATGGCTGCCACTGATGGCCTCTAGCTTGCCCCCTACCTCTGGTACGTCTGTTCCTTCCTCTCTGTGATCTGTCTGAGTCTGGAAAGGACCAATTCTTAGTAGGCCAATTTCTGCTGAATCTCGGTGGTTGTACCTGCAGAAAGTCCTTGACTGTTTGCACAGATTTTGCCTTTTCTTCAAACTTCTTTAAGACCTCCTGGGCCGTGGAACCAAATTATTTTTGTTTTTCCATTTGAGCATCCAGGAACTTAGCTTTAACATGGTCCGGTAGAGATTGCTCCTTCAACCAGGCATGCCTTCGTATAACTGCCCCTGTCATTGCTGACCTACATGAAGCTTCCAGTGCATCATAGCCACATTGCAGAAAATGGTTGCTAACCTGCTGTGAGTTATGTACCAGATCCTGAAGAGATTTTCAATCAAGGGGCTCAGAGGAGGAAAGTTTCTTATACAATTCATCTAACAGATACTCTTGGTACTGAATCATATAG
The DNA here is from genome assembly GCF_019279795.1 of Protopterus annectens. Classification (NCBI taxonomy): domain Eukaryota; kingdom Metazoa; phylum Chordata; order Ceratodontiformes; family Protopteridae; genus Protopterus; species Protopterus annectens. The sequence goes on from NC_056735.1 coordinate 367,920,354, forward strand.
AATTGGCAATTTAAAGCCCTCATAGAGAGAGTTGCGGAAGTATAAACTTTCTTTCCCCATCGCTCTAAAGCTCTACATTCCCTTTCAGAAGGTAAAGGGTTTTTAGCAGTGGCAGCTGCAACCCCTTTAGGGCCCTGTGAAATGGTTTCTGGGTCTGCAGTGTGGGCCTTGTACAGGTGAAAATGAGAATCCGGAACCCTGTAGTACCCATCAGGTTTGGCAGGAGCCGGAGGTAGAGAATCAGGGGCTATACTAGCATCAGAGTACACATCATCAATAACATTCAAAACAGGAGGTATAGCCAAAGGCCTATATTGAGGTAAATGTAAAAAGGTCCTTAATCTTTTTCTGGAATCAGAAAATTCCTGGCCCTGCCATTGGAAATGCTCTCTCATAGAATGCAGTGTCTCACCAAAAGAAAACTCTTCAGGAGGGGAGGCCGAAGGAATGGATTCTTCAGCATCAGAATCCTCGTAGGCCGATTAAGCCTCCTGCTGGTGCTCTGACAACACAGATTCATCCGTAGACTCATCTGAAGAGTGGGGGTCAGAGGGCTCAACCCTGGGCCTTTTGTCTGGAGGTGGAAGAGAGCCCCTGTCCGGGTGAGGCTGAGAACCTCTAATTAAGGAGATAAGGTCCTCTGCTAGGCTGAGAATTTGAGTGCTGGTGGAAGGCCTCTGAGAGGTAGACTTGGGAGGCAAAGCTTTGGCAAGTTTGGCAGCTTTAGCCCTAGAGAAGGCCTTAATGGACATGGATGCAGGGGGTCTGGCTGCACCACGTGCAGGGGTGGACTTGTCTAAAGGAATGGTGTCTGACATGTCCTGGACACTGGTTTCCGTAGGTAGTTAGATAACCGACTCGGCCGGAGCCTCCGAGGCCGAGGCTGTCGGTTGTAATGATTCGGTAACAGGAAGCACCGAGGACTCGGTTTCAGCCGAAACAGAGACACTCGCGGTAGGCCGGACCGAGGTTTCAGCCGAAACTGTGGGCCGCGAGGGTCGGTCCTTGTCCTTCCGTTTTTTAACTACATGTGAAGTCGGAGCATCCGACGGCATTATATATGCAAAGTTAGCCCCAAAGTATTCCTCTGCAAACTTCGACCGACGCCTAAGCGTTCGTCGGTTGAAGGAAGCACAGGCAGAGCAGGCTGAGACGTCGTGGTCTGGGCCTAAGCAAGGGAGACAGTAAGAGTGGAAATCCTTATGAGGTATTTGTTTCCCACAAGTTAAACAATTATTTACTTTATCTGACATCGGCTGAGGCAAGAAAGAGTCCCCAACGGGGTACTTAGCTTTTTCGAAGTCTTCGGTAGCTGAATCAAAGGAGTTGGCCGACCGGCACTTGCGAACTGCTTCTGCTTCGGGCACCGTGCGGCAAGAAAGACCGAGGAAAATGGCGTCGGCTGATGCTTTTATACCCCAGACGCTCTGACGTCGGGGAAAGTGCGACATCAGCCGAGGCCAGACCCAGACTTTGGAATCCGGCCGACCGAAGGGCTGCCTGAGGCAGGACAACCCATATGTTATGACTGCAGATGCATCCTTGAAGGACATCAGGGGCATCTAGCCATTTTGCCTTAACTTGTTCAGGAAGATTCTGCTCACGAAGCCAGGCATGTCTCCTGATAACAGTACCAGAGGCAGCCGCCCTGCAAGAAGCCTCTAAGGCATCAAAACCACAGTGTAAACTATGTTTGCTGACTTGTTCAGAAGCATGCAACACATCCTGTAATTCCTTGTCCTCAGCACATGCAGGAAAGGCAGAAATCCTTTGTTTTAAAGCAGATAAAAGAAACTGCTGATACTTAAACATGTGAAACTGGCAGTTTAAAGCTCTAATAGAAAGGGTGGCTGAAGTATAAACCTTTTTGCCCCACCTGTCCAAGGCACAAGAATCCTTCTCAGAGGGGATAGGATTATTAGAGGAAGTGGCCTTAGCAGCCTTGGAACCTTGCGAAATAGTTTCAGGATCAGCAGAAGGGTTCTTGAATGAGAATTGATGAGAATCAGGGACCCTGTAAAATCTATCAGGCTTAGAAGGAGCAGGCGGCATGGAATCAGGATTCAAGTTAGCTTCAGAGAAGGCATCATCCACAATGCCAAGTACAGGAGGAATAGCTAAAGGCCTGTGCTGAGGGAGAAGAAGGAATTCCCCGAGTCTCTTTTTGGAAGCAGAATAATCCTGACCTTCCCAATGAAAATGCTCCCTCATCTCATGCAAGGTTTCCCCAAAAGAGAAATCTTCAGGGGGGGGGGGGGGCAGAGGGAACAGAATCCTCTGCATCCAAATCCTCATAAGGAGGGAAGGCGTAATCCTGATCAGAGGAAGAAACAGAAGATACAGAAGCCTGATCAGAGGAATCATAAAAGTGATATCCTGTCTAGGCCTTTTCTCAGGAGGAGGGTGAGAGCCCCTTATCATAGTTAATAAATCCTCAGCCATCCGAAGTAATTGCTTCTGAGTCTTAGGGGCTGAATCCGAAGAAGCTTAAGCAGAAAGTATGGGTTTAACAGGAGTCTTTGACTTAGCTTTTGTCTTTGTGGAGATAGTAATGTGTGAAGGCCTGAAGACCCCCTCAGAAGCCAGTACCTGCACAGCGGTTCCGGACCCATCTGAAGGAGCGACGTCCGAAGGTCCTGCAGCAGACAAATTACTAGGCCTAGTTGGCTCACCATGTGAGTCCGTGTCGGCCATTGGTTCTGAAGTGGCGGACGGCAGGGGCTGCAAAAGCGCCTCACTGACGACCGCCGAACCCGAAGATGGCTCCGGCTGCAACGTATCCTGTTTGGACCTCGGAGGCCTGTCCTTGTCTTTGCGCTTCTTCTGTAATCCGGTAGTCGGTTCTGACTACATTCGATAATTAAATAGTCTACCGAAGTAATTCAAGGCCCAATCGTACCTACGCTTGATAGTGCGAGAATTAAACCTGGCACAAAACCGACAACAAGAAACGTCGTGGTCAGGGCCTAAGCAAGGTAGACAGTAAGAGTGGAAATCTTTATGAGGTATTTGTTTTCCACACGATACACAATTATTAACTTTTTCTGACATCGGAGGAGCAAGAAAAAGGTTTCCCCAACGGGGTACTTAGCTTTGTCTTGAAAATGCCAACCAACAACTAGTGAACTGCTTTGCACCGCACGGCAAGAATGACTGGAGAAGATGGCGTCGGCTGTCAGCTTTATACCCATACGCTCTGACGTCAGGGTTCTAGCTGAAACAGCCGACGCCGGACCCAGACTTTGATATTCTGGCCGACCTCGGACTGCCTGCCGGCAGGAGTACCCTACAGTTATGACTGCAACAGTGAAACACGAAAAACATCCAGATCTTACCCTCTGTGACGCAAGATCATGAGAGTGTGGGAGTGGGCGATTTCCACCAGTCTGTATCTGACTGCAACGCACATCCCGGGATGCTCCAATATTTCAGCGGACAGATTGAGTCGGTCCATTCTGATGCCATACGAGTGGTCTCTGAAACAGTCAGTAGCGTAGGAGATATTCCTTGCATGGGTATAGCCTTGCTGCGATCTCTTCGCATCTCCTTCCAACGCAAAGTACAGCGAGTTCTTCTCTCCGATTCCCTCACCAGGGGATGCCCCCAGAGACGCTCTAGTCAATGTTTGGCCACCCGGGTTACTGTATGCTTACCTACCGTTACCACTCATTCCGAAGTTTCTTCAGAAAGCCTGTCGACTGGGGTGCTTAGTGATCCTCTTTGCCCCATTCTGGCCTCAAGTTTGGTTCCCCTTCCTTTGGTCTCACCTTCTAGCACCTCTGTGGATTCTGGATCCCTGTCCGGATCTAATCTCTCATCCTTCGGGTGCTTACCCTCCCAATCTGGACAGTCTAAAGCTGGTAGCTTGGCTGCTCTAGTTCCCTTGATTTCCAGGACTCCCGTTCTTTCATCTCTTGTAAAATTTATACTAGTGGCTTCTCTTAAAGTTTCCACTAGGAAGGTCTATCACAGTAAATGGAGACGTTTTTCTATCTGGGCCTTTCAGAGAAACCTGGATCCCTTTACAGCCCCTGTTCCAGCAGTGTTGGAATTCTTAACTAGTATTTTTCAGCAAAGAGCTAGCTCCTCCACGATGAAAGTACAGCTGGCAGCCATTTTTAATCTTCATGCAGGTGAAAATAAGATTGCACTCGCCTCTTCTAGGCTACGTAAATCCTTTTTAAAAGGCACCTTACTTCTGCGCACTCCCATCAAAGATTCGGTTCCTCCTTGGGATCTCACTTTGGTTTTTCAGTCATTAGTATCTCCTCCTTTTGAACCTGCTGCATCAGTGGATCTAAAGTTTTTGTCTTGGAAGACAGCCTTCCTAGTGGCTATTACGTCGGCTAGAAGAGTCTCTGAACTGCAGGCTTTGTCTGCCGTGCCTCCTTATTTGGTCTTCCATAAAGACAGGGTCTCTCTCCATACAAATCCTTCATTTTTACGCAATGTGGTATCTCAATCAAACAAACCAAACAATTAATCTTCCTGTTTTCTTTCCAAATTTTCAAAACAAAGGGGAATATAAACTTCATTTATTAGATGTTCATAGACGACTTTGTTTCTACCTTCATAGAACACAACCCTTCCTTAAGTCCGATCAGTTATTTGTCTCATTTTCCAAACCTCGTTTGGGCAAGGCCATTTCCAAGGTTTCTTTAGCCAGATGGATCACTCTTTGCATTCTACACATTACGAAGACAAGGGGTTATCCCCTCCTGGTATGATTAAAGCTCACTCTACCAGGTCCATGGCGACTTCCGCTGCTTTTTGGTGTAAGGTTCCTTTGGATGACATTTGTGCAGCAGCAACTTGGGCAAATTCTCATACTTTCATCTCCCATTACAAGTTAGATTCGATTTCCAGAGGGAGAGCATCCTTTGGCTCTGTGGTGCTCAGGAATATCCTTCCATGAAGGCCTCCCAGGATTTGTTGAATAGCTGGGACTCTCTCACAGGTTGCAGATAAAATGAAGTTAACTACTTCAGATAAAGAAGTTATGCACTCACCATAACGTTCCATCCGAGTAGCTATACTTCATTTTTCTGCAAACTTCCCACCCTCCGTCCCCCTGACTTCCCACCCTCCGTCCCCCTGATTTTTCATGTGAATAAACATGTTAGGTTATTTAGCTGAGTTGCTAATATGTATAGTTGCAGCAAACTCAATCTGAGGGAAGACAGAAGATGGTGGTGTATTATGGGTAGGGGAGGAGCTCGGAGCTTGAAGCAGATGCGAGAAAAAAGTTGCCGATTTGGATCCGATATGGATCCGTATACCCCACAGGTTGCAGAAAAATGAAGTAGAACTACTCAGATGGAACGTTATGGTGAGTACGCAACTTCTTTGTCTTGGATGTCACAGGAAGACTCATGGATCCAACAGGGGACAGATCTGGCAAGACTCCTATCTGGATCTGAACTCTCTGAAATTTTTTCATCATCCTATCCACATGCTTCTGACAAACTTCTGGAGGACCTAGAAGAAGTTGTGGATAGTGGCCTGGAGTGATTCTTTTGAGTCTGAAACAATGGAGAAGGCAGGGTAAGCAATATGAAGTTTGACAAATTCATAAAGAAGACTATCTTAAGTGCCACAACACTTTGGATCAGAGGACCCAAGATTCAAGAGTGTAGTGGAAGGAGATCTCGAAGTGATAGGAGCCAAAGCCTCCGAATTACAGAGTTTTCTGATCTGAAGGCTTCAGATCAGGTTATCTGCAGCGACAACATCGGACCTGAAGTTTGCCTCGTCTTAGCTGGTTGCTGCAACAAAGGCCTTGTGGACTTCGGTGGGGAGCATTTCTTATGATCCAATGCAGCAGACTTGCTCAATTTGGTGGGGGTTTGAGCCCCAGATGATGATGTAGCTGGTAGTAGACCCTTTAACCCAAGGGCCTTGGCAGATGGGAGAAAAAATGATTTTGAAGGTAAAACATATTGAACATGTAGTGTCCAAGTGCCCCACTCCAAGGCAGTAAAAGCACTCTTTGCGAGCATCCAAATTAAAGATTTTGTACAAAAGTGCATTTTTTAAACACTGTTGGTTTATCTGACATGGTTAAGAAAGAGGAGAAAAATACTGAAATCCCAAAGAGGCTGTTAAAAAAAATAAATAAATAAAAGCAAATATTTAAAAAAAACAAACTACCAGCAATGGTAGACAACAGAGATAACCAGTTAGCAAAGGTGTAAGCAAAGGAAAAATACCAGCAATGATGCAGAACATTTTCTATTCGAGAGAATAGAGAGAGAACAGCAGCAGAAATACTTAAAACATTCTCAGGACCTGTGAAAATAACCACGAGGAAGCCAGCAAGTTAAAGATTAGCTTAAAAGTTTAAATTTACTCATGAAATAAACACTATTAAAGCTTGAAAAGGGAACCCATGTCTGCGGCAAACGAAATCTGGGGTAATGGGAATGGATTAATGAATTACAGGTAGAGGGAGGAGCTCGAGAGCTGGATCCAAAGTCTAGAGTATGCTGCAGAGTCGGATCAGAATACTGGATCCAAACTCACGATTTGAAAAATGAGAAGGACATCAGATCCTATATTAAGGCCTGTGGACATCTGTAAAAATTTGTAAAGATCACTAAATCTAAATAAGGAAAATGTGATAAGCATTACCATAAAACTAATAAAAGGGCAAGATTCTGAAGGGTCAACATTTTGAATTTTGGTACTTTCACAACTTGGCTGAGAAAGGAAAGATCAACATGTTTCCAGGAAAGCTCATTCTTTGAGACCAGTAACATTCTGGAGTGAAAGATTTCCTCCCTTTGGTCTAAAAGCACCGGTAGTATGACTCCTTACAGTACACATTTAAGAAACTAAAGGAGATAGCGGTTTGCGTCAGAGGGTAGGGAAGAATTCCCTGTGTATCCACTTCCAACTGTGGCCCTTCTGAACTAGTATTAGTACCCAAGAATCTGAAGCCATCTGCTGCCAAAGGGAAAGAGCCAGTTTATGGGATGGATAGGCATGTGTAGGGTGGGGGAGGGGAGGTGTTGGCAATCATTCTGTAGGCATGGTCTGTCCCTTTTTCTGAATGGGTCTGTTTTGCTACTCCCTAGCCATCATTGCTTCTGTTTGCCAGCAGATAAAGATTTTTTTTTTAACGGTAAAAATGCTGAGAGCTTGTCTGAAAAACCTTTAACTCCATTAATTAAAATTTCCCAATGTCAAAGTGTGAGAACCTGAAGGCCAAATATAGCCATGTCTGCATTATAGATAAATCTCAAAGAACCCATCCTTCAGGACAAACCCATGCATCTCTTCTCTAAACAGCAGCAGTTTTTGTGATCCTAGACATAGCACAATACACACCCTTCAAAACACACACCTGAAACAGGGAAGACAGATTACAAATTGTAGGATTCACACAGAGCCTAGCTTCTAAACAAAGTTTGGCACAACAATCCCACTGTCAACACTTGACAGAATAGAATGGAAAAAGGAAACTTAAGAAATCTGTACCTTGCCTATTTATCTGCAGAAACATAGTTGGGATTAAGTGCCTTTTTTTTCTTTTTTTTTAACTGAAGGTAGAGGGCAAGGGCTTTTGCATGCAGCATTTAACACATCCACCAAGGCTGGAATAGGAGGAAAGGCCCTGCACGAGGTAAATCCCCTTGCAGCACATCTCACCAGTTTGAGAGGGGACATACACTTGTTCCCACAAAACTACATCACTTATCCTGGAACTAGTCTTGGAAAAGGGAAACTCATAATGGAGTTGGAAATGACAAAACTTTCCTCTGAATCAGAGGATTGGGCTTGACAGTCAAAGAAAAGTACAGTTTTGTACCTACTACAAATGTAAATGTTCGAGTGTTCACACTGCTGCAGTCATTACACTTGGGTTATCCTGCAGTCAGGCAGTCCTGTAGTCGGCCAGAGTTCCAAAGTCTTGGCCCGGCGTCGGTTGCTGTCGCTTCTTCCCTGACGTCAGTGCGCCAGGGGTATACAAGATGCATCCAACGCCATTTTCTTCAGTTTTTCTTGCCCCAGATGTCAGGTGCCCAAGTAGGTAGGCAATATATATTGCTAATAAAAAATATACATAGAAAATAAAAAACAATACCTTCAGTTACAAGCAAAGACACCTTAAAGGTTGTATAGGACAGAAAGGTATAGATAAGTCCAGCTAGTTCAGAGGGGATGGAGGGAGGGTAACCTGGACTGCAGCAGTGTGAACACTCGGACATCTACATTTATGGTAGGTACAAAATCGTACTTTGTTCATAGTGTTACACTGCTGCAGTCATTACACTTGGGTAGAATCCCAAACCTAAGGTTGGGTGGCTGGTCTATAAATAGTTAGGATTGGCTATGAGGCCCTGCAGAACTGCAGTGGCAAATCCTGATCTGGATTTAGAGTAAAGAGGCAAGTGGTAATGCTTGGTAAAGGTGTGCACTGAACTCAAAGTTGCAGCCTCCAAAATTTCCTTGGTAGGTACTCCTCTGAGAAAGGCTGTTGAAGTGGCTGTTGCCCTGGTGGAATGTGGCCTGATATTATTAGGGACTAATTTTCCATGCTGTGTGTAGCAGTAACGAATACAGTGTCCTATCCATTTGGATATAGTCTGCTTTGAGATAGCCTTGCCCTGTGATCCTGCAGCATATGCTACAAACAGTTGCTCAGTTTTTCTGAAAGCTTTTGTTTTGTCCAAGTAGAAGAGTAGCTGCCTGTGTATGTCCAAAGAGTGCAGAAGTTTCTCCCCTTTATTCTGGGGGTTTGGATAAAAAGTTGGCAAATGGATGGTTTGGTTAAGAGCCACACTAGATACCACCTTTGGCATAAAGGTAGGGTTTGTCCTTAAAGAAACCCTGTCCTGATGAAAAATTATAAAAGGGTCCACTGCCATTAATGCCTGTAGCTCAGACTCTTCGTGCTGAAGTTACTGCCAGGAGCAGAGCTGTTTTCCAGGATAAAAATTTTAGATCGGCTGAACTGGCTGGCTCAAAAGGTGGCAGGGTCAGTTTTTCCAAAACAAAATTGAGGTCCCAAGTTGGTGTTGGTGCTCTCCAGGGCGGTCTTATGTTTTTAGCCCCTCTGAGGTACTGCTTTAGCAAGGGGTGAGAGAATAAAGGAGGATCCATGTTGTAATGTGCTGAAATGGCAGAGGCGTGGATCTTAATTGATGAGAAGGATAGGCCTTTGTCCAGCATCTCAGTTAAGTATTGTAAAATCTGAGGAATGTTTGGGACAAGAGGGTCAAGGCTTTGAGCCTGGTTCCAGGCGCAGAATCTCTTCCATTTTTCTGAGTAAGCTTGCCTGGTGCTAGGCCTCCTGGCCTCCAAAATGACATCCATAACAGGTTTAGAGAGAGGTGTTGCCTGTTTGACTAATGAATCTGCCATGCAGCCAGGTTTAGGGTTTTGAGCTGACCGTGCAGGATCTGACTGTTTTGTTGAGTCAGAAGGTGTGGAATTTGAGGCAAAATCCATGGTGGGCCTTGAGCTAAGTTCTTGAAGACTGGGAACCAGTGCCGGCGTGACCAGTCTGGAGCAATCAGCATCATCTGTGGTTTTTCTCGTCTGGCTTTTAGGAGCACCTTTGAGAGGAGAGGCAGTGGTGGGAAAGCATAAACTTTTAAGCTTTTCCAGCTGAAGGAGAGAGCATCCACTTTCCATGCTTGTCTGTGATAAGTCCTTGTGCAGAATTTTTGTAGTTGGCAATTCAGTGAGGAGGCAAAAAGATCTATATCTGGGCATCCCCATTTTTGCGTTACCATGCTGAAGATTTGTGGATTCAATTTCCATTCATGAGGGTCCATGATATTTCTGCCGAGATAGTCTGCCAGAGTATTTTTCTTTCCTGGCAGGAATTGTGCTTGCAAATGAACTTGATAAGTTAGAGCTGTGTTACACAAGGTCATGGCTTGCTTGCATAGGGGATAAGAATGAGTGCCCCCTTGCTTGTTTATGTACCACATTACTGTGGTGTTGTCTGTCCTTAATTGTCCTGGATGCAGAAGGTCCTTGAAAGCTGTGAGAGCATTTTGAACAGCCAACTTCCTTTTTGATTGAAGTGAAGATGCCTCTGGTCTGTGGTCCACTGGCCCTGAATGCATTTTCCTGCCATGTGTGCTCCCCAGGTGTAATCCGAAGCATCTGTTATTAGAGTCTGCCTGGCTGTGGGTAGGGTAAAAGGCTGACCCTTGTTTAGGTGACATGCCTGTGCCCACCATCGAAACTCCTGTTGTAGGCAGGGAATCATTGGTATTACTGCTTCTAAACTGTGAGAGTGTAGAGTCCAAACACTTTTTAGGTACCATTGTAATTTCCTCATTCAGTCTGGCATATGGTATTAGTACACAGGATGCCATGAATCCCAGGGCCTGCAGAATTTTTCTTGCAGGGAGATGGTACTTTTTGCCAGTAATTGAAAATATTGAGTTAGTTGTATTTAAGCTGGTACCCAGGAATATAATCTGTTGTGAGGGCACTAGTTTTGACTTCTTTTCGTTTACTGTATACCCTAGTGAAATTAGTAACCTTTTTACAAACGCCAGATGCTGTGGAAGGATGTCCTTTGTCTCTGCTTGAATGAGGCAGTCGTCCAGGTATGGGTATATTTGAATTCCTTTTTGTCTGCAAAATGCAATTACTGGTGCCAGGCACTTTGTAAAGATCCTGGGCGCAGTAGATAAGCCAAAGGGCAGTGCAGAGAATTGGTAGTGCATTGTACCAGCTTTGAATCTGAGGTATCTTCTGCAATTTTGTCTGATAGGAACATGCAGGTATGCCTCTGAGGTCCAAAGTAACAAGCCAAACCTTCTTGCCCAGCATGGGTGAAGCTGCTGTAATGTCAACATTTTGAATTTCGGAATATCCAGTTAAGTATTTAGAATTGAAATGTCTGGTATGGGCCTCCAGGCCTTGCCCTTTCTGGGGACCAGGAAGAGTCTTGAGTAAAATCCTTGTCCTTGTTCCTGTTGTGGTACTTTTTGAATAGCTCTCATGTCCATGAGGGCTGAAATTCTTTTTGTGCCTCTGCCCATTGATTTTGTGGCAGGTCTGGCAGTCCTTTTAGCCTTGGTAAAGTATGAAAGTGGAACCTGTAACCTTGAGACACAATATTCAGAACCCATTTGTCTTGGGTGATTGTTTGCCAGTTTTGAGAAAAAGTGCTAGTTTTCCCCCTAAAGGGGCTGCCAAAAGGGGAGTGCTTGGCGTACGAAGTGGGAAGTCATTGGGACTGTTTCCTGTAAGGTTGAAACTTGTCCTCAGCTCCTTTTGGGGTTGAGGTGCCCCACTGTCGTCTGTTAGAACCTTGGGGTTGAGATCTGCCTCTTGGGCGCCTGTATCTGCCTCTCTGTGGCCTGTCTGACACTGGAAAGGACCAATTATTTGTTGGCCAGTTTCTGCTAAATTGAGGTGGCTGTACCTGTAAGAAATCCTTGACTGTTTGCATAGATTTAGCTTTATCCTCCATTTTCTTTAACACCTCTTCTGCCTCAACACCAAACAAGGTATCATGCTGTAAAGGAGCATCCAATAATTTTGCCTTAACATGATCAGGTATACTCTGTTCTTTTAACCAAGCATGTCTTTGAATCGCAGAACCTGTAACTGCCGCTCTACAACAGGCCTCTAAAGAATCAAAACCACAATGCAGAGTATGTTTTCCCACCTGTTCAACTGCATGCAATAAATCCTGCATTTCTTTACAGTCAGGAGCTTCTGAGCTTGCAAGCATTTTTGTTTTAACTGAGCCATTAAATATTGTTGGTACTTAAGCATGTGAAACTGGCAATTTAAAGCCCTTATTGCTAAAGTTGCAGAAGTGTAAACCTTCTTCCCCCATCTATCCAAAGCTCTCGAATCTCTGTCAGAGGGTACTGGATTTTTGGAATGGAAGCCTTAACCCCTTTTGGATCCTGGGAAATAGTTTCTGGATCTGCAGAAGGGTTTTTATAAAGAAACTTGTGAGAGTCAGAGACTCTAACACCTATCTGGCTTAGCTGGTGCAGGGGGCAAAGAATTAAGAGATAAGCTGGATTCAGAGAACACATCATCCACAATATCTAGCACAGGCGGAATAGCCAGGGGCCTGTGCTGATGCAATAAAAGGAAATCCCTGAGCCTTTTCTTGGATTCTGAATAATCCTGACTTTCCCAATGGAAATGCTCCCTCGTGGTATGTAAAGTTTCCCCAAAAGAATAATCCTCAGGAGAGGAGGCTGAAGGGATAGATTCTTCAGCATCAGAGTCCTCGTAGGGGGGTAGAGAGTATCCCTGGTCTGAAGAGGAATCAGAGGAAATGGAAACCTGATCAGAGGAATCAGTCAGTACCCTGCCTTGGCCTTTTCTCAGGAGGGGAATGGGAACCCCTGATTAGAGTAATGAAGTCTTCGGCCATTCTAAGCGTCTGTTTCTTAGGTATGGAGGACTGTCCAGGAGAATGCTGTACTTGACTCTGTCTTTAATGGTACTTTTGTCTTGGCTGTTGATTTAATGGTAAGTTGTGAAGGTCTGAAAACACCCTCAGAAGCCGATGCCTGCTCAGCGGCTCCGGACCCATCTGAGGGATTAGTTTCCATAGGCCCAATACCTTGAGTTTCCAGAGGCCTAGTTGTCTCCACGTGGGAGTCGGAGGCAGCCTGTGGCTCTGAGGTAGCGGGTGTCAGGGGCTGCGAAAGCGCCTCACTGAGAACCGGCGACTGCCCTAGAAGAGGTTTTGTCGTCGGTTTTGGACCTCGGATGCCTGTCTTTATCCTTGTCTTTGCGTTTTTTCAGAATTGTGGTCGTCGGTTGATCCGATGGCATAGTATAATTGAACCTTCGGCCAAAGTAGTGCAAAGCAAAATCAAAACATCTTTTTATATTGCGTTTGTTAAATCTAGCACAAAACCGACAACTAGTGACATCGTGATCAGGGCCTAGGCAGGGAATACAGTAAGAGTGGAAGTCCTTATGAGGTATTTGCTTCCCACAAGAAATACAATTATTAACTTTTTCTGACATCGGTCTGAGGCAAGAAAAGTTTCCCCAACGGGGTACTTGGCTTTATTGACGACTTCGGATCTGAAATTCGACTTCGAAAATCGAGTCGGACGACCAGCACTTGCGAACTGCTTCTGCTTCGAGCACCGCGCGGCAAGAAAGACTGAAGAAAATGGCGTTGGATGCATCTTGTATACCCCTGGCGCACTGACGTCAGGGAAGATGAGACAGCAACCGACGCCGGACCAAGACTTTGGAACTCTGGCCGACTACGGGACCGCCTGACGGCAGGATAACCAAAGTGTAATGATTGCAGCAGTGTAACACTATGAACATCATCCTATCTGTATATGCCAGAATCCTCTAACATTTTCCTTGGGAAAGTTTGCATGTTATTGCCAGAATAGACAGCCTACAAAAACTCCCGGCAAAGGTAAGAAAAACACCCTTCCGAACAGACAGATGTCTTTGTGCAATCAATACCCAACTTTTAATTTATTTTTTCTAGGGGCATCCTTGCAGGAAGACTAAAGGGGAAGGGATATCTCACCCTAAGCAAGAGGTCTCTTTCCCTAGCCACCACAAGAGAACCCTCGAGTGTCTCCAGCACTTAAAATGAAGGACTTTCCCATACTTACACAACACAATAGAACACCCAAAGAGGATGTCTAACCCAAAGTCTGTCATGGTCGGCAACGTTAAAAGTACACTTGTGTACACTTAACATAAATGTAGATGTTAGAGTGTATTCACTGTTGCAGTCATCACATTTCGGTTAGCTGCCTTCAGGTAGCCCTCAACCGGCCTAAATACCAGAGTATTTGGATTTCTGCATTGGATGTGGTCGCTTCTTCCTTAACGTCAGGGGGTAGGAAACATGCAGTCAACGCCATTACATCAGTTTTTCTTGCCCCAGATGTCAAGTGCCCCCACAATAGGAAGCAATTAAATGTCATGGTAAACCCCAATCAAAAAACAAATACAGGCAAGGTCTAGGGTTTAAAGCTGAGGGTGCAGAATCTGGCCTGCCTGCTGGGACAGCAGGGAAGGGGTCTGAGGCAGGTGCCATGGTTGTAGCAGTGGCATTCTGCGCAAGAGGGGGTACCCAGTGCAGGCGTGGCTAGTCTGGTGCAATCAGTATTGTCCTTTGCTTGTCCTGTTTGATCTTTAGTAGAACCTTCGAGAGGAGAGGCAGAGGGGGGAAGGCATAAACAGAGAGGCTTTCCCAGGTGAGAGACAGGGCATCCACTTTCTAAGCTTGACTGCGGGGAGTTCTTGTGCAGAATTTGTTCAACTGGTAGTTCTGAGGGGAGGCAAACAGGTCTACTTCTGGAGTCCCCCCCATTTGTTCCTCAAGAGGTTGAATATTTTGGGTTCTAGTTTCCACTCGTGTGGGTCCATGAGATTCCTGCTTAAGTTGTCTGCCAGTGAATTTAGTTTGCTTGACAGGAATTGTGCTTGTATGTGTACTTGGTAGCTCAAGACTGTGTCCCACACAGCCATGTCTAATCTGCAGATAGGGTACGAGTGGGTTCCCCCTTGCTTATGTACCACAACTGTGGTGTTGTCTGTCTTTACTAATAGTTGTCCTGGAAAAATACTGTCTTTGAAGGCTGTCAGAGCATTCTGTACAGCTAACATTTTTTTTGACTGATATGCAGGTGGAGCTGCCTCTGGTTCCATTTGCCCTGAATGCACTGCCCTGCCATGTGAGCCACCCATGCATAGTCTGATGCTTCTGTTATGGTTTGGGCGGCAGGGGGTAGAGTGAAAGTGAGTCCCTTGTTGTGGTAGCAGGCCTCTGCCCACCAGAGGAACTCTGTCTTTATACAAAGAATGATAGAAATCATTGTTTCCAGGTCCTGAGAATGTTGACACCATAGGCTTTTTAGATACCATTGTAGTTTCCTCATATGCAGTCTTGCATATGGAATTAGTAGAATGCAAGAGGCCATGAACCCCAGAGCTTGCAGTATTTTCCTTGCAGATAGCTGGGGTTTTGAGGCCAATAGCTTGAAGTAGGTAGCCAGATAAACTTGTTTCTCCAGAGTGAGGAATGCCATCTGGGAAGTTGTGTTCAAGCTTGCTCCCACAAATACAATCTATTGGCAGGGTACTAGGTGAGATTTTTTTTCAATGATGGTGTACCCCAGAGAGGTTAGAAGTTTCTTTACGAATGCCAGGTGTTGTAATAGCAAGTCCTGGCTTTCTGCCTGAATCAGACAATCGTCCCAAGTATGGGTAAATTTGAATATTACTCCGCCTGAAAAATACAATGGCTGGAGCTAAACACTTTGTGAACACCCTGGGCGCAGTAGATAAGCCAAAGGGAAGTGCAGAGAACTGAAAATGCATGGAGCCCACCCTGAAACATAGTTATTGTCTGCAGGATCCTCTTATAGGGATGTGCAGGTAAGCTTCCTTTAAGTCTAGGGTTGCCAGCCAGGCATCCTTGGCTAGCATAGGGAGAAGCTGTTGAAGAGTTAACATTTTGAATTTTGCAACCACCAGAAAGGTGTTGAGAATAGAGAGGTCCAAGATAGGATGCCAGGAGTTATCTTTTCTGGGTACCAGAAAAAGTCTTGAATAAAAACCTTGTCCCCTTTGTTCTGCTGGGACAGGTTGAATAGCCCTGATACCGAGGAGAGAGAGAACCTGCTGTTGGGCCTCCGCCCACTGATTTGGGGGTAGGTCTGGCCAACCATTTGGGGTTGGTAATGTGTGGAAGTGGAATCTGTATCCTTGGGAAACTATGTTCAAAACCCATTTGTCCTGGGTAATGAGTTCCCAGTTTTTTGCATGCAGTGTGAGCTTTCCTCCTAAGGGAGCAGCATGCAGTTAAGTAGGGCTTAGAAGGGTTACGGTTAAGTCATTGTGACATTCTTCCGCAGGGGGTAGCTTACTACTCCCTGCTTTGGAAGTGGTAGCCCCAACTGCTTAGAGCTGTATGTAGTCTGAGACTGTAGCCTAGGTGGTCTGCTGTCCCTGGGTTTGGACTAAGAAGGCCTGGAAGGGACTGGAAAGGACCAGCTCTTTGAAGGCCAATGCCTACTGAATCTGGGAGGCTGTTACTTGTAGGAAATCTTTAACAGTTTTCATAGATTTAGCCTTTTCCTCCATCCTTCTGAGGACTTCTGCTTTGCTGCCAAACAGGCGGTCTTGGTTTACGGGAGCATCCAGTAATTTAGCTTTACCATGATCTGGCAGGTTTTGTTCCTTAAACCAAGCATGCCTTCTAAGTATAGACCCAGTGACAGCAGCCCTGCAAGATGGTTCTAAAGCATCAAAACCACATTGCAAAGTATGTTTACCAACTTGTTCTGCAGAATGCATTAAATCTTGCAATTCATTGTGTTCAGCACAGTCAGGAATCAACATTACTTTCTAAGTATTCCCATAATATGCTGCTGATACTTTCCCATCTGTCCAAGGCTCTAAAATCTCTATCAGAAGGGGTAGGATTTTTGGCAGCAGTAGCCTTAATGTCTTTTGGACCATGGGAAATGGTCTCTGGATCCGCAGAGGATTCTTGAAGAGGAACTTGTGAGAGTCAGGTACTCTGTAGTACTGGTCAGGTTTTCTGGGAACTTGAGGTAATTTGTCTGGGGTAAGGCTAGATTCCAAGAAAGCATCATCTACAATGTCCAGAACAGGAGGGATGGCTAAAGGCCTGTGTTAAGGTAGGACTACGAATTCCCCAAGTCTCTTTTTGGACTCAGAGTAATCCTGGCTTTCTCAGCGGAAATCCTCCCTAAGTGTGTGCAAGGTTTCACCAAAAGAAAAATCTTCTGGAGGGGAAGCAGAGGGAATGGAAACCTCTGCATCAGATTTCACATAAGTAGATAAGGGCAAATCCTGGTAATCAGAAAGAGCAGAAATATCAGATTCCTGATCAGAAGAATCACAAAGAAAATTAGTTCTAGGTCTCAGAGGGGGAAGGCTGGCTTCCCCTAATTAAGGTAACAAGGTATTCAGGCATTCTAAGCATTTGTTTTTTTGGGCATATGGGCCCGAGCCTGCGGTTTGGTCGTCTGTTTTTTAGGCGTAGTGCGAGTTTTTGGCCTGGATGAAAACTATGGCGTCAATTTAATATGAGTGTCTGTAGGCCTGAATACACCCTCAGAAGCCAGTGCCTGCACAGCGGCTCCAGACCCAGCCAAAGTAGAGACATCCTCAGGTTCCACAGTCGAAGAAGCATCTTGCGGAATACCAGACTCTGAATGGGTCTCAGTAGAGGCCTGCAAATCAGAAGTAGCGGGTATCAGGGGCTGCAAAAGCGCTTCATTGAGTACCGGCGGACTGGCAACTAGCTTAACGAAAGCATTGTCGGCAGTTTTGGACCTATGCAGTCTGTCTCTGTCTTTATCCTTAAATTTTTTTAGAAGATCAGTAGTCGGATGGCTTGACGAAGCCATTTCGGAGTACACAGAACGAGTACAAAAGTAATTAGCTGCAAAAATAGCCTGACGACGAATAGTTCGGGCGTTGAACAAAGCACAAAACTGACAATGAGGGACGTCGTGGTCTAGGCCTAAACAAGGGATGCAGTAAGAATGAAAATCTCTATGAGGTATTTGATTTCCACAGGTAAGACAATTAACTTTTACTAACATCGGTTAGAGCAAGAAAAAGAATCCCCAACGGGGTACTTAGCTTTTTTTGAAGACTTCAGTCAAACTCGAAAACGAAAATTTCAGGAGTCCGCCGACCGGCACGTGCAAACTGCTTCTGCTTCGGGCACCGCGCAGCAATAAAGTACAGTTTTGTACCTACCATAAATGTAGATGTCCGAACTGGATAGCATCTGCAGTCATAACAACTGGGTTGTCCTGTCGTCAGGCAGCCCTTCAGTCGGCCGGATTCCAAAGTCGGGTCCGCTTCGCTGATGTCGCACTTCACCCGACGTCATCTCTGTTGGTCTTCGGGTATAAAAGCATCAGCCGACGCCATTTTCCTCGGTGTTTCTTGCCCCAGATGCCAGTTGCCCTCATGGAAGGCTAAAATTTGGATAAATGCCAATGTTTCCAAAAGGATAGAAGGTAAACACAAAAAGTAAGCATGTATGTACATATATACAAACAAATACACCATAAGAGACTCCCCCCCACTAGCTAGCTATTAGGAGGGTAAACACCCTAGGAGTACCACAGAGGGGAAGGAGGGAGGGTAATCCTGACTGCAGATGCTATCCAGTTCGGACATCTACATTTATGGTAGGTACAAAACTGTACTATGTCCTTCATGGATGCATCTGCAGTCATAACAACTGGGTAGAATACCATAGCCAACAAGGGGAGGAGGATAAAACTAGATTATGGTGTATTTAGGATCCCTTGCAGTACAGCAGTGGCAAACCCTGCTCGGGATCTGGAATATAGAGGCAAATTATAATGCTTGGCAAATGTATGCACGGAGGTCCAAGTAGCCGCCTCAATAATGTCTTTGGTTGCCACTCCTCGTAAGAAGGCTGTGGTAGTGGCTGTTGCCCTTGTAGAATGAGGTCTTATGTTCTGTGGAATTGGTTTTCCATGGAAGGAGTAACAGAATCGTATGCAATTTCCTATCCATTTGGAGATTGTCTGTTTGGAAATAGCTTTTCCTTCCCTTCCTGTTGCATAGGCTACAAAAAGTTGGTCAGTCTTTCTGCTACTTTTAGTTCTGTCCAAATAGTAGCGTAGCTGTCTATGTACATCCAAGGTATGCAATATTCTTTCCCCTCTGTTTTGTGGGTTGGGAAAAAAGGTAGGTAGGTGGATTGCCTGGTTTAAAGACACTCTGGATACCACCTTAGGCATAAATGTAGGATTAGTTCTCATAGACACTCTATCTTGGTGGAAGATTAGGAAGGGTTGCACTGCCATTAAGGCCTGTAGTTCTGAAACCCTCCTTGCTGAAGTAATTGCCAGCAGGAAAGCAGTTTTCCATGACAGGTGGTGTAGGTCTGCTGTTACTGCTGGTTCAAAGGGTGATAGTGTCAATTTTTCTAGCACAAAGTTTAGGTCCCAAGCTGGTAATGGTGGTTTCCTTGGAGGTTTTACATTCTTGATTCCTCTGAGGAACTGCCTGAGCAAAGGGTGAGAAAAAACAGGTGGATCAAAGCTGTATTCTGCTGAAATAGCTGATGCATGTATCTTGATGGAGGAGTAGGACAGGCCTGAATGAAGAAGTTCGGCTAGGTACTCCAGAATGTTAGGCATATCTATGTTTGACACATCTTTTCCTCTTTCAGTACTCCAAATGACAAACCTTTTCCATTTTCCAGCATAGTTTCTTCTTGTTGAAGGTCTGCGTGCTTCAAGAATAATGTCTCTAACTCTTTGGGAAAGTTCTGGATTAGCTGCTGCTATGTGATGTTCCATGCAGTCAGTTGCAACGTTTTTAGGTTTGGATGTATGATGCTGTAGTTGTTCTGAGTTAACATCAAAGGCATCAGGGGTATTGGCCACATATTGTTCCGAGACATGCTCCTCAGCAGTGGGTACCAGTGTTGTCTTGGCCAGTTTGGAGCTATCAGGATTATCCTTGGACGTTCTTCCTTGATTTTTAGTAATACCTTGTGTATCAAGGAAAGAGGTGGGAATGCATATGCTGTTAGGCCTTTCCAGCTGAAGGAGAGCGAATCCACTTTCCATGCTAGTGGGTGGAATGTCCTTGTGCAGAATTTTTTGAGCTGGTGATTGGTAGGTGATGCAAATAGATCTGAGGCATTCCCCATTTCTTTGAGATGGTCTTGAAGATGTCCGGGTGCAGCTTCCATTCGTGGGCATCCGATGTGGTTCTGCTTAATATGTCTGCTAGAGTATTCTCCTTTCCCGGTACAAATATTGCCTGTAACTGGATGTTGTAGCTGAGTGCCAGGGTCCACAGCTCCAAGGTCATTCTGCATAGAGGGTATGAATGAGTGCCTCCCTGTTTGTTGATGTACCACATGACTGTGGTGTTGTCTGTCCTTATCATCAACTGGCCCTCTGAGAAATGGTCTGAACTTTTGGATTGCCAGTTTTACTGCCAGCATTTCTTTTAGGTTGATGTGCAGGTGAAGTTGATCCCGTGTCCACAATCCTTGCACGCATTTGTCCAGCATGTGGGCCCCCCATCCTAGGTCTGAAGCGTCTGTTGTGATGGTCTGGCTTGCTTGACATCTGCGAAAGGGTAGCCCTGGGTTTGACTGGCATGCCTGAGCCCACCATAGGAACTCCTGTTTTAAGCATGGAATTAATGGGATTTCTGTTTCTAGGCTGTGTCTGTGTTGGGACCATAAATTCTTTAGGTACCACTGTAGTTTTCTCATATGTAGTCTGGCAAATGGAACCAAGATTATGCATGATGCCATGAAGCCCAAGGCCTGCAGTACTTTTCTTGCTGTTAACTTGTTCAGTTTTGTTAGTGCCAAGAAGTAAAGAGGGAGTTCTTTTGTTTTTCTGTAGTTAGGAATGCCATCTGTTTTACTGTGTCCAATTCAGCCCAAGAATGTCCTTGTTTGGGATGTTATCAGCCTTGACTTTTGTAGATTGACTGTGTATCCCAGTGCTTGCAGCAAGTAAATGACCCTTTGTAAATCTGTTGTCAGCTTGCTTTTGTTGTCCCCTTGTAGCAGGCAGTCGTCTAGGTATGGGTAAATTTGAATTCCCTGTAGTCTGCAATGGGCGATTACTGATGCCAGGCATTTTGTGAATACTCTGGGGGCAGTAGATAAGCCAAAGGGCAATGCTGAGAATTGATAGTGCTCTGATCCTGCAAGAAATCTGAGGTATCTTCTGCAGATTGGTCGAATGGGGACGTGCAGGTATGCCTCCTTGAGATCTAGAGTTACCAGCCAACACTCCTTGCCCAGCATGGGAAGAAGTTGCTGTAGGGTCAGCATTTTGAATTTTGGGACAACGATGTATGTATTTAAGGCGGACAGGTCGAGAATTGGTCTCCAACTTTTTTCCTTTCTTGGAACTAGGAATAGTCTGGAGTAGAACCCCTTTCCTTGCTCTGCTGTTGGCACTTTTTCCACAGCTCTCATGTTTGCTAACTGCATTATCTGTTGTAGAGCCTCTGTTTTTTTGATTTGGAGGTAGATTTGGCATTCCTCTTTTGACTGGTAAAGTGTGGAAGTGGAACCGGTAACCTTGATCTATGGTTTGTAAAATCCACTTGTCTTTTGTTATATAGTGCCAGTTCTTTGAAAATAAGGTTAATTTTCCGCCTAGAGGAGCTGCTATTTGTTCCCTGGTAGGCGGATTTAGCTTAAGTCACTGTGGTTGAGTTGATGTAGTGGCAGAGGTTGTGTCTGTGCCTCTGTTGTTACCTTGCCACTGTCGTCCTCTGTAGGCACCTCCCCTGGATTGGTTTCTGCCTCTGGAACGTCTATTCCTGCCCCTTTGAGATCTTGTGGAGTCAGGAAAGGACCAATTTTTGGCAGGCCAGTTCCTGCTAAACCTTGGGGGTTGAACCTGCAAGAAATCTTTAACCGTTTGAACAGATTTTGCCTTTTCTTCCATTTTCTTCATAACCTGCTGGGCAGGTGTACCAAACAAACTTGTCTTATCCATAGGAGCATCTAGCAATTTAGCTTTAACATGATCCGGTAGAGCTTGCTCCTTTAGCCATGCATGCCTTCTTATCACTGTGCCAGTCATGGCTGATCTAAATGAAGCCTCCAGTGCATCATAGCCACATTTTAAGGAATGGTTACTAACCTGTTGTATGTTATTTACCATTTCTAATACATATTTCTTATCAATAGATTCATCAGTGGTTAGTTTTTTAGTTAACTGATCAAGCATAAACTCTTGGTATTGTATCATGTGAAACTGACAATTTAAAGCTCTAGCTGAGAGAGTAGCTGAAGTGTAGACCTTTTGCCCCATCTGTCTAATGACCTTGCTTCCCTTTCTGAAGGAATAGGGTTTTGCTATGGTCGCTACTGCCTTGGGACCCTGGGATATAGTTTGGGTCTGCAAGTGGGGCCTTGTAAAGGTGGTGATGAGTGTCTGGCACCCTGTAAAATCTGTCTGGTTTGGCAGGGGCTGGAGGTAAAGAATCTGGTGCGGAGCAGACATCATTGAAAGCATCATCCACCACAGAGAGAACAGGAGGTATAGCTAAGGGCCTGTGCTGTGGAAGGTGCAGAAAGGTCCTAAGTCTTTTCTGGAGTCTGAAAAATCCTGTTGCTGCCATTGGAACTGCTCTCGCATGGCATGTAAGGTTTCCCCAAAGGAGAATTCTTCTGGTGGGGAAGCAGCTGGAATGGATTCTTCAGCATCAGAGTCTTCAAAATTGGAGAAAGGAGCCTCTGGCTGATCAGTTATGTCTGATTCATCGGCAGACTCATCAGAGGACACTGGCTCAGGGGGCTCTGCCCTAGGTCTCTTCTCTGGGGGCTGAGAGGCCCTGTCTGGGTGAGATTGAGATCCTCTAATTAATGAAATTAAATCTTCTGCCAGAGTAAGCATTTGAGAACTAGAGGATGGCCTGGTTGTAGGTGGTTTAACAGGCACTGTTTTAGTAGTCTTTGCTGCTTTAGCCCTGGCGAAGGCCTTAATGGACATGGCTGCTGGAGGCCTAGCAGCACCACGTGCTGGGGTAGAGACATCCAAGGGAATGGTGTCTGATAAGTCAGTGGCAACCACCGTAGTGGATAAAATTTCTGAGGCCGTTTCAAGAGTGGTAGCAGGGGCCTCAGTTGTAGAGATAGATTCAGCTGTACTTTGATCAGTTTTCTCGGTTTCGGCCGAAACCGAGACACTCGCGGTTTGCTTAACCATGGTTTCGGCCGAAACCGCGGACCGCGAGTGTCGGTCTTTATCTTTGCATTTTTTGGCAGATTGGGTAGTCGGAGGATCCGACGGCATAATGTACGCAAAATCAGAACCGAAAAACTGTTCAGCAAACTCCGACCGACGCCTAAGCATTCGTCGGTTGAACGAAGCACAGGCCGAACAGGCTGCTACGTCGTGGGCTGGGCCTAAACAAGGCAGGCAATAAGAGTGGAAATCTTTATGAGGTATTTGTTTCCCACAGGTTAAACAATTATTAACTTTTTCTGACATCGGCTGAGGCAAGAAAGAGTCCCCAACGGGGTACTTAGCTTTAGAAGTCTTCGAAGTAGTATTCGGTAGAAGTAATCTCTGGATCCGACCGACCGGCACTTGCGAACAGCTTCTGCTTCGGGCGCCACGCGGCAAGAAAGACTGAGGAAAATGGCGTCGGCTGATGCTTTTATACCCGAAGACCAACAGAGATGACGTCGGGTGAAGTGCGACATCAGCCGAAGCCGGACCCGGACTTTGGAATCCGGCCGACTGAAGGGCTGCCTGACTACAGGACAACCCAGTTGTTATGACTGCAGATGCATCCATGAAGGACATAGACTTTGTTCATAGGTTCATACTAGGCTATCTGCCCTAGGGCATTTATAAGCCTAGCCAGAGTGTGTGTGGCTTTCACCACCCCTTAGGATGAGAATACTACGCCCTTTTTAGGGTTTAGTTTACTGTGCCTCTGTCTAGTAGTGACACAGAGATGACCCCCAGGGTAAACCTACGATCTCCCATCCATTCGTCAAGATTTCTCTTGAATAGAGTTAGTGAGGGGCTCTGCCTAACATGGATTGGGATTCTGTTCCAGAGTGTAGGGAGCTTCTGGGTTATGAATCTGTCCCTCCAGCACGTCCTATTTATTTCTGTGTTGAGGTTTAAGTCTCTTGCTCTCGTGGCTCTGATGGATTTGGATTTTCTGAGGTGGAGCATGTCCATTAATTCCGGATTGGACATGGCCTTGTACGTCAGGCACAGATCACCTCTGAGTAGGCGGTATGCGACTGAATAGAGCTGGAGTTTTTTCAGTCGGGCAGCATATGACATATGTTTAAGACCATTTATCCTCTTGGTGAGGAACTTTTGGGGTCTTTCCAACTGCTGCAGGTGTTGGGTAAGATACATCCCAAATGGGGCATTGTACTCAATCATTTGGCCTGATAAGAGAAGAGTACAGGGGCACAATGACCTCTCCTGATCTAGATGTGAAACCCTTCATAAGGTGGGCAATATAGAAGGTCTTCCTAACCACTTTGGCAATGTGAGTGTCAAATGAGAGGTTACTGTCAACCTGGGTCCCTAGGTCCCCGATTACCTCTTCCGTACTTAGTGGATTACCACCTATGTGGTAATTTGTTGGTACCTTGTTTTTCCCAAAATGTATGACTATACATTTTTTGGCGTTCAGCTTAAGGCCATGGCTCTGGCACCAATTATCCGTTTCTATGAGGCCTCTCTGAAGGATGTTTGTGTCTGCTGGAGTATCAATTATGGCGCCCAGTTTGCAGTCATCTGCGAACTTAGTCAGCCACAATCCTCCTATGTTTGCCTGTAGCTCGGAAAAATAGATGCCGAACAAGAGGGGTCCCAGGACTGAGCCCTGTGGGACACCGCTTGTGACTGGCTTAGAGTCTGACATAGCTCCAGCAACTCTGACCCTGTGGGTTCTGTCCTGGAGCCAGTTTGCAACCCATCTTGTGACATATGGGTTTACATTTAAGCTGGTGAGTTTGTCTATGATGCCCGAGTGGGGTATTGTGTCAAAGGCTTTTGCAAGGTCAAGGTAGGCTGTGTGAACTGCCTTACCCTCATCAATGGCCTTAGTGACTGTTTCAAAAAAGTCGACCAAGTTCAAAAGGCAGGATCTGCCCTTGACAAAGCCAAATTGGGTAGGATCAAATGTCTGAAGGTCCCCAATATCTTTGTTTATGAGTTCCATAATGATCCTTTCCATAGCTTTGCAGACCAGGCTCGTCAAGCTTATGGGGCGGTAATTTCCAGGGTCCGTAGATGCACCGCCTTTGTGAAGTGGGACCACTGTTGCCGTACGCCACTCTTTGGGTACGTATCCTGTAGTAAGGCTAAGATTAAACAGCAGCCTTATGTGTGGGTTTGGTTCCTCTTGGAGTTCATGTAGCACACAGCCCGGGACACCGTCCGGTCCCATTGATGCTGTGTTTTTAGCTTTAGAGAGGGCGGCTCTCACCTGGGCATCTGAGATGTTAGGGAGGCTACACTCTGCTGGGATAGTTATTTCTCCTTTTGGGGGGGAGGAGAAATTTGCACTGAACCTGTCTGCCAGAATGTTGGCAATGTCAGTGGGTTCAGTGTATTTTGTGTAATTTTGGACTAACTCTGAGCATATCTGGGAGTTTCCACCCAGGTTTCTAACATTGCTAAAGAAGGCCTTGTGATTGTCTTTTGTGTCTTTTGCGATTTTTCTCTCAAAGTTGGCCTTGGATGATTTTATGAGTGATCGTAGTTTTTTGCTAGTACTGATCAGAGATGCCTTCCCTTTTAGGGATTTTGCTCTGTCATGTAGTAGCTTCCTCCTCCTGTTTTAAGTTTGTTTATGGCTGGGGTCCACCAGACCGGGCGCCTGCCTTTGGGGGAATGGGTCTTGGTTTTATTTGGGATTGCATGATCCATGCATTCTTGAAGGTGCCCGTAGAAGGCATTTGCAAAGGATACAGCAGTGTGGGTTGTGGTTTCCACTGGCCCAGGGGCCTTGAAGGATACGACTTCAGTCTTAAGAAATGTGAAGTTGGCTTTTGAGAAGTTCTTCACTGTGGTCTTTTGTGCAGGGGGTGGGGGCGGGATGTGGATTTCCAGTGAGATTAATTTATGGTCTGATCTTACCAAAGAGGGATATACTTCCGGTGTGGAGCATTTTGTCCCCATGTTTGTGATGAGCAGGTCTAGTATATTGTCTCCTCTTGTGGGAATGGTGACTAGCTGTTCCATTGCATTTGAGTTTATGAATTCTAGGAACCTTTGGGCTAGGGTGTTGGGGCTTGAGTAATGTACCCAGTCTATGTTTGGGTAGCTGACGTCTCCAAATATGATGGTATTTGGAGAGACATTCATACTCTCCAGTGTCTTCAGGAAGGCTGTGTGGGGTTCCTGAGTTTGAGAGGGTGGTCTGTAGCATGCTACAAACTGTAAGGCAGTTTTGCCTATGGTTAGTTGCACCTGGATGGTCTCCGATGCTTCGTGCATTGCCACTAACCTGGAGGTGTGGGTATCTTTGATGAATATGGATACTCCCCCCCCTCCTTTTGTGGTTCGGTCCAAGTTTTGGGGCCGGAAAGCATGATATGAGGTAAAACCTGATAGTGCTGGGGTGCTCTCAGGAGCCTTGAACCAGGTTTCAGTCACTGCACAGACATCGATGTTCTCCATACTGAGGAGGGCTTCGAGGGCGTGCATCTTGAGATTTAGACTTCTGGCATTGAGCAGCATTACCCTTAGTTTTTTTCCACTTGTGTTTTCTAGGGAGGTAGGTTTGTCATTTGAGCCTTGCCTAAAAAAGGCACTATGGGGGTGGCAAGAGCCTTGGCCAACATCCGGAAGCCCAGGGGTGACAGGTGCAAGCCATCCCTTGCGAAGCAGCGTGGCTTGTCAAGCATGTCATATCAAGCAGACAGACATTGGATCTCCTTAGAATGACACCAGTAATTAAGCCAATTGTTGAAAATGATCATTTTGTCTTTGTACTGTGGCATCATTCTTGGTGAGGGTAAGATGCTGCTCAGGGTTAGGGTCATACCGGCCTGGGGCTACATAATCAGAGAGCTCCTCTACGTCTCTTTTCATGTAGTCCAGGGAGATGCGTCTCAGGTCGTTCACACCGGCATGTACAATGACGGAGTCATATTTGTACTTGCTGTGGAGTGACCCGAGTGCTTGTGTTATGTGGCGGATTCTAGCTCCCGACAGGCAGCTTACTGTAACCTTTTCCTTGATCAGTCTGGTGAGCGGGACGTCAGTGTGTCTGACTATGGAGTCACCTATTACAAGTGTGTCTGGCATGTTGTTTGGCCTTAAGGGCTGTGACTGTTTAGCACACTGACTTTGTGAACTATGTGTTGCATGTGCTATGTCTTGAGGTGGCGGTTGCTTGGGTGTCTGCTTTGGAGGCCTCTATTTTGGTAGATTTTTAATCAGCACCTCCGAGTATGTTTTTGTGTGTTTATGTGTTTTATTTGCAGTTGTGATAGTGCTATGTGAGACTGGGTTTGTGGTGTGCGTGGTTACCTTCTCCTCCTGACTGGTCTTGCCAGTACTGAATTGAGAGAGCTCAGCCTCCAGTTTGGCTATGTAGTTGCATCTCTCGCATATATTTGTATTTGTTGGGAGGAGGAGAGGGTTGTCTGTGTACATGAGGCAATTGTAACATTGTCTCAAGATTCCCAGATTCACCAGCTGAACAGGAGAGGATGCCAGCAACTGACCCTTCGACATGCTAGAAATAGTGAAAAAGATTGCTGTGTAACTGAGTCAGAAAGGACCTATAGGGAAATGGGTACTCAAGGGAATTCAGGTGAATGAAGTACTTTCTGTTTAAGAGTGCTTTACCTGTATAAAAAATGCTTTAGGAGCAAGTGCTGAGCTTTTCAGATAGAGTATAGGCTGTTTAGATTGCAAGTAAACCAGTTCTAAGGGAAAAATTGAAGAGCAGACTTTACGGAGCCAGAAATACTTTAAACTTGATTAACCGGCGCTGCCAGATGCTCCTCTATGGGCAGCTTTGCGCTAAAATGCGCAAAAGCGGGCTTTATAGCAGGGGGTTGAAAAGAGCCAGGAATTGACCCAAAATGGCCAGTAAACTACAAGTTGCTGGGCTGGAACCAATCCTCTAGGGACAAATAGGTTGCTCAGTGCTCCCCACTCCCACTGGTGAACAAAGAAGCTTCCTCTTATCCAAATAAGGATATGGATAGCACAGGAACTAAGACAAAGCCCAGAGATCAGCAAAATCTGAAGACTGGACTATTCTAGTTCAGAAAAGCGGGAAAACAAGGATATTTTATTTTTTCTTTTTTTTACAGAGAAAGGAGAAAAAGATACAGAAACAAACAGTAAATGCTATAAAACGGCTAGCGCACTTGAGTGTGTTAGCCTAACAATTAAATTAAACAAAAAATAACTTTTTAAAGTGCTAACAGTATAAATTCAACACAAGTACAGTAAAAACAATATGCAGAGCTGTTTTTTTTAAGGGAAATGCAGTCGAGATGCAGTAATTTAAGCGAATTATCTTAACTTATAAATCCAGGAAAATCACTCTTTCACTCTCTGCTGCTTGTAGAACTCTGCAGGACACCACGAGGACGTAATGGCGTCAGCTGCATGATTTATACCGCTGACGACCTGACGTCAAAGAAAAAGCAACAGCATCCAACAGAAATCCAAAGACTCTGGTATTAAGGCTGGCTGAGGGCTACCTGCAGGCAGATAACCCAAATGTGATGACTGCAACAGTGAAACACTAAGAACATCCAGAGAAATTTATGGAAACTGGTAAATGGTCTGAGAAACCAGCAATGGCCACTGCAGAATAACCTACCATCAGCTTAAGTATTAAATGAACTTGCACTGAAAGTAAGGGCTCATGCTTAAATATTTTTTTTCTTTTTAGTTACATTGCAAGAACAGCAAAACCCTTGTAAGAATCCATGCTGAAGCCTTGAAAGCCTGACTGCTGTTAAGTGCTGCTGAGAAAAGTTGGTTGGAAAGTAAGCAGCCAGACAAGTGCTTACTAAGCAGCACACACTTCCCTACACAATCCTTCAAAATTCAAAAACAAAAGCACAAGCAGTACACAAAAATCCAATCGTAATTAGCCCATTTCATAGAAAGTAAACAGAGAAAAAAAGAAATGAAGTCACGAAGTCTACTCAGGAATCAAAACACTCATTTTTAAGTACATAAATTTCCCAAGCTTTAAAATGTCTCAAAAGCAGTAGTTGTCATAAAACCAGTCCCAGTATTCAATAGTGAACCTTGCTCTAAAATAAATTTCTGACAAGAAACTTACAAAATTAATAAAACTGCCAACATTCTTCTGAATATGAAAAACACATTTAAATACATTTGAAAGCATTTTTTTCCATGTGGCAGGGTTCCCCACCAGGGACTTGTCTGCCAGAAATGAAGTCTATAGCTAACTGCAGTTTTCTGTGAAGCCTCTTGGTGGTTGTTTTTTCAAGTGGTAAGAAAGTTCTGAACTATGAAGTAATCTTTACTCAGAATGATGCCCCTCCACAAATGGGCTGCTAATCAGCACTCAAAAGTGAAGCGGTGGGAGGGAGCCAGATTTTTGTGAAAATAGCCACTTTTTGTATCCAGGGCAGGATACAGCTCTAATAGCCAAAGTCTACTGTAGCAATGAGAATGATTAACATTACAATTTCAAAGAAAACTTTATTACATAAACATTCAACATGGGCAAAAGCCCTGCAAGTTACAAACACTGTAGGCACGGCCACAGTAGGGAAGAAAAAAAGAATGAACAAACCTTCCTCTTGATGCAGTTCCACGATCAAAGAAACTAGATTTGCCTCTGTCATTACGCGATCCAAAGCTGCTATATGGGTCTCTTGTCTCTCTGGTTGCATTCCATCCTGCACCGTCTTTTTCACAATATCCTGAAAAAATATACAAATTAGCCTCAGCCAGAAAAGCCACCAGTAAGCACTGGGGACATCTGACTTTATTTATTTTACATTTGTTTACTGGGATAGTCCGACTGGATACATGTCCATTTTCAGGGGAGGCCCTGGGAGAAAAGCTCCACAAAGACAAACTTACATAGATTACACAGAAGTTAGCAAACAATTATAAAAACAAAGTGATTATATACAATGGGTTAGTAGTGTTCCCTAGTAGGGACTCAATTCTCATGGACAGACAATAAAAAGTAAGAGACATCAGATTGGAAGCAGAGCTTGGTGATGTAGTTACAAGTTATGCTAATTGTAGAATATGCTTTTAGTTTATAACTTAATCAGGGTTGGTACATGGGCATTGCCAATTCACTTTGAGATACTGTTTGAGGTTTTTTTTTTTTTTTAGAGACTTTTGGAGGATCGTAAGGTCATATAGTTTGGCAATGAACAAGAAGTTATGTACTCACCATAACGTTCAATGTATGTAGTCCATCTCGCCTCACATTCTTACCCGTGGGTTCGGAGCCGAATGTCGACTCCGACTCGGACTCGGACAACTTTTTTAGCTATTGGCTGGGTTAAAATGGTATCCTATGCTGCACTGCTCTCAATCCCCAGATCTTGTTTGTTGCGACCCCAGCACTCATCCTCCATGCATAACAACATGCAAGGAAAGGAAGAACAAACCAAGAATGAAGGGAGCTCTAAAACCAGACCTAACCTCCAGATCGTCCAGGATGGGGGAAGGAGGGGGGGGGGGGTAAGTAAGAATGTGAGGCGTGATGGACTACATACATCGAACGTTATGGTGAGTACATAACTTCTTGATGTTATGTAGTCCAATCTCGGCTACATTCTTACCCGTGGGACAGCGTCCCTAGCACCTAAATCCTGGGAGGCTCAGTGGAAAATGCTCCTGAGCACTGTGTAACCAAAGGAAGACCTGCCCCTAGATACCACATCCAACTTGTAATGATTAACAAAGGTGTGAGGAGATGCCCAAGTAACCGCAGCACAATTATCATCCATAGACAATCTAACCTGAAAAACTGCAGATGTAGATACACACGGAGTAGAGTGAGCCTTCACCCAGAACGGTAAATCTTTACCCCCTGAGGAATAAATGAAAGAAATACAGCTGGAAATCCACCTGGACAACGTGACTTTGGAGACAGGAGACCCAAATCTGTTTTCCTAAAAGGAAAAAAAACAACTGATCAGCTTTTCTGAGGTCTTTCGTTCTGTGCAAATAAAAACGTAATTGTCTGTGCACATCCAATTGATGAAATTTGAATTCTGCCTTGTTTGAGAACTGGGGAAAACACTGGCAATTCAATAGATTGGTTAAGGTTACTGACTGACGCCACTTTGGGAAGAAAAGAGGGGTTCAGTCTGAGAGAAACCCTGTCCTTATGAAAAATCAAATAAGGGGGTTTGATTGATAAAGCTTGAAGCTCCGAAACGCGTCTGGCTGATGTGACGGCTACTAAAAAGACAGTCTTCCAAGTTAAGAATTTTAAATAGCAAGTGGCTGCAGGCTCAAAGGGGGGGTGAAGTAAGACCCTGTAGAACAAAGTTCAAGTCACAAGGCTTAACAGGTTCCGACACCGGAGGACGAAGTAACAAAGTGCCCTTCAGGAAAGCCTTACAGAGTCTATGTGCCATCAGGCTAGGCTCGTCTGCGACATGAAAGGTAGAAACCGCTGCCAACTGGACTTTAATGGTTGTGGCAGCTGAACTCTGGTTAAAGAGCATAGACAAGAACTCCAATACAGATGAAATTGGAGCTGTGTAAGGGTCAATCTTTTTGGTATGCTCCCAGATTGAAAATATTTTCCATTTGCTGAAATAAATCTTCCTGGTCGAGGGCTTATGAGAGGAAGATAAAATACGAACCACCTCCGGCGAAAAATGATGAAGCCTAACTAATGACGGAAGCGGAGTAGCCAGGCTGTCAACCAGAGGGTACGAAGAGAGGGATGGAGCTGCCCTGACATGTGTGTCAGTAAGTCTGGTTGTGGGTCCAGAATCCAAGG
This sequence comes from Protopterus annectens, assembly GCF_019279795.1. Classification (NCBI taxonomy): domain Eukaryota; kingdom Metazoa; phylum Chordata; order Ceratodontiformes; family Protopteridae; genus Protopterus; species Protopterus annectens. Next base: position 367,951,821 of record NC_056735.1, read on the forward strand.
AGCACCCATGAGATGGGGATGGAGAAAGGGGAACCAAATTTGACGAGGCCAGTGTGGGGCAATCAGAATAATTCTGCTTCCCAAGGAATGCGCTTTCTGAATAGCCGTTGACAGCAAGGGAACCGGAGGGAAGGCATATAGTAGACCGGAGGCCAATCGTGGATTAGAGCGTCCCTGGGTGACTCCCCCTGAGGGGGGATCAACATGAAGTAGCTGCTGCATTTTAGCATTGATGGGGCTGGCAAAAAGGTCGCAGCAAGGCTGACCCCACCTGCGAAAGATCTGTTCCGCAGCTTGGCAGTTCAGGGACCACTCGCAAGGCATCAGAATAGCTCTGCTTAGCCTGTCTGCGATCACATTGGACTTCCCCGGAATGTGCATTGCTACCAGAAAAAGTACAGTTGTGTACCTACCATAAATGTAGATGTCCGATAGGTACGCATCTGCAGTCATAACATATGGGCTGTCCTGCCTCAGGCAGACCTTCGGTCAGCCGGATTCAAAAGTCTGGGTCTGGCCTCGTCTGATGTCGCACTTTCCCAGACGTCAGAGCTTCTGGGGTATAAAGGCATCAGCCGACGCCATTTTCCTCAGTGTTTCTTGCCCCAGATGCCAGGTGCCCTCTAGGAAGGCTAAATTTGGATAACGCTGAAAAGTTCCAAACAGTAGCAAAATATATACATATATATATATATATATATATATATATATATATATATATATATATATATATATATACAAACAAACAAATACACCATAATAGATTCCCCCAGCTAGCTGAAAGAGGGGTAAGCACCCTAGGAATACCACAGAGGGGAAAGAGGGTGGGTAATCCTGACTGCAGATGCATACCTATCGGACATCTACATTTATGGTAGGTACAAAACTGTACTATGTCCTTCAAGGATGCATATGCAGTCATAACATATGGGTAGAATACCATAGCCAAACTGGGGGAGGAGGTACTAAGAGAAGGATGGTACAGTTAAGATCCCCTGCAGAACTGCAGTTGCAAACCCTGCTCGGGATCTGGAGTATAAAGGTAGATTGTAATGCTTGGCAAATGTATGCACGGAGCTCCAAGTAGCAGCTTCTAAAATGTCCTTGGTAGCCACCCCTTGTAGGAAAGCTGTAGTGGTGGCTGTGGCCCTTGTGGAATGAGGCCTGATATTTTCAGGAGCTGTCTTTCCATGAAAGGAGTAGCAAAAACGAATGCAATTTCCTATCCATTTTGAAATTGCCTGTTTGGAAATTGCTCTTCCTTGCACCCCAGTTGCATATGCTACAAAACGTTGGTCAGTTTTTCTGTTGGTTTTAGTTCTGTCCAGATAGTAGCGTAGTTGTCTGTGTATATCCAAGGTGTGCAAAAGTTTTTCTCCTTTGTTCTGTGGGTTAGGGAAGAAAGTAGGCAAATGAATAGCTTGGTTCAACGATACCCTGGATACCATCTTTGGCATGAAAGTAGGATTGGTTCTCAGTGACGCTCTATCCTGGTGGAAAATAAGAAAAGGCTGCACTGCCATTAATGCCTGTAACTCGGATACTCTTCTTGCTGAAGTGATTGCCAGAAGAAAAGCAGTTTTCCAAGATAAAAACTGTAGGTCTGCTGATGCTGCTGGTTCAAAAGGAGGTAGTGTCAATTTCTCCAGCACAAAATTGAGATCCCATGCAGGTAGAGGGGGTCTCCTCGGAGGCTTAACATTTTTGATCCCTCTCAAAAATTGTCTGAGCAGAGGGTGAGAGAAGATAGGTGGATCCATATTGTATTCTGCTGAAATTGCTGAAGCATGAATCTTAATGGAAGAATAAGACAGGCCATTGTGGAACAATTCTGCTAAGTACTCTAGGATGTGTGCTAGGTTTGCCACTGTGACATTTGTGCCCTTTGATGTGCTCCAAATGAGAAATCTCTTCCATTTAGCTGAGTATGTCTTCCTTGTGGAAGGTCTGCGAGCCTCCAGGATAATGTCCTTCACCATCTGAGATAAAACAGTTTGGTTTGGTTTTAAGGAATTTTCCAGGCAGTTAGTTGCAATGTTTTCAAGTTTGGATGCAGGGTCTTGAAATTGTTCTGCGTTAGAAGAAGAGGCCATAGGGGAAGAGGCCATGAGTTCGCCTGAGACATGCTTCTCAGTAGTGGATACCAGTGTCGTCTTGGCCAGTCCGGAGCTATTAGTATCACCTTTGGCTGTTCCTCCCTGATCTTCAGTAGAACCTTGTACATCAATGGGAGAGGTGGAAAGGCATATACTGTTAGGGCATTCCAGCTGAGAGAGAGAGAGTCCACCCTCCAGGCTTGTGGGTGGTATGTCCTTGAGCAGAATTTCTTCAGTTGGTGGTTGAGTGGGGAGGCGAACAGATGTATCTCTGGCATTCCCCATTTCTTTATGAGTTTGAAGATGTCTGGATGCAGCATCCATTCGTGTGCATCTGTGGTAGTTCTGCTTAAGCTGTCTGCTAGTGAATTTTCTTTTCCTGGTACGAATTTGGCCTGCAGCTGGATATTGAGATTCAGGCATAGGTTCCACACATTCATTGCCATCCGGCATAGAGGGTAGGAATGTGTGCCTCCTTGTTTGTTTATGTACCACATGACCATGGTGTTGTCTGTCCTTATTAACAGATGCCCTTGTTGGAGGAATGGTTTGAATGCCTCGATTGCATGCCTCACTGCCAGCATTTCCTTTTGGTTTATGTACATGCTTAGCTGTCCTTGAGGCCATAGGCCTTGAATGCATTTGTCCTCCATGTGTGCTCCCCATCCTCGGTCTGAGGCGTCCGTGGTGATGGTCTGCCTTGTTTTTGGTTTGTTGAAAGGCAACCCTCTGTTGGACTGGCAGGCCTGAGCCCACCACAGGAATTCCTTTTGAAGGCATGGAATGATTGGTATCATGGTTTCTAGACTGTGACTGTGTTGAGACCATACATTCCTTAGGTACCATTGCAATTTTCTCATATGCAGCCTGGCATGTGGAATCAAGATTATGCAGGATGCCATGTAACCCAGGGCCTGCAGGACTTTCCTTGCAGTAAGCTGAGTTTGTCTCGTCAAAATCATGAAATAATCTGGAAGTTGTTTTTGTTTTTCTTCTGTGAGAAAAGCCATCTGAGTGATTGTGTCCAGATCCGCAACCAAAAAGGTTATCCTTTGGGATGGCACTAGTCTTGACTTTTGGATGTTGACTGTGTATCCCAAGGCCTGTAGCAGGTGTATGACATAGGCCAAGTCCTTTAACAATTTTTTCTTGTTGTATGCTTGTATTAGGCAGTCGTCCAGGTATGAATAAATCTGAATTCCCTGAAGTCTGCAATGTGCAATTACTGATGCCAGGCATTTCGTGAATACTCTGGGCGCAGTAGATAAGCCAAAGGGCAATGCTGAGAATTGATAATGCTCTGATCCTGCAAGAAATCTGAGGTGTCTTCTGCAATCTGGTCGGATAGGGACATGCAGGTATGCCTCCTTGAGATCTAGAGTCACCAGCCAAGACTCCTTGCCCAGCATGGGAAGAAGTTGCTGTAGGGTCAGCATTTTGAATTTTGGCACAATGAGATAAGTGTTGAGCGCGGACAGGTCGAGAATAGGCCTCCACTGGCTTTCTTTTCTTGGTACCAGGAATAATCTGGAGTAAAATCCTTAGCCTTGTTCTATAGATGGTACCCTTTCTATAGCTTTCATCTGAAGTAAATTGCTGATTTGTCTTAAAGCCTCTGCCTTCTGGTTTGGTGGAAGGTTTGGCATTCCGCCCCTTTTTGGCAAAGTGTGGAAGTAAAACCTGTATCCTTTGTCTATTGTTTGCAATGTCCATGTATCCTTTGTAATGCAATGCCAGTTTTTCGAGAATAAAGCCAGCTTTCCGCCCAAGGGAGCTTCCAGTTGATCCCTGGTAGGCGGAATCAGAGTCAAGTCATTGGGTCTGTCCTGTGGTAGTGGTTGTAGTTGTAGTTGTTGCACTACTCCGCTGGTTGGCAGGCTGCCACTGACGGCCCCTGTAGGCACCCTTTGATTGGCCTCTGCCTCTAGGGCGTCTGTTCCTGCCCCTCTGTGCTCTGGAGGTGTCTGGAAAGGACCAATTCTTTGTAGGCCAGTTTCTGCTGAACCTCGGAGGTTGGACCTGCAGGAATTCCTTTACTGTCTGCACAGATTTTGCTTTTTCTTCCACCTTCTTTAGTATCTCCTGTGCAGGGGAGCCAAATAAATTTTGTTTCTCCATTGGAGCATCAAGGAGTTTAGCCTTGACATGGTCTGGCAAAGATTGCTCCTTCAGCCAGGCATGCCTACAAATTACTGCCCCAGTCATAGCTGATCTAAATGAAGCCTCCAGTGCATCATAGCCACATTTTAAGAAATGATTACTGACCTGCTGAGAGCTGTGTACCAAATCCTGAAGGGATTTACGGTCTAAAGGTTCAGGAGAAGAAAGCTTCTTATTCAGCTGATCTAACAAAAATTCTTGGTACTGTATCATATGGAATTGACAGTTTAAAGCCCTGGCAGAAAGAGTAGCAGATGTATAAACCTTTTTTCCCCCATCGCTCTAATGCTCTAGACTCTCTTTCAGAGGGTAGAGGATTTTTGGCAGTAGCAGCTGCAACCCCTTTAGGGCCCTGAGAAATAGTTTCTGGGTCTGCAGCATGGGCTTTATACAGGTGGCAGTGAGAATCCGGGACCCTGTAATATCTGTCAGGTTTGGCAGGGGCCGGGGGAAGAGAATCAGGTGCAGTACTGACATCATTGTACACATCATCAATTACAGTTAGAACAGGTGGTATGGCTAAGGGCCTATGCTGGGGCAAATGCAAAAAGGTCCTTAATCTTTTTCTAGAATCAGAGAAATCCTGACCCTGCCACTGAAAGTGCTCCCTCATGGACTGTAAAGTCTCCCCAAAGGAAAATTCTTCAGGTAGGGAGGCCGAAGGAATAGAGTCTTCTGCATCTGAATCCTCATAAGGCGAGTAGGCGCCTTCCTGATGGTCTGACAAATCAGATCCATCCATGGAGTAATCCGAGGAGAGAGGTTCAGAGGGATCAGTCCTGGGCCTTTTGTCTGGAGGAGGTTGGGAGGCCCTGTCTGGGTGAGGTTGGGAACCCCTAATTAAGGATATAAGGTCCTCAGCAAGACTAAGAATCTGAGAACTAGAGGAGGGCCTCTGTGAAGTAGATTTGGCAGGCAAAGCTTTTGTAAGTTTGGCAGCTTTAGCCCTGGAGAAGGCCTTAATAGACATAGAAGCTGGGGGCCTAGCTGCCCCACGTGCAGGGGTAGAAATGTCCAAAGGTATGGTGTCGGACAATTCTTGAGCACTAGCTTCGGTAGGGAGTTCTGAAGCCGACTCAGCCGGGGCCTCTCTGGCCTCAGTGGTCGGAGGTATGGTTTCGGTAGTAGTAATAACCGTGGACACTGTTTCAGCCGAAAGTGAGACACTCGCGGTAGGCCTAGCCGTGGTTTCAGCCGAAACCGCAGGCCGCGATTGTCGGTCCTTTTCCTTGCGTTTTTTGACCATATGCGAAGTCGGAGTCTCCGACGCCATTTTATAAGCAAAAGCGGTTCCAAAAAATTCCTCTGCAAACTCCGACCGACGTCTAAGAGACAGTCAGTTGAAGGAGGCACAGGCTAAACAAGCTGATACGTCGTGGTCTGGGCCTAAGCAAGGAAGGCAGTAAGAATGGAAATCCTTATGAGGTATTTGTTTCCCACAAGTTAAACAATTATTTACTTTGTCTGACATCGGCTGAGGCAAGAAAGAGTCCCCAACGGGGTACTTAGCTTTTTTCGAAGTCTTCGGTAGCTGAAATCTCTGGATCTGACCGACCGGCACTTGCGAACAGCTTCTGCTTCGGGCACCGCGCGGCAAGAAAGACTGGGGAAAATGGTGTCGGCTGATGCCTTTATACCCCAGAAGCTCTGACGTCGGGGAAAGTGCGACATCAGCCGAGGCCAGACCCAGACTTTGGAATCCGGCCGACCGAAGGGCTGCCTGAGGCAGGACAACCCATATGTTACGACTGCAGATGCATCCTTGAAGGACATCGTTGGGAAGATATTGCCCCCACTGCCACACTCGCATGGCCTCTCTGCAAAGGGAGTAAGACTTGGTTCCTCCCTGCTTGTTCAGATATCACACCACTGACATGCGGTCTCTGAGTCGATTGCTATAATCCCGAGAAGAAGAAAACTTTGGAGTGCTTTCAACTCTAGTAGCACAGCTCTCATCTCCAGGACACTGATTTGCAGATGCATCTCGTGCTCTTACCACATGCCTTGGACTGTCCTGCCTAGATAATGCCCCCCCACCCCATCTGGGAGGCATCCGTGGTCACCGTGGCAATCGGTGACACAGGAACAAAGGGCTTTCCTGCATTCAGGTTGTCGGTGTGAAGCCACCAACTGAAATCCTGTTTGCACCTGTCTGGGAGTAGAATAGGGTGAGAAAGTGGAAGACATTGAAGAGACCACTGGGCAAAGAGAAGCCACTGAAGGAGCCTCATATGTAACCTTGCCAGAGGGATTAATAATCGTAGCAGCCATCGTCCCAAACAGCTGGAGGACCCATCTTGCCTTCGCTTTTCTCAGAGGGAGCAAGGTGTGAACTTGTTGTAGGACTCATTCTTTTCTGTGGTAGAAACGCCCGCATGACGAATATGTCTAGTTCGGCGCCTACAAAAGTGACACGCTGTGAGGGCAACAAGGCAGATTTTTCCCAGTTAAATGTGATGCCCAACCACTGACATAGGTTGATAGTAGCGTCCCTGGTCTGAAATTGTAGATGCCTGGTGGTGGCAGTAAGAAGCCAGTCGTCCAGACATGGAAACACTTGGAATCCCTGACGTCTCAAGTGAGCAGTCATCACTGCCATGCATTTGGTAAACACCCTGGGGGCTGTGGTGAAACCAGAGGGCAGGGCTTGAAACTGAAAATGACTGGCTCCCAGCCGGAAGCATAGGTGACTTCTGCATGCCCTGTCCATCTTTATGTGGTAGTAAGCATCCTTGAGGTCGATGGAGCACATCCACACTTCTTTCCCCAACAATAAAATAGACTGTAATGTGACCATCTGGAACTTGGACTTTTGCAGGTGGGTGTTCAATCGGCTGAGATCCAATATGGGTCTCAGGTCCTCTGTCCTTTTCGGCACCAAAAAGAATCTGGAGTAAGTCCCTAATCCAATCTGGTCTGAGGGGAAAAGTTGGATGGCTCCTTTTTCTAGCAGCTTTGAAACCTCTGAAGCTGCGTAATCCCTTTGATTGGGAGGAACATCCGGGACTTTCTTGATTGGAGGGGGATTTGACGAGAAGGGAATGACATATCCTCCGGAAATTATTCATAGAACCCATTGGTCCTGGGTGATGTCTTGCCAGGCCTCCGGGTATAACGAGATTCGACCCCCGACTGGCTCTGGAAACGCACAGTCATGCCTCCCATCAGGAGCAGTGGTAGGGAGAACCACGAAAGGAATGGTGGTCTCTCGAGTTGCGGGGGCCTCCTCTACCCCTAGGGGGGCATCTCCCTGAATAACCACCCCCTCCCCTGCCTCTGGAGGGGGACTCACCTTGTGCACCGGGAAAAACCCTCTATGATTTCTTGAACCACATTTTGCCACCTCTCTGGGCCTTGGGATAAGGCCTAGAGGGAAGGGAAAAACGGGCTCCTACAGCAGACAGAGTTTTTCCCTCCTGCTCGCACCTGGTGAGAGTGTCTTTCACCTTGGTTCAGAACAAAGAGGAACCATCAAAAAGGGCATCAGCGAATGAAGACTTGAAGGCCTCCGCGAAATGACAAAAGGTGCATCCAGGCCTGCCTCCTAAGAGCAACTCCTGAACTTGCTGCCCTACTCGCTCCTTCGGCTGCATACGAGATTAGCCTCATGGAGGAGTTTGCAATGGAATTGAGGGTAGACATCTGAGCGTTGACCGTCTGGGCCACCACCTCAGAAACGTTACCCGTGAGAGTATTTCCAAGCTCCTTGAGGAGATCTCCCTGGAGCTGTGTAAAATGTGATAAATAATTCAGTGACCGTAAGGTAAAGGTCGCTGAAGAAAAGGTACGTTTCCCATACTGGTCCATGGTCCTAAACTCCTTGTCAGGGGGATGGATGGTGGAAGAAGTCTCTGCTAATTCCTTCTGAGTGGCAGCTGCCACCACCATGGCATCCACAGGGACTCCCTTGGACAGAAATTACTTATCAGGAGGAGCAGACAAAAATTTATTGGGTCTCCTGGGGACTGATTCCACATAGTCAGGGGTTTCTCACACCCTTCGACAAACCAAATCCAGAAGCTCAAAGGGTGGAGATCCCCAGGAGGCAGAGGGCTGAGCACCAAAGGCCTTCAGGAAGAACGACTCCGCCTCGGAGGGGGCTTTGGATGGCCAGTCACCTCTGTTTCAAAATCTCTAGTATGTCAGAGAAAGAAACATCCTCAAAGGATGACTTGGGGGACCCCTCTGATTCCACGAGGTCAGTGTCTCATGTGAGAGACTCACCCTGGGAATCTATGTGCTTCCTCTTGCACATCTTCTTTCTGGGTGGCTCCTCAGGCAAAAACTGAGGGGCCCTCATAAATGTGGGGACCACTCATGGGGGTACCCTGAGGCCCTGGGGTTCCGCTGTTTAGAGATAGATGGCGATCAGAGACCTGCACCGGTGTAGTAGGGGACAGAATGACTGACCCGCATGATGCCGCTGACTACCTGGCCAGCGTGGTCTGCATGGCCTCAAAGCCCCCCCCCCCCCCCGAGTCCAAAGAACGGCTAGCCTCCGAAGCCATGACAGGAGTCAAACTTCCCCGCGCCGAAGCACTGAGAGGGAGACTAGGAGCAGAGAGGTGTCCCGAAGCCTCTTCCTCGGGTCCGACCAAAGAATCCTGAGTCCTGAACCCCATGGATGGCGCCGACGGAGTCGGAGCTGACGTCGGCTCAGATAAGCCACGAGGGGCTGTCAGAACAGACCTAGGAACATCACACGGAGCAGAGCACTCTGGTTCCGAAAGCTGAGGTGTGCTCGGAGGAGGAAGTATAAAAGCAGGTTGAGGGACCGGCTCCAGAGCAGACTGGCTAGGAGCAGAGAACAATTTTGCCAGAACCAGTGACTGAAGGAGTCTCTGCACCACTCTATCGACATCCACATCTGATAAGGTCCTGGAGGATTGAGAGGATAGAGAAGGAGATCAAGACCTCCTCTCCGAAGGGGACCTGCGAGGAGGGGATACTGGCCTAATGCTAGGCGATCGGCTCCAAACAGGTTCCAAGAAAATTGGAGCCGAACAACTGACTTCCTGCGGCCCCGAGGACAATGGAGCAGAGGATGTCGAAGCAGACTTTGCTATTTTCTCCGGTGGTTCCGAGGAGACTGATGGAGCCGGAGATCTTTTTTGATTTAGAGGACTTAGCCTTAGAGCTGGAAGCATTCTCCAGACCCTCCTCGAAGGAGGATTTCAGAAGTCCCTTCAAAATCAATTTATTCTTCCTTTCCTGAAGAACTCGCGGACTAAAGGCATGACAGAAGCTGCACGACTCCTGAAGATGAATCGCTCCCAGACAATATAACTCGGTAATGGAATTTTAAAACTGCACCTAGAGCACTTCTTGAAGCCCGAGGGCTTGTGTTCCTTAGTATCTTTGGACATAGTTAACAAACAATAATAAAGCACCAAGACAATCAAACACTGAATAAAAGGACCAACGGTCAAACAGTCACAAGGCAGGAAAAACCTACAAACAAATACCACAAGATCTCCAAGTTAAACGATCCTTAGACAAAGACACAAGGGAGAAAGGACTAATACCTCTAATTTAAACGGTTTTTAGTCCCGGGAAACTTTAATGACACAAGGAAAGCAAGGGGACAGACTAAATCCTCTAACTGAAAACGGGCCTAGCCCGTTGGAAACAGCAAGTGGGATACCACAGAAAAAACGATCCAAAACACAATTTTTCACAAGACACGAACACACAATAGCTATTAAAATAGCTTTTTGTTTGTAACAAATTTCTCTGATAAGGAAGAAAAAGGGTACTTAGCCACAGTCAAGAGTGAGACCACGTCCGAGCTACACGAGCGGCAAATGGGATCTATTGGAGGATTGTAGGGTTATATAGTTTGGCAACAAATTCCAGGTTTTGCCAATGAAGTTGGCAAAAGCAGAGTTGTGTACACTTACCATAAATGTAGATGTTCGACTCCAAAGTCTTGGGTCCTGCGTCGGCTGTCGTCGCCCCTTCCCTGACGTCATGTCATCAGGGGTATAAAAGAAGCAACCAACACCATTTTTTTTAGTTTTTCTTGCCCCAGATGTCAGGTCCCCCTAAACAGGTAGCCAAAATTTGTATCTATATATAAAAATTACATGCAGCAATATAAACTTTACAGTCATCCACAAGCAAATACCCCATACAGGATGTATAAATCAGAGAAGGAAAGATAGGTTCCATCAGAAGAAAAGGGGGGATGGCAGGTGGGTAACCTGGACTGCAACAGTGAATACACCATCTACATTTATGGTAAGTGTACACAACTGTACTATGCTCTTCGTGTTTCACCGTTGCAGTCATTACATTTGGGTAGATCCCCAAAGCTATGGTTGGGAGGCTGGAGGTAAACGGCTTTAGGAGTGGCTATGAGACCCTGCAGAACTGCAGTGGCAAAGCCTGCCCTGGATTTAGAGTACAGTGGCAGATGATAGTGCTTTGTAAAGGTGTGCACTGAACCCCAAGTAGCTGCCTCTAAAATGTCCTTGGTTGGTACTCCCCTGAGAAAGGCTGCTGAAGTGGCTGCAGCTCTGGTGGAATGTGGCCTAATGCCCTTAGGCACTGGCTTGCCATGGTACAAGTAGCAGAAACGAATGCAGTGGCCTATCCACTTTGAAATAGTCTGCTTTGAGATGGCCTTTCCTTGTGATCCTGCAGCATATGCCACTAGTAATTGCTCTGTCTTTCTGAAAACTTTGGTTCTGTCCAAGTAGAATCTAAGCTGTCTGTGTACATCCAAAGAATGCATTGCTCTGTCTTTCTGAAAACTTTGGTTCTGTCCAAGTAGAATCTAAGCTGTCTGTGTACATCCAAAGAATGCAGAATTCTTTCCCCCTTGTTCTGTGGATTTGGATAAAAAGTTGGCAGATGAATGGTTTGGTTAAGAGCCACACTGGACACCACCTTAGGTATAAATGTTGGGTTTGTCCTCAGGGAGACCCTGTCTGGATAAAAAATGATAAAGGGTTCCACAGCCATGAGTGCCTGTAGCTCTGAAACTCGTCTTGCAGAACTTATTGCTATGAGCAGAGCTGTTTTCCAAGATAAAAACTTTATATCAGCAGTAGCAGCTGGCTCAAAAGGAGGCAGGGTGAGTTTTTCCAAGACGTAGTTGAGGTCCCATGCAGGCATTGGTCATCTCCTTGGAGGCCTTATATTTTTTGCTCCTCTGAGGTACTGTTTTAATAAGAGACGAGAAAAGATTGGTGGCTCTGCATTGTAATGGGCCGAAATGGCAGAGGCATGAATTTTAACAGATGAGAATGATAGGCCTTTGTCCAGCATCTCAGTTAAGTATTGTAAAATCTGAGGAATATTTGTCACAGATGTATCTGCTCCTTGTGCCTGGATCCAAGCACAGAATATCTTCCATTTTCCAGCATACGATTTTCTAGTAGTAGGCCTTCTGGCTTCCAAACTGACATTCACCACAGCTTTGCTGAGAGGTGTGTTTTGTATGACTACATTATTCGCCATGCTGCCAGGTTTAAAGTTCTGAGCTGGCTGTGCAGGATCTGATTGTTTTGCTGGGATAGTAGATGCGGTACTTGAGGTAAGGTCCAAGCTGGGCATTGAGACAAGCTCCTTAATATTGGGTACCAGTGCTGGCGGGGCCAGTTTGGTGCAATCAGTATCATCTTTGGCTTCTCCTGTCTGACCTTTAGGAGTACCTTGAGGAGGAGAGGCAGAGGGGGAAAGGCATATACTGATAGGTTTTCCAGCTGAAGGATAGGGCGTCCACTTTCCATGCTCGTCTGTGATAAATCCTTGTGCAGAATCTCTTTAGTTGGTAGTTGTGAGGGGAGGCATATAGATCTATGTCCGGGCATCCCCATTTCCTTGTTATGCTGAAGACTTGTGGATCCAGCTGCAACTCGTGGGGATCCATGAGGTTTTTGCTTAGTTCGTCTGCCAGAGTATTTTTCCTTCCTGGCAGGAATTGTGCCTGCAGATGTACTTGGTAAATCAATGCGGTGTCCCACAAAGACATAACTAGTCTGCAAAGGGGGTAAGAATGTGTGCCCCCCTGCTTATTTATATACCGCATGACCGTGGTGTTGACTATCAGTAGTTGTCCTGGATGAAGTAGGTTCTTGAAGGCTGTCAGGGCATTTTGAACAGCTAGCATCTCTTTTTGATTGATATGTAGATGCATTTGGTTTCAGGTCCATGTTCCCTGAATACATCTTCCTGCCATGTGCCCCCCCCCCCCCCAAGCATAATCTGATGCATCCGTTGTTAGTGTCTGCCTGGCTGGGGGTAATGTGAATGGCTGTCCCTTGTTTTGGTGACAAGCCTTTGCCCACCATCGAAACTCCTGTTGCAGGCAAGGAATGAGAGTAAATATGGTTTCCAGGCTGTGGCAATGTTGAGTCCAAACACTTTTTAGGTACCACTGAAGTTTCCTCATATGCAGTCTTGCATATGGAATTAATAGGATGCAGGATGCCATGAAGCCCAAAGCCTGCAGAATTTTTCTTGCAGATAACTGGGCCTTTGTTGCTAAGGTTTTGAAATAGGTAGTCAGTTGCCTGTTTGGCGTGAGTTAAGCCATCTGGGCAGTTGTATTTAAGCTTGCACCCAGGAATATTATCTCGAGAGGGTACTAGTTTTGATTTATTTTCGTTGACTGTGTACCCTAGGCCTGTTAGAAGTTTATTCACAAACGCCAGATGCTGCAGAAGGATGTCCTTTTTCTCTGCTTGAATTAGACATTCGTCCAAGTAAGAGTATATTTGTATTCCTCTTTGTCTGCAGAATGCAATTACTGGTGCCAGGCACTTTGTGAAGACCCTGGGTGCAGTAGATAAGCCAAAGGGCAGTGCAGAGAATTGGTAATGCATTGAGCTATCCTTGAATCTGAGGTATCTTCTGCATATTTGTCCGATTCGGACATGCAGGTATGCCTCTTTTAGGTCTAAAGTTACAAGCCAAGCGTTCTTGCCCAGCATGGGCAGAAGCTGCTGCAAAGTCAACATTTTGAATTTTGGTATATCCAGGTATGCGTTCAGAATCGATAGGTCCAGTATTAGCCTCCAGGCCTTGTCCTTTCTGGGCACCAAGAACAGTCGAGTAAAATCATTGCCCCCCGCTCTTGCTCTGGCACTTGTTGAATGACCCTCATGTCCATCCATGAGGGATGAGACTTGTTTTTGTGCCACTGCCCATTGATTTTTTGGCAGATCTGGCCAGTTGTTTGCCTTTGGCAGGGTATGGAAATGGAACTTGTAGCCTTGTGATATGATATTTAGAACCCACTTGTCCTGGGTTATAATGTGCCAATTTTGAGGAAAAAGTGCTAATTTTCCCCCTAAGGGTGCTGCCAGGAAATAAGTGCTTGGTGCAGGCAGGGAGGAAGTCATTGGGACTGTTTCCTGTAAGGTTGAGATTTGTCTTCTCCACTTTTGGAGGTAGAAGCACCCCACTGCTTTGACCTGTATGAACCTTGCACCTGGGATCTGCCTCTCGGGCGTCTGAGTCTGCCCCTTTGAGGTCTGTCTGACACAGGAAAGGACCAACTCTTTGGCCAGTGTCTACTAAACCTAGGTGGCTGTACTTGTAAGAAATATTTGACCGGTTACATAGATTTAGCCTTGCCCTCCCCATTTTCTTTTAACACCTCTTCTGCCTTAACACCAAACAAAGTATCATGCTGTAAAGGTGCATCTAATAATTTAACTAACATGATCAGGCAGATTTTGTTCCTTTAACCAAGCAGGCCTTCTCATTACAGAACCTGTAACTGCGGCCCTGCAGGAGGCCTCCAAAGAATCAAAACCACATGGCAAAGTATGCTTTCCAACTTGTTCAGCTGCATGCAATATATCCTGCATTTCCTCATTTTCTGCACATTGAGTTTAACAACATTTTCTGTTTAAGCAATGCCATGACATGTTGCTGATATTTGAGCATATGAAACTGACAGTTTAAGGCCCTTGTAGCCAAGGTAGCAGATGTGTAAACCTTTTTTCCCCATCTGTCCAATGCCCTAAAATCCCTGTCAGAAGGGGGTAGGGTTTTTTTGCAGCGAAAGCATCAACTCCCTTGGGACCCTGAGAAATAGTCTCTGGGTCTGCAGCAGGGTTTTTAAAAAGGAATTTATGAGTCAGGAACCCTGTAGTATCGGTCAGGCTTAACATGAGCTGGAGGTAAGGAGTCAGAAGTAAAGCTAGACTCCGAAAACACATCATCTACAATGTCTAACACTAGAGGGATGGCAAGTGGCGGCTGAGGTAGTAACAGGAAATCCCTGAGCCTCTTTTTAGATTCTGAAAAATCTTGGCTCTCCCAGTGGAAATGCTCCCTCATGGTATGTAAGATTTCCCTAAAAGAATAGTCCTCAGGAAAAGAAGCTGAAGGTATGGATTCTTCAGCATCAGAATCCTCATAGGGGGGAAAAGAATATTCCTGATCAGAAGAGGAATCAGTAGAAATGGAAACCTAATCTGAAGATTCATAGTCAGTCTCTTGCCTAGGCCTCATCAGGAGGGGGATGGGAACCCCTGATCAAGGTAATCAAGTCTTCGGCCATTCTGAGCATCTGTTTTTTGGGCATGGAGGCCTGTCCACGTGGCTCTTGAGTTTGCTTCTTTGCCGTTGAAGGTGCTTTAGTCTTTGCCTTTGAAGTCGGTTTAATGTATAGAAGCCAGTGCCTGCTCAGCGGCTCCAGACCCATCTGAAGGATTAGCATCCAAGGCTCCAATACCTTGAGTTTCCAGCGGCATGGCCGACTCCATGTGGGAATCGGTAGTGGCCTGCGACTCTAAAGTAGCGGTCATCAGGGGCTGCGAAAGCCCCTCACTGAGAACCGGCGACTGACTTAGAAGCTTCGTCGTCGGTTTTGGGCCTCAGCTGTCTTCCTTTTTCTTTGCATTTTTTGTGAACTCCGGTAGTCGGATGGCTTTTCGACGACATTTCTGGATAATTAAACCTGCGTCCAAAGTAGTTCAAAGCAAAATCATACCGAAGCTTAATAGTGCGTTGGTTAAATCTAGCACAAAACCGACAACCCAGAAAGTTATTATCGGGGCCTGGGCAAGGAATACAGTAAGAATGAAAGTTCTTATGAGGTATTTGCTTCCCACAAGAAATACAATTAACTTTTTCTGACATCGGTTCTGGAGCAAGAAAAAAAAGTTTCCCCAACAGGGTACTTAGCTTATAGAAGACTTCGGATCTGAAATTCGAACACGAAAATCTCAGGAGTCTGCCGACCGGCACTTGCGAACTGCTTCTGCTTCGGGCACCGCGTGGCAAGAAAGACTAAAGAAAATGGCGTCGGCTGCTTCTTTTATACCCCTGATGACCTGACTTCAGGGAAGGGGCGATGACAGCAGACACAGGACCCAAGACTTTGGAATTCAGGCAGACTGAGGGCAACCTGCCAGCAGGATTACCCAAATGTAATGACTGCAACAGTGAAACACGAAGAACATCAGGGATTCACCAGCAGAGTTATTAGCTTTGTGGGTTTGGACCAGTAGTTTATCGGCTGACCGTAGGGATCTTAGATTGCTATATGGCTTAATATTTCTAAGCGAGGGGGTATCCTCAGGGTGGTACAAAATTTTGTGCTCTATTAAGAGTTGATTGAACTGAATTAAGCTGGGCAGTTCTAGCCACTCTAGTTGTTTAAGGTTCTGGCAGTGGTGGGTTCTATAAGTGGAGCCAGTGGCGAATCTGGCAACATGATTGCAGCTATGGGACAGCTTACCTAGTTCGAATTTGTTGAGGTTTGAGATTACAGGCGAGGCATATAAGAGTAGAGAGTAGATGTGATCGGGTGATTGCAGTCCTAGCCAGTGGGGTTAAAAATGTCTTGTTTCTATACAGTGATCCAAGCTTCTTATTGATGGTCTGTATGGTTTTGTTGATCTGTGGGTCAAATTTGAGATTACTGTCTATGATAACCCCTAGCAGTTTGGTGTGATTATCTGGGGAAATAGTGGTACCATTGTTAGATGTGACAGATAATGAAAGTGTGGTGGATCTACTAGTGGGAGAGAATAGAAGTTTAGTTTTACTGGGGTTCAGAAGTAGGTGTTGACTGGCGAGTCAGTTCTCGATAGTGTTAAATGTATTTTGGGTTAAGATTTGCAAGTCGGATGGGGAGGTGGCTGAGCAGATGAGTGGAATCATCTGCGTATTGGCTTTAGGGATAGCAGTGTGGAGGTTGTTGATAAAAATAGAGAAGAGTAGTGGACCTAGTATGGACCCGTGTTAAAGTGATCTATGGCCTCCTCTGTTAGATAAGTTTTTATGAGTGTGTGTGTGTGTGTGTGTGTGTGTGTGGGTGGGGGGAGGGGGGGGCAGTCGGTGTTAAAATCACCAAGAACGATGGTTTCTTGGGGATAGGTAGTGGATAACCAGTAAAGGAGATCTTCTAGGGTATTCAGGTTGTTGCCTGGTGGAATGTATGCATAGACAATGTTGAAGTGTTTGTTTTGGTTAATCTGTAGCTTGGTTATGAGGAGTTCCGCGTTATTGAATTGGGGAGGTTGATTTTTGTAAAGGACTGCTATCCCACCTCCTTTCCTTGTAGCACGGTCTAACCGGTGAATATTGTATCCTGGAGGTAGTATCTCATTGTCAGTAGTACTGGGGTTTAGCCAAGTTTCCGTAAGACACAATGTCTGGGGAGTGGGTTGCTAGGAGGGCGTGTAGGTTGGGAATCTTATTGTTAATACTTCTAATATTTAGGTGAAATGCTAGGAGGGAACTAGTGGGAGTATTCATGGGTAGCTTGACTGTGGGGGTTGTGGCAGGGGACTGGAGGTTATTGGGTGTGGGTGGGCCAGGGTTGGGATGAATGTCTCCATGTGTTATAAGGTTATAGTGACAGGATATTCTGAGCTTTAGGAGT
Source organism: Protopterus annectens (assembly GCF_019279795.1). NCBI lineage: Eukaryota > Metazoa > Chordata > Ceratodontiformes > Protopteridae > Protopterus > Protopterus annectens. The sequence continues at coordinate 367,968,927 of NC_056735.1, forward strand.
TTGTTTATAAGCTTTATATAGTCTTTGCCTTTAGGATTATATGTTTTGTAGCTGTACAGGGGTGGTATTGTATAGAGGGTGGTATATTCGGTGTGCAGGGGAAGGTAAAGTGTTTGGTGTTATGTGTGAAGTCATGGGTGTCTGACCATTTGGGTAGTGAATACCATGGGTCAAGTGTTTGTTCACAGGCAGTGAGATGGTAAAACAGAAACAGTATAGGCATTTGGGTAATTAGTGTTTTTTTGCTTGTTTGCATTTTGACAGGGGCAAGCCAAATTTGATGGCTGACTGTGCTAACAGGGTGTGGAAGAATGAGAGAAGGAAATGGGTTAAGGGGGCAGGGTTGCCCAATGATGTGTGAGGTGCTGATTGGTACTTAGCAGGAGGGGAGTGGCAAAGTCTGGCTTAAATTTAGCACTAGTGGGGGCATGTGGGATTTGGGGGCAGGGAGCGGAGCGAGCCGAGCCCAACGAGGGCGAGCGGAGCGGGGCTAACTCAGTTACCTTGGGCTTTTGGTTTGGCTTGGATTGTATGTAAGCAGTGTTGTTGGCTGTACTTTAATTTGTTTTATTCTTTAATTGTACACCAATTTTCAGGCTAATTTTAATTGGATCTTAGGGGTAAACTAGCAATGTAGTCAATAAGGAGGGAGCGAAATTACTTTACCAAATTAAAAAGTAAATGCTTGGGACTGGGACACTGTGCGAGTGTAAGGCTGATTCAAAGTAGTACAGCCCAATCTAGTGGCAATTGGCTAGATTCCTTCCCTGTTGTTGTGCATACACCATTAAGCCTCAACAGTTTACAAAAACTAAATTGTAGTTCACCTATTACAATTGAAAAGCTGGAGGGAGTCAGGTTCTTGTTTTCCAGAGGTTTTACTTAGTTAAGACAGCCAGCTTCAATGGACAAGGTAGAAATTGCTTTATGCAGTGAATCCCAGGTTGGAGGGGGGGGGGTGTCACTCAGGAAACAAACCCATGCAAATTACTGTGCAGACACAACGAACAGAGGGGTAGGGAAGGTACAACAGCTACAGGATGAAATGAATGTTAGTTTTGCTAATTCATAAGTAGACTGATGACTCTCCTGATTTACAACACAGACGCTTATTTAGCTGTTAACATATGTGCTTAACTGCATGTTTAACACACCAAGTACCCTACAGAAAGCGAAAAGAACTGATCTCCTGCTCAGAAAAGATCCTACAAAGGGCCAAAATATTTTGAGTGGTCATTTAATGTCACTATTCACTATCCCTATAAATTATGACCCAAACTCCATAAGATCAGATGCAGGGAGGAATAGAAGGGTCACTATCAGGGTACAGCACCAGCATGCAGTGGGGGGTATTAAAGCTGGTAAGGGACAAAGTCCATTAGGCAGCTACAATGCATACCAGCTCTCAAATGATTAAGCTTGTAGGCAGAAAAACTGGTTAACTAACCAAAGTTTCCTTGCAAAAATTACAACTGATAACCTTTCCAACAACTGTTTAAGCCACAACAGAATGGAATCAAAGTGCTACTGAGACAGTAGACCAGTAATACAATATGAACAACATTAGCCTTCAGTTCCTGAAGCATCCAGTCATGATTTTTATCTCAAGAAGAGTGCAGTCAAATATACAAGGACGACCACAAAGAAAAGATTCCATGTTAGTTTTGCTAATCAATTTATGATCGACAAGGCAATTAGACTAGTTCTACAACCCTCTTATTCTCTGCAGTCCTCTGAGGCAAAGAGCAGGCACTCAATGTTATATAAGCATTGGGTATGAGCACAACACTAGAGAGACTTCTCTCCTGAGGTATTGTTAAACAATTCTTGGGCAACTTGCTTACAAGTCAAAGAACTGCTTCCACAATCCAGATGAGAAATGCTTTCCCCTCTGCACCTGAGCACATCAAGTCTAAACCCAGTTTTTCAAGTTTGTTTTACTACTTTCAAGGCTTTCTCTTTGCAGAAAATTGTTTCTTGTGACATTCAATACATTACTTACATCTACCATCCTAAGCAGATATTCTAACACTTGCCTTTGCCTCAAGTTCTGCATAATTATCCTCTATACAGATAGTCTGCCATTTCCAGTCTACACAGCAACTTCTCCAATCTTGTTTCCGTATTTGGTCAGATGCCTTGAATTCCTGTAATCTACTAAACTACATCCTCACTCCACCTCCCTCCATTTTAACCTTCTGGCACATCATTTACCTTGATCTTTATATCCCAGATTTCTGTTTCAAGCACTACTCCCTCAACCTGCATCATCAGAGTAATTGGGCAAGCCACTTAACCAGAGACCACTCGCATGCTGACTCTGAAAAAGGTCCATGGAGTTAAGTGCTCTACCCTGAAAAACAAATACAAACATTCTTACTCCGTGAAAACCGCAAGCTCAAGCAATGGGCACTGGTAACCAACTTCCACTTTTCACTACTTTATACTGATACTCTGTATGCCTTCTGGTAGGCTGCTGCAAAGTGTCTTCCAAACTTTGTCCTGAAGGTGGCAGTTACCATCTTCATTTTGTTAAAAGCCAAATTCTGCAATCCGATTCCGAATGAAGGACTACCACACTGACAATATGCCCTTAAGAGCTGGCACAGTTCGGGATTTGGGAACTTGTGGATAGTAACCAACACGTGTCTACGGTTGTAAGAAAGCTCTTCTATATTGCATAGCTTATAAACCATTGGGTTTATATCTAGAGTTCTCACTGCACCCTTTACTCAGCCCTCAAACTAATCACTGAATATAATGCTCCCTCAGGCATGCATCTAGACTCGTGCAACTGACACCCACAGAGATACCTTACTAAAATAAAAGCCTAAATATATCCTAAATGGACCAACTCAAAGCCCTGTCACTATACTCTGTGTCCTACAGGCTGCTACATGGTGACCTGCGTCTGGCAGACAAACATCCTTCAACGCATTACCAATACATTTACTGCATATCAGTCAGTCAAATGGCATCAGAAACACAACATCTGGGAATCTAAACCTCTTCCGCAACAGAAGAGTTTGGGGGTACAGGTACATTTCAGAGGATACTGCTGCTGTGGAAACAGATTCCCCATCCACATAAAACAAAGTTCATCCCTGTCTAATTTCAACTACAACTTACATCTATGGACAGGAGACAGAATATTTACCCCAAGACTGCCCCCTGAATTACTAATGGGCAGAAGCTCCTAAATGCTTTATCCTATGCATGGGTTCCCCTCAAATTATGTATATAATATGATCCCAGTTAGTCTCATTAGGAGTAATGCTGATCATGGGACAGGCATGGCCAATTTACACAAAAGGGTGGCTAGACTACTACTTACCTATGAGCCTATTAGGTAGAGCTGAGGTATGACTGACACCAACCCATCACACCGCTGAAGTGGACCACAAACGCAGTTCTTTGTTAGATGGATATTCACTACTGCCTTGGAAGTTGCACCTGTCTCACTGACTTTATGTGACTGAATCACACTGGACACTAGCTACCGATCGGTCTGGATAGTTTCAATAAGTTAAATGTTTCACTAAGTTACTTTAAAACTACAGACAAGCCTTAGCATCTTGAGACAATGGTTAGTTCTTCCTATACTCCATGCCAGATATTCAAAATGCCAAGTATTTTATGTTCAACTTTTTCTTTAAATATACAGTACTTATTCACACAGCTCTGACAGCTTCATCAAAAAGCTTGCACTGGACTTAAATATTAAAATAAAAAGCTAGCCTTAATTGGCACCCTTACCATGTCCCTGCAGGTGTATCCATGTAAATGCTGCAGCATTCTATCCTCCAAAATGGATCCTGGAAGTTAATTTATTCAATGGTATACTGCCACTCCCACGCTAAACGAAATTTATATATTTAGCATAACGATAGGCCCGTGTTCTCATTTTCATCCGGTTCAACAGCTGGTTGTCTGCTTCGACCTCAGAACCTTTCTGAAGCTGCTGGTCCAGGCTCCAACTCCTCCCCTACACATAACCCCCTCCCTTTCTACTGAAGTACCTCAGTTTAATGACATAGCCCTAAATATTATGTCCATCCCATGACTAAAAAAACTCTAGGTGTTAGGATTAGGGAACATTAATACCAACAGCAAGATACAACAAGGAAGATTCCATAGAGTGTCTCAGGTGAAGTTTGTCTGGTAACCAGAAGCTGTGATTGACTCTGTAAAGGGGAAGGAAGGGGGATGCTAAACCAGCCAACAATGAAACACTGATCTATAGTTATGGGTAAGCACATAATTCATACTTTGGTCTGATTCAACTTTTGCGACAGATTCCCAAGCTGAACACCCGAATGGCATCAAGGAGGGACTTTTCTGAGAATAGTGGAACCAAAGGAAGAACGTGTTCTGGACTGCATGCCCAATCTGTAATGAGATACACTGGTATGCACTGTGGACCATGCTGTTGCACAAATGTCTTCAATGGGAACTCTTCATGAAGGCCATAGAAGTAGCTACTGCCCTTGCAGAATGAGCTTTTGGTTTTGCCTGCAACGGTAAGTGCAGTTTAAAATAAACAAAGGAAATGCATTTAAGTCAGCCATTTATAAAGTATGACTTGATATTCTTTTACCCATTTTGCTTTAGAAAATACTAGCTTTTCTGATATCCTTGCTCTGATGCAAACAGAACCTCAGCCGTCTATGAATAGTATACATTCTTTGAGAATCTGGGAAAAAAAAAAAAGACTGGCAAGTCAGACTGATGTAGATTTGTTTCAGGTGTCACATTTGGCAGAACCTTTTTTCCTCAAAGCCACTGTTATGAAAAGCTTTTGGTTCAAAAGGTGTTTAGGTCAAGGCCTGAAGCAGAATAGTGATATTCCATGGAGGAACTGGGTCTTTGATTGGACACACGAAGTGCCCTTGAGGAAAGCTTTTGAGAATTTAACCAAGGCTATGGATGCATCATTGTGACCGGTGGGAAAATCTGATATGGTAGTCATGTACACAGAATGCAGAAACTGGACCCTTTCTCTAACAGCACTGACAGAAGGGGTATAGAGAAATTGTCTAACCCTTTCAATGAGATCCAATGGATTTTTCCACTTGCTTTAATGTAACTTACTGATGGACTGGTTCTGAGAAGCACAGAATGTAGACAACTGAAGACAGGACAGCCTGGCATCTCTAGCTATGGTCAGAATTGGAGAAACCATGTAGTCGATTTCAGGGATTTTAGATCTGGTAGAAACAGTCTGGATGGGTGACTCAAGACCTGGATTCAAATCCAACACCCATGGAGAATGCATTAAAAGAAGCCAAAAGAATGGGAACCAAACTCACTGGGCTAAAAGAGAATAAGGACCACTCTGGCCTTGCATCTTCTGGCTTTGAATGCGTTTTGTTAATAGTGATATCAGTGGGAAGTTGTAGAGCAGACCTGGGAGCCTACTGTGAACTAAAGCATCCCTCTAGGACTATCCTTGTATTGGGATCAAGGCAAAGTAACTACTGCACTTGTTTAGCTATGAGGGGAACAGAATGCAGCAAGGTTAGCCCCAGCAGCTGAAAAATCTGTGTTGCCACTGACCTGCTCAACTTGTCTGCTAGTACATTTGACATCCCCAGGATGAAAGTCATCATAAAATGAAGGGAAGACATTGCCTATTGCAAAGTGGATACAAGAGGGTTTCCCCTTGTTGGTTAATGCATCAGACTACTGCCATGTTGTCTACCTGAATAGAAATTAAACCCTTGGTGGAGGGGGTTCCTGGAACTCCCACAACGCTAGAAGGACAGCGCATCTCCAAGATATTGTGAATGTTGGTCTCTACGAATGACAGAGTACCTTGAACCATCTTCCCCTTGAAATACCTCCCACCACAAAAGGGAAGCATCTGTGGTTACTGTGGCCTGGGGAATCAGAAGAAAGGTTCTTCCTTCCTTTACCAATGAGATTATCCACCATTTGATATAATCTCTACATACTCACAAAAGACAAATGTTTGTATGGGACCATCTGGATCCCTTGCAGTCACATGAGCTGCTACTACTGCTGTAACTGTCAGTCTCATCACAACCCCTAGGTGTTCATGAACGGCAGTGTTCTGAACTGAAAATGGTCTTCCAGCTGGAAATGGAGAAATCTTTTGGACCACTACTATTGATATGACAGTAGGCATCCTGGAGATCTACAGAACACATCCAACTGTCCTTCCTCAGAAGGAGACAATATGGATTCTACATGACCACCTGGAACTTTGCTGTATGAACTGACAGATGGCCGAGGTCCTCCTGTTTTTTATTTTTGTTTTTTTTTTTGTTTTTTTATGGAACTAGAAATAATTTGGAATATATTCCACATCCTAATTGCTCTCAGGGGACTTTTTCCTAGCAACCTGAGAACTGCTGCTGCAGATACCTACTGACTGGATGGAACATCAGGAATCTCTTCCTTGGAAGAGAAAAGGGAATGGAATATAGCCTCCGGAGACCATCCTCAACACCCAAGAATCCTCCAATATTTTGCCAGGCTTGGGAGTGCAATAAGCTACCCCAACTACCTCCACAGTGCAGCAGTATAACTGTTCAGGAGCACTGGTAAAGAGACCATGAAAACCCTGGTTATGCAGTCTCTGTCCCTACAGCAACATCCATGAGTTGCCCCCCACCACCACCATGTGTGTAGTTCAGCTGGGGGGGGGGGGGTCTGTCTTGGTAATAACACTGACTTTCTGAACCATTTCTTACCACCTCTTGGGTTCCTAGAAAAGGTCCTTCGAGAGTGGAAAAGTGGAAACCAACAGCAGACAGGGTTTTACAGTCATGTTCACTCCTAGTTAAGTGCCTTTATGGTCCAAAACGGGTGAACCATCAAAGGGGATGTGTTAAAGTCCTCTGTAAAACTGCACAGGCGCATCCATGCAAACCAATGCATGGTTATGACACTGCCTGCAGCCCTGTGCCATCAGCTGTGCTGAAAAGCAGATGCATGGGCACACTGGACAGACTGCAAGGTAGACCACTGAGTCCATTGTTTTGAATATCTGTTGGCAAGTTACCAGTGAGGGACTTGGAAAGCTCTTCGGTCAGGTCCTTCTGAAAACATGTCATATGTGCAAGATAGTTCAGCCAAGTGCTAAGGTAACTAAAGCATATGAACATTCCCAAAATTGCCCAATGCCCTTTATTTCTTCAAGGGTACATGAACTTGCCCTATTCAGTTCATTTTTCATGACTGCTGCTATTACCATGGCATCAGTTGGTAGACACTTGCTCTAGTGGTTCGCATCTTTTGGGGCCAACAAACTCCTGTTTTTTGGTGTGATAGGTTTTACCACATCAGGGTGGTTCCATGTCTGCTGAGCGACCAGGTCTATAAAGAGATAAGCAGGTGGTACCACCCAACATGATGAGTCAGTACCAAAAGCCTCAAGGAACACATTCATCTGGTGAAGGCGTTTGTGGACAAAAAACAACTCTGCTTCATAAATTCTAGCATGGTCACCAAATGTGACACCTTTTAGAGGGGACCTTGTGGAACCATCACCTTTATCCAGGTCTGTGTCTAGTGACTAATTCTGGACAGGAGTCTTGGTGTTTACGCTTGCAATTCTGTTTAATGACCTTCTCTCAGGGGAGTCTCGAGACAGTTTTGAAACAGGCTGGGAACTGAAATGTACAGTATCCTCTAGGCCTAAAGAGATGGTCACCACTGATCTGAATAAGCAGAGTCAGATAAGCCAAAAGCTGGAAGGAATCTGAGCTTGAAGGCAGCACCTGACTTCCTGGCCTAATGAAAATCCATTAAAATGCCTCGAAATTAGAGGTCGCAACTGAAGCAGAGGGAATGTCTCTTAGCTGAAGGCGAAGGAACAATCCCAGATCCAATCAGCACTGGCTATGAAAATTTGAGTCAACTCCACTACCAGGACCATGGTACCAATGCTTCGGATTAAACACCCATCTCAATCTGAAAAAAATCAGGATAGTGTGCAAGGGATGCTGAGTCAAAGTTCTCAGAACCATCTGCTCCAACTGAGGTGCACGAGTGGGAGTCAAACCAGTAAGAACTAGATCTGAGGGATGGATCAGTGCCACAGAAAACAATGGAGGAGTAGTTGAACGGAAGAGCTGCTAGATGGGATTGCGGTCTTCCAAGAATTTCCACATTTGCTTGATGTCCACCTTAAGGCTTTTGGTAGACTGGACAGACCTCAGACAATGCCACCAGAGGTCTGGAGTATAGTCTTCTTACAAAATTGGGGAGTGGAGTCCAAGGTTCACCTGTTCTGGGGAAAATCCTGGATGAGGTGAGGGACAGCTTACCAAAGTGACTGGTGAATCGTGAGTGCCGGACCCTAAGGATTTGCTGGATCCTGAGACTTAGTCCTCTCTACTTTCCTTTGGATCATTCTTGTCAAGACTCTTCTTGAGACTATTCTCCCCTTTTCCTTATCCATTTTTTTTACTAAGGGAAAATGAAGCTGCTCTAGAAGGTTAAGATGACCCTGTCTCAGAGGGAGGCAAACCTTTTAAGATGAACTCATTCTCTCTAATGTAGCTCTAGAAGTTTGCACCACAGCTTCCAATTGGCAGAGCCCAAGCTAAGCTTTTTCCTAGAATCAAATTAAGTCCTCACATTTCAAACAAATGTTCATATACCTGGAACCATAGATGTTAAGTGTACATGGCAACCTTCAGCACAAACTATTTTTACAGTTGTAGTAATCTGTTACAGGTTTTAAACTGGATTTTATAAATCACAGTACACAACTATTAAGTTTGCAATATTTTGTGACCTTAATCTCCGCAACCATTCAAGTTGTATATTGTTAGAAGCATTTTGTTTCTCCATCTGAAGGCTTTCTCACTAGGCTAAGCAGTTTGATCTGTGCTACTTTGTTGTTGTGATGTTCAGAAAAACAAGAACTATATGGCAATGTAATTGTATACCTCTACCTGCACTAGACAGAGGTCAAATATCACAGTTATGTTTGGCAATGTGTAAGCTTTAAAATAAAACATGTGAATACTTTGTATGTAGCAATAATTCAAAATTAATATAAAACAAATATTTGATGCCTAGGCACCTACAGGAATCATCTGACTGTAATGGGTTAACCTCTTCTTGCAGCCCTGAATGGCCCTTGTGCCAAAAATCGACATAAGAATTTATATTCCCCATAGTGCTGTGTTGCCCAGTTTCATTCTTCAACAGACAGGTTGCGACTCCAACTCTGCCACTTCTACCAGATTCTTGGATTCAAACCTCCTGAGTTCTGTCCTTATCCATAATGCAACGCCAATTTAATATACCTCAGATCAAGTTTGCTGTCCCTAGAGAGAAAGGGACAATAACTTACAGAACTTAAGGTACAAGTAAAAGGAGCTGGAGCTCAAATAAGGGACAAAGGTTCTCGAAAGAACTCTTAGGTCTTTCCAGAAACAAAGGAATAGGGACAGGTGGGTGGGAAGTTCAGGAAGAATGATCATGGACAACACAGAAAACATTAGAGCGAATACATAACTATCTGATGTTGCCATTTTCATTCATTACACTGAAGGGACACGGTCTCTCCAGCTACTCTAATCTTGAGTGGCCTTCATGGAAGGATATTCCCAAGTACTGGGGAGTCAAAGGCAGCTCAGTTCCCAGAAACGGAATCCAATTTGTAATGAGAAATAAAAGTGTGAGCATTAGTCCAAGTTGCAGCTACACAAATTTAACCTATGACCGACCTTGACAAAAAGGCTGAAGAGACTGCCAGAGAACTTGCGGAATGAGCTCTAGAGGACTCAGGCAAGGATAATCCTGTTACTACAGACAAAGTAGATATACTGGCAAAATGGCTAAAAGACTAGGCAAGCCAGTTTCCAAAGTTGCCACCTATTAGGTGAAAAGGAAACACCTGGTCAGTTTTCCAGAAATCCTTGGTTTTATGCAGGTAAAAACAAAGCTGCCTACTTCTTTTTTTGGCTTTTCCTGGTTAGGGGTCGCCACAGTGGATCACCTGTCCGCTCATGATTGGCAGTGGAGTTTTACAGTGTCAAGTTGCCAGCCCGGCGCCCAACCTTCCACAGAAGGCACACACATGCACGCACTCATGCCTAGGGTCAATTTAGAGTGTCCAAAACACCTACAGCATGTCTTTAGGATGTGGGAGGAAACCGGAGCATCCGGAGGAAACCCCTGCGAACATAGGGAGGACATGCAGAGCACAGAAGGCACCACAGCAGAGAATCGAATCGGAGAACCTCTTGCTGTGAGGCGGTAATGCTAACCGCTGCACCACCATGGCCACCCAAAAACAACGCTGTTTACACACATCCAAAATATGCAGCTTGTACTTTTCCTTACTTGAGAAGTTTGGAAAGAAAACTGGGAGGTTAATGACATGGTTAATATTGGACTCAGAAGGTACTTCAGGCAAAAAAGATAGGGTTGGTCTGCAAGAACACTCTGTCTGTGAAAAAACAGGTACACAGACTTGGGAGAGAGAGCCTGGAGTTCAGATACTCGGTTCACAGATGTGATAACCAGACAATTGGTTTTCTAAGTCAAATTTTAGATATGACCTGGCTGAAAGTTCAAAGGCAGAGTGGATCAGGGTCTGAAGCACAACGGTTAAATCCATAGGAGTAGCAGGTTCCTTTCACAAAGGTTTAAGTAAAAAGGCACCTTAGAGAAAGGCTTTACATAATTTAAAAGCTAAAGTGGAATTTTCGCTTGGATGGAAGTTTGGAATTGCAGCCCACTGAACCCTAACAGCAAAAAAGGTAGCCTCATTGAAAACTGAAGTTAAAAATTCAAGTACAGTCAATACAGGGGCAGACGGGGGGGGGGGGGGGTCCAGATGCCTACTAGAGGCCCAGAACACAAAGCTCTTACACTGACTTTTGTAAACCCTTCTAGAGGCTTTTTAAGATAAAATATGACAAACCAAGGAGGATAGCCTGGGCTGTCTAGCAATCAATGGAACTGGAGAAAACACATCAATCTGAGGCCTATTATGTCTGGATGAGTCATCCCTGTCAGAGTTGGATCCAGTATCCAGGGAAGATGCAGAAGGTGAGGTCAAAGGAAGGGGAGGTCAAAGGAAGGGGAATCAAATCTGAAAAGAGTGAAAAGGGGCAAGAAGGACAACTGTGCTCTTCAACTGGAATGTTTACTGTACAAATCTGGGGAAAAGTAACAGTGGGTATGCATAACGGAAATCAGAGGACCAATTGTGGACTACGGCATCTCTCTCAACGACTCTTCTGTTATAGGATCAGGGCAAAGAATCTGCTCCACTTGAGAGGAGACGCAAACAGGTCGCAGCATGTCCGGTCCCATCAACAGAAAATTCTCTCTCCTCTAATATTTGACAATGAGACACCCCACAAGGCAGAAGAATGGATCTGCTTAGTTTATCTGCAATCATGTTGGTTTTCCCCGGGATGTACAACATTGCTATCAGAAAGCAACCGAAGAGCTCGTCCATTACCATACTCACTGCTTCTCAACAAAGCAGATAAGACCTGGTCACCCCCCTACTTGTTGATGTACCAGACCACTGCCATACTGTCCATCTGAATAGCAACTGCCCCAGACAGAAGAATGTCTTGAAAGGTCTACAAAGCTAAGAGAACTGCTCATTTCCACAACACTGATATGCATTTTGGCCTCTTCAGAGGATCATGTATTCTGGACTGTCCTTCTCAAGTACTGACAACCCCAACCCAATTGAGAGGCACCTGTGGTGACTGTAGCCAAGGACCGGGGGTCGAAGTAATGGATGGCCTTAAGAGTTTGTTCAAATTAATCCAAAGACGACCTCTGCACGCTAGTGTGATCTTGACTTGGGAGGTTAAAGGATGCTGAAAAATGGACCATTAGGCTGACAGTGCCCATTTAAGTATTAGCATGTGAAACCTGGCCAGAACAAGGATGATGGCAGCTCCCATGGATCGATGCTTGTAAAATTAGTCATGCTGTAAGCGAACAAAGGAAAGTTGTGTAAAATCTTACCATAACCATAGATGTCCTTCTCTTCTATGTTGCAGTATTCTACATGTGGGTTTCACTCTTCTTCGTCTCCAGTTCGTCCAGCCAGGATTCCAAAGATTTTCAGTCCCTCTAGGTGCATCGGACGTCTGACGTGGCAGCAGGAACATGGGCCACAAAAGTGACGCATGTACGCACCAGCCCGGAGAACATAAAAAGCCCAAGTCGGAGCCAGTCCTATAAGGGTATAGCCTGTCCAGTGTCACCCAGGAGAGCAAGTGCAACCTGACAGGAGGGGAAGGAATACTGCAACATGGAAGAGAAGGACATCAATTAGTTATGTACTCACCATAACGCTAGATGCATGTAGTCCATCTCGCCTCACATTCTTCACTTGTGGGTTCAGGGCCGAATGTCAGCTCCGACCCAGCCTATCTACTAGCTTGAAAGTCTTTGATTGGCTGGGCTAAGATGGTATCCCACAATACACTGCTCCACATCCCCAGATCTAGTTTGCTGCCAACAGAAAAATCATATCTATCGCCCAAACACACACACATACTCATGACAATGAGGTCCAACAAATTGCCCAAAGGGACTAGTGACATGAGGTATACCAGGGGATCCTCCAAATCCTCCAGGCGTGGGGGACGGTGGGTGGGTAATGAAGAATGTGAGGAGAGATGGACTACATACATCTAGCGTTATGGGGAGTACATAACTAACTGATGTTATGTAGTCCTATCTCGCCTATATTCTTCACTTGTGGGACAGCGTCCCTAGCACCTACATCCTGGGTGGCTCAATGGAAAATACTCCCGAGTACTGTGGAGCCAAAAGATGACCTGCCCCTGGACACCACATCTAATTTGTAATGGGAAACGTATGAGGAGAAGCCCATGTTGCAGCCTGAAAGGCCGTGGAAGTGGAAACTGCTCTGGTAGAGTGTGCTCTGATTGGAAAAG